>NC_061509.1:247832476-247942545 GCF_022539505.1 Lolium rigidum | reverse complement strand
GATTGCCATAGATCAATTGAGATATTCTCAGATAATTTGATTTGATACTTGCAAATTTTAGCAACAGTATGAGGCTATGAGCCAAGGAGGACCTGCCAGGATGTTTGCGTGGGTGTGGATGACGGTTGGGTCGTCGTACCAGTAGTCGTTCTTGCTCCCTGGAGGTTACTGTCTACGCCAATTAGGAGAAACTCCCACTGGTGGCCTCCATTCGCTGACACAGCGGCACATGGTAATTTTTTCTTATGCACTAGGGACTATGTGCAAATAGGATTCTATATGTCCACTGCCTACTATAGATTCTAAAGGTACGATCCTTCCAGGTTTAAGGGGCATGGCATGTTCGCACTTTCCACAGGACATATCATGTCGTGGCTTTCTCACGCCGGTGTGTTACTTTTCTCCTTTTTTTGCTTATTTGGTAATTACAGTAACCATGTGCATATTGTGCTTCCTGGCTAGATAGCACAAACTCAAGATAAAGTGACAGAAATAAGCAATACATTTATTCACAACACGTACATTGGTACAAACACAACACCATTACATTGATACAAATGCTAGACTTGTATTATTGTTCTTGTTCATCTCTATACTTAGTACAACACAACACAATTCTGCCACTCTCCTCTAGAAAAATCATCTATGTACTATACAAAGGTGTGTTGCTTACTGCAACCTTTCTCTGCAAAGTGCTTCTTCTATGCATCTTGAATCCCCGATTTTTTCTCTCCAGCACAAGGGCAGTGACAACCCAATAGCGCTCGATGTAGCGCTGGCCTCCGCGTCGCTCGTCGACCAGCAGCATCCGTGTCGCCACACGTCGACCAGCAGCATCCACGTCGTCGCTCGTCACCAACCGGCATCCGCGTCGCCGCTCGCCGCCCACCAACCTCCGCATCGCAGCTCGTCGCCCAACGGCCTCCAAAACGTCGCTCATCGCCCACCAGCCTCCGAGCCGCTAGTCGCCGACCAGCCTCTGCGTCACCGCTCGCTGCCCCAGACTACGGTACAAACACAACACAATTACTATCGATACAAATGCCAGACTTGTTTCCTTGTTCTTGTTCATCTCTATACTTGGGTAAAAACACAACACAATTATGCCACTCTCCTCTAGAAAAAGCATCTCCATACTTCTTTGCATCTTCTCCATGGGTTAACTAAATCTTCTCTGCAAAGAGCTTCTATGAAGCTTCATTGCTCGGTTCCTTTCTCGGCAAGCACAAAGGCAGTGACATCCCAATACGTAGTGGCCGCTCGATGTAGCAGCGACCTGTCGTTGCCCAGCAGCCTCCGCGTCGCCGCTAGCCGCCCACCAGCCTCCGCATCGCTGCTCGTCGCCCAACAACCTCCGCGTCGCCGGTCCTCGCCCAGCAACCTCCGTGTCGCCGCTAGCCGCCCACCAGCCTCCGCATCGCTGCTCGTCGCCCAACAGCCAGCATGCTGCTCGTCGCCCAGCGGTCGACGCGCCTGGCGGCCCTCCCCCCTCCGCCGCCGCCTCCGCCTCTCTCGTATACCAGCAACCGACGCCCAGCTTTGCCGCCCACCGGCCCACGCGCCTGGCGGCCCTCCCCCGATGTCCAGGGTTAGGGAATCTCGCCGATTTGGAATGATTGGAGAAGATGATTTTTCAGGGGATATGGCCTCGGTTGCAGAATTCACATTTTGTAGGGGGGTTTCCGTAAAAATTCTGGACCATCGTGGGGCATCTTTTTCCAGCGTGGCAGCGAATGTGGCAGTTCCTGATTGGTTTTGTATGATCTATGCAAAGCATCGCAAGTTGGTGTACCACGGCGCCTTCTTTTTCAAGTTTCTGTACTAATTTGCTCCTTATGTGCAAGTTTATGTAGTCCAGGTGCTAATACCTCTTCTACAATGCATTGACTATATATCAACTCCCGGTTTAAACTTTTATTAGTAACAATTTACTAGAGCTCGTTTGGTATCCATCATTTGGGCCTGGAATCCTGAAATTCATTTTGGAATTTCACAGATGGGCTGTTTGGTTGCCATAAAATTGGGCCATCATTTTATTTGGGAATTCCACCAAAATGAGACCACGAGTAAACACAATTCCCGAGTGAGACCCAGTCATTCGCGTTTCTCTCGTTCCCCGTCCCCCGTCTGCGTCGCCGCCGCCTCCTCCCCCGACGTCCGCCTCGCCGCCGCCTCCTCCTCCCCCGACGTCCGCCTCGCCGCCTCCTCCCCCAACGTCCGCCTCGCCGCCTCCTCCTCCGCCCGCGTCGCCGCCTCCTCCTCCGCCCGCGTCGCCGCCTCCTTCTCCCTCTACATCGCCCCCTCGTCCACCAACCGCATCGCCGCCTCCATCCCCGATCCCATCTCACCGGTCCTCCCCCCACCGCCTCGTCGGCCAAGAACGGTATGCGCGAGCTTCCCTCACCTCGCTCCTTTCTCTCCCTATCTCTACCCGCTTGGATCTTGGTAGATTTGTACTCTTCCGTAGCTGTACGTAGATGGGAGCTGGTGGAGAGGATTTGTACTTGACGCGGTTTGTAGTGAGTTTGGTGATCCGTGGTCGTGCCGACGTCGTGGGGATCCGGGCGAAGCTAGCCGCGTCGGCCTCGCGTGGCTGACAACTGACTGCCCACCTGCGGCCACGCCCCTGCACGCAAGATGCTCGACCGGATGGTCAGTGTTTAGTTCTTGGACCTGTTTGGCCTAGAATGGGATTCAGTCTGCCACGCACTTAATCCATGTAACTTGAATATTGCTGATGGTAGTGATGATTAGGATCCACTTAGTCTGCTGATGGTAGTGACGATCAGGGTCTCAACAGCTTGAATGTTGCTCTCAAATCCATGTAACTTACATGGTACGTCCGACCATGATAGTATATTGCGTGCATCTTTGGTTTCTGCATAGGTGCATGGTCAGTGTGCTAGGCCCAGGCTCAAATCCCTCCCACATTTACTATTTTTTAGAATTGATGCTTATTATTGGTCAGATTTTTCTAAAGTATCAAATTACATTTGTTGCAGTAGTTCTGCTATGTATTTATTTACACTCACGACATTGCTGATTAATCCATTTGTTGTGAATTGGTTGTTAGGCTGCCTTTACAATTTTCTCTGGTGGTTGGTGAATTGTGTGTCTGCTACATGGTTCTAAAAATAATGACTCACTTAGCCCTTGACTATGCACCCTGTTGGTGAATTGTATTAGCCGGTAGCAAAAATCATCTTACCTATACACCTAACTATGAATGCTAATCCTGGGCTATAAATGTGTGATAATATATTGCTTCTTTCTTTTTTCTTGCTCGATCCTTCATGAATCCTTGTTTGCTTGCCTAGTGGTGGTAGGCTGATTGATTGATTCTTAGAAAATATATTTGCAGATGACTGATCTACCACTAGAGTTATATCATGAGAAGAGGAAGAAAAGGAAGCGGGCAGCAGCTGGGTTCTTTATTACCGTAGTTGCAGTAGCTCAACATATGTATTGTAGGAGAAAGATAGTTGAGCTTGGTGATTTCAGTGAGGAAGAGGCCGAGACTAGAATTAGGAGGCAGATGCTTAGGAATATTTACCTGGGTCCAAATCTATATTGCTATGATACTCTAAGGTTTACCAAAAGGACCTTCTTTGACCTATGTGCCATGTTATGTGAAAGGGCTGGACTGAAAGACACCTTTCATGTGACCGTTGAAGAGGCTGTGACCATTGTATTGCTTGTACTTAGCCATGGCATGAAGTTTAGGTTGATTCGTAGCACCTATAGGTTGACACTTGAGCCAATTAGTAGACATTTCAATGAGGTGTTAGGAGCCATTCTTTCTTTATCCCATGAAATCATCAAGTTGCCAGACCCTGCTACTGAACTACCCGAGGATCACAAATGGAGGTGGTTCCCCGATGGACTTGGAGCCTTAGATGGCACACATGTTGATGTCGTGTTCCGCTACGCAAGCAAGGTAGATATAGGAATAGGAAGAAGGCCATAACAACAAATGTGTTGGGCGTCTGTGACCGCAACATGAAGTTTGTTTATGTGTTGGCTGGCTGGGAAGATATGTGGATTATGATCTATGTTTCGGTATTTTGTAGAATGTTTTAAGGATAAAAAGTTATGAGAAATACTTGTTGCAATCACGTGATGCGTGCGTTTTTATTTTAGTACATGGAAGCCATTTACAAATTCAATATTGAATTCTATTGTCATTTGCAATTCCTGTGACAACCAAACAAGTCTATTTCTGGAATTACAATGTAAATGAAATGAATGCATGAATTCATTTCAAAATGCTACAAATGAAATGAATTCCTGGATACCAAACGAGCTCAAAATGTTAGTACCCTTCTCCTAAAACTCTGAAATCCTAAACTCCTGTTAAGGTGAAGTTGTATGACCAGTTAGCTGCAGTACTGCACTTGGCTTGGCCTGAAATGCTATACTGAGTGTGAATTTAACATGTCCAGAATTTGTTTCGATTGTAGGCCGAAGGCTCTTCTACAAATCCAAGAGATATCATTCTAGTACCTACTGCAACAGACAGAAATATTTGCCCACTCCACAAAAGGAAGCAAATCAGTTGGTAATAACATCCTGAAGCTCTGTGGGTTTTTTTTTCAAAGGTAAGCTTCCTATTGTGCCCTTATGACTGGAAAATCCATAATTGCAGTACATATTATTCATATCAATAACAAGTAGCTGATCAAGGTGCTAGCTACAGCTGATATGTTCCGATGATGATGCACACCATTTCCATGTCTTTCGCTAAACTACCCACAGACTATGGTTGTTTGTCCATGTATGATCTATCTGTAGGCAAGGCGCTTAGTTAGATTATGAATTCTTGGCTTATGTTTTATCTAGACGTAGAATTTTCTGGTCCAGCAAGGAGAGAGCAGGGTATTGAACAATGCAAGTTGCTACAGAAGCTAGTCAGCTAGATGGTCATTAGTCCATGCCATGTCTGATGCTATCGAATCGTCCCTAACTGGTTAATTTGCAGACATTGTGCATTTTTATGGGATTTTGTTTTGCTATTTTTTGGTGAGTTCGTTTCTTTGTGATGCCCTGCCATTCAGGCATGCAGCCATTGGGCTTATTCAGTTATTGGTTGAAATGTACTTCCTGGGTGATATATTGTTCATTCATTAGTGCACAAACCTTCTTCAATTGTTGATAGGGGACACACCTTTAGGATGAAGTGCGCAAGTCCTATTTGAAGTCAGCTTGTGTCTTCTGACTCAAATAGGACTTGCGCACTCATGTGCCCGTTGGTTTGACTCGGTACTTGGATTGTGCTACTTGTTTTGTAGGTTGCAGCCATGTCTGATAGGGGAGAAGTAGCGCAAGAGGCACTGAATAGGTACTTTATTGAAAGAAATGCCGCTCGCTTACTATCTTTGGAAAACATGAAGGAGCAAAGCAAAAGATGTGTTAGGATTTTTCCTTTTAATACGGAACCTACCCCGAGCGATTTTGAGAGGTTGTATGATCGGCGTCTTGAGTGGTACAAGTCCATTGCGGTGTTAAATGTCCCTGGCAGCAAGTATGATGGAAGTGAAGTTGAAATCCCCGTGACAATTGACTATCCAGAAGAGGTAGATCCTCTTCTTCACAAACTTAATTTTTTCAAAATGTTCTAGTTTTTTAAACTGTTTCTATTATATCTCATTGCAAGGATGATGGCCGAGAAGCGGAAGACCACTCATATCATATTGTGTCTATCACCCGTGCACATGGCTGGAATAAGGGCCGGCACAGACTTGAGAGAGAGAGGGCTGAGATTGTCGTTAGACAGTCAGACAATTACATCGTAGCATTCCGGGTATTCAAAACCGAGGCCGAAAGGGCGCGCACCCCTTGGTGCGTATTTGCTGATGTTGAGCTACCTGCATTCTTTGGGAAGCAAATCAAACTTAATTACACCACGACCCACGGCAAACTGTAAGTTCCTTATTCCTGCTGCCCTTTAATGATCTGATAGTGTACTGGTGTATTCTAATCATCACAATGTGAAAGTTATGTGTTTCTGAAGATCATGCCGTTTTTGATTGTCTGATCGCTTTTATGGCAGTGCGAAAGTCCGATTTGGAGCCCATGTGCTTGAGGATATATTTCGATTTCTTGCTGACATGCAGTCCAATCCACACCAGAAGAATACAAGTGAAGGGAAGAACTACTTTGTTACCCTGTTTGTTCTTCTAGGTGAAGCACAAAGGTTTCAGTTGCTGCAATTATTTTTCATGGAACATGCTAGTAGTGTTGAGCCGCTGAAGCCTAGTCCGCACTTATGGGCCTTGTTCAATGATTGGTCAACACTATGCAAACTAGTATTTGAACACTATATTGCCTATCTAGACAAGCCTTTAGCTGATGCCTACAGGGCAGAACATAAGGGAGATGAGGGCTACACGGAGGAAAAAAATCCGTTTGCTCAGATGATGGCTAAGGCAGTTAATAAACTTGGTCAGATGTTGCGGAAGCATGCGACTGCACTGCATTTCGAACCTGATAAGAGGGGACTTTACCTTGTCGGGAGGGAGCTATTGCTTTTGAATTGTGATATAACCATGGTCCTTGACATATTAATGCGTCACCGTGGGTATGATGGTGAATTCTATATTAAGAAAAGGTCCGACGAAGCTAGTGCTCAAATGTTATTTGAACAAGAAATTGCTAGGAAGGAAAGAGAAGCTGAGGAGCAAAGAAAAGCTGAGGAAAGAGATGCTGAGGAAAGAGAAGCTGAGGAAAGAGAAGCTGAGGAAAGAGAAGCTGAGGAAGCTGATCAGGAAAAAGGTATAGAAGCTGAGGAGGAAACAGTTGATGAAGAACTGGAATTCAAGAAACATCAGAAGAAGATGCAGAAGAAGAAAGACAAGCAGCTAAGGAGGTTCAGTGGAGGAAGTAAGGATGTTATTCCTGAAGACGAGGGCGATTGTTATCAAGGGAAGTTAGAAAAGGCAATCATAGTGGAAGCCGAGGAGAGATCCGAAGAAGGTTTCAGGAAGCAGAACAAGAAGCTGAAGAGCCGGAAAGCTACCAAGGGTACTGAAGAAGCTGAGGACAGCAAGTCCTGTGAAGAGGAACACAAGGCATTGTCAGTACAAGCTGTGAAGAAATCAAAAGGTGCACATCAGAAGACCATTAAAGCTGAGCAGAGCAAGGCATGTGAAGAAGTTGCAATGTCCATAGAAGTTGCAGAGAGGAAGAAGCAGCAGGAGCACCAGCAGCAACAGCAACAGCTGAAGAGCAATTCTTGGGAAGAGGCACAAAGGCATCAGAATCGTAAGAGTAATAAGCAGAAGAAGCAACTTCAGAGATTGTTTGAAGATGTTGCTGTGAGTTCTGACAAAGCTGAGCATAACAGTTCTTCTTCTGAAGAGAACGGCAAGAAGAACAAGAAGAAGAAGAAGAAAAAGAAGAAGGGGACTGAGAAGCAGATGTGAGCACTTTGACTAACTCAAACTTTAGTGATTCTGACTAGTAGTTAATTTATTAAACCTGTCATCTCTATTTCAGTCTGTTCTTGTGGGTACTTCAGATATTCTTTATCATTGATACCCAGATTACAGAAATGCATATCTCCTGCTTTCTTACATTCCTTTTGATATGTTCTTTGAATGTTACGTGATGGCATGATGTTGGTGCTTATGTTATGTTGAACTCAGCTGATGTGTAGGCAGAGGGGGAACAAACTGCTTTTTGGATTGCAGGACTAGAGTCCCAAATCGTTGAGGAGCCTCCCAGCACGGGCAAGAAAATATGAGGTGACTACAAACAACTTATTTACTGCCCTACTTTGTGCATCTCGCGTATTATCGTGTTTTAGTAGATGGTGTTAATCACTTCTCGTACAGGTATCATGTACAGAGCACTAATTATCGTGTTTTAGTAGATGGGAGATAGGAATGGGGTTTGAGTGGTGTTTTTCTGACCAGTCCCTTGCAACATGGGAGACAAGGATGTGGTGAAAGTTGATCTTTCTAAATATACACTTGTCACTTCAGGTGGGTTTGGTTGCAGTTCAACATTCAAACATTTTAGTATATGTAACCGCATTTAGCTTAGTTGCATGTCATTTATGTATATAAAGGTTCGAACTTGGTCTTCACATCTTCTACTTCTTCCCTTTTTTTGCAGGCTTTGGTTTTTGTCTGATAAAAGGATAAAAAGTGGCCTGGAATGCATGGTAGTTTCCTCCGCCCCAGTATTTGTTCCTTAGTGGTGGATTTGTAGAACAGGTAAAACAATTAGGTTGTCTCTCTGCACTCACTTTTCTTCCCTCCTATTGCTCTATCTGTCTCATCTGTTTTCAGAGTATCAGTCTTGTTTAAAATATGTATCGTATCAGGATGCCGTGATGGGTGACAGTATAGAAGATAATTAGTTATGACACATTGTTAAATGGTTGTTGAATCTACAAAATATATTAAAATGTAAGGAACTGGAACTTCTTAGCATGATACATTTGTAATTTGTAAAGTTATTAAAATGTTACTTGATTCACAGACAATTCTTCCTGTCTGTTTTAGGCACTTGATTCTTCCAGAAAAATATGCTCCTCCAACTGAATTGCTTGATCTGCAACCACTACCTGTTACTGCATTGAGGAATGCACGATATGAAGGTCTTTATAGTGCTTTTAAACATTTCAACCCCATCCAGACTCAAGTGTTCACTGTCCTGTATAACAGTGATGACAGCGTGTTGGTTGCTGCGCCAACAGGCAGTGGCAATGCGCAGAATTTGCTATACTAAGGAACCATCAGAAGGCAGTATCTGGGGAAACTAACATGCGGGTTGTGTATATAGCTCCTATTGAGGCTCTTGCGAAAGAAAGATTCAGGGACTGGTCAAAGAAATTTGGAGAATTTGCCCATGTAGTGGAGCTAACTGGTGAAACTGCAGCTGATTTGAAGCTTCTTGACAAAGGGGAGATCATTATTAGTACTCCTGAAAAGTGGGATGCACTTTCTCGACGTTGGAAGCAGCGAAAGCACATCCAACAAGTCAGCTTATTTATTGTTGACGAGCTTCATCTAATTGATCTGAAAAGGGGCATGTCCTGGAAGTCGTTGTTTCTCGGATGAGGCGTATTTCAAGCCATATTGGCAGTAACATTAGGATTGTGGCGCTTTCAGCATCACTTGGAAATGCTAAAGATCTTGCAGGATGGATTGGTGCCACCTCTCATGGTCTTTTCAACTTCCCTCCAGCAGTGCGACCAGTTCCATTAGAAATACACGTTCAGGGTGTGGATATAGCAAATTTTGAGGCAAGAATGCAAGCAATGGCAAAGCCTACATACACTGCTATCACACAGCATGCAAAGAGTGGTAAGCCTGCCTGGTGTTTGTACCGACATGTAAGCATGCAAGGTTGACTGCATTGGACCTGTGTGCATACTCAAGTGCTGAGGCTGGTGGAACGCCATTGCTTCTTGGGTCGACAGATGAGATGGATACTTTTATTGGAGGTGTTAATGAAGAAACACTTCAAAATGCACTGAGATGTGGTGTGGGCTACTTGCATGAGGGCCTTAGTGACCTTGACCAGGAACTTGTAACCCAGCTCTTCCTTGGTGGGAGGATCCAAGTGTGTGTTGCGAGTAGCACAATGTGCTGGGGGAGATCGTTGCCTGCTCATCTAGTTGTTGTGATGGGAACCCAATATTATGATGGTAGGGAGAGTGCTCATACCGATTATCCAATCACTGATCTGCTACAGATGATGGGTCACGCTAGCAGGCCTCTTCAGGATAGCTTGGGGAAATGTGTTATGTTGTGCCATGCACCTCGGAAGGAATACTACCAGAAGTTCCTCCTTGAGGCCTTCCCTGTGGAGAGTCATCTTCACCATTTCTTGCATGACCATATGAATGCTGAGGTTGTTGTCGGTGTTGTAGAAAACAAGCAAGATGCCATGGACTATCATACCTGGACTTTCATGTACCGGCGGCTGAACAAGAACCCTAACTACTACAATCTGCAGGGTGTAAGTCACAGGTATCTGTCAGATCATCTTTCTGAGCTAATCGAGACAGTGTTGAATGACCTAGAATCAAGCAAGTGTGTATCTGTAGAGGAGGATATGTACCTGAAGCCGTTCAACCTTGGTCTCATTGCTGCATACTACTACATTAGCTACACGACTATTGAACGGTTCAGTTCGATGCTCACTCAGAAGACGAAGATGAAAGGCCTCCTGGAAATTCTAGCTTCTGCATCAAAGTACGCAGAGCTTCCAACTCGCCCAGGTGAAGAAGAATACATTGAGAGGCTAGTTCGTCACCAGAGATTTTCTATTGACAAGCCCAAGTATGGTGATCCACATGTGAAGGCCAACGCTCTACTGCAATCCCACTTTGCAAGGCACACGGTGGTAGGGAACCTGGCAGCTGACCAGCGGGAGATCCTCCTTCTGCCCATAGACTGCTCCAGGCAATGGTTGATGTTATCTCCAGCAGTGGATGGCTCACTCTTGCTCTGAATGCAATGGAGTTGAGTCAAATGGTTACCTAAGGCATGTGGGATCGTGACTCTGTGCTGCTCCAGCTTCCACACTTCACCAAGGACCTAGCCCGGAGATGCATGGAAAACAAAGAGAAGCCCATCGAGAGCATCTTTGATCTGGCTGAGATCAGTGCTGATGAGATGCGGGATCTGCTGCAGCTATCAAACTCTCAGCTGCAGGACATCGGCGAATTCTTCAAACGGTTCCCCAACGTCGACATGGCTTATGAGGTCCGCGAGGGCGACGACATCTGGGCTGGCGACAACGTAACCTTGCAGGTCACTCTGGAGCGCGACATGTCGAACCTGCCATCTTCTGAGGTTGGCCCGGTCCATGCCCCGAGGTTCCTGAAGCCCAAGGAGTAAGGCTGGTGGTTGGTGGTCGGCGACACCTCTGGCTCCACCAAGCAGCTGCTGGCAATTAAGAGGGTCGCCCTCCAGAAAGAGGGCACGTGTGAAGCTTGAGTTCACCGCTGACGCGGAGCCAGGGAGGAAGGACTACATGATCTACCTGATGTCCGACTCTTACCTGGGCTTCGACCAGGAGTACGAGTTCACCGTTGACGTGAAGGATGTTGGAGCAGATTGATTCTGAAGATAGGGAACTTTTCTTTGCAGCGTTTTGATCTTGATGCAGAAACTATTTACTATTGCCTGTGTGTAATAACTGAAGTTTAGCTGTGTAACGGATGTGCACGTGTGCTTGACGGACTATGAGCTCTTCGTGCTTGTATTTTTGTATGCATCTGTTTAAGACATTTGCCTGAGTTTTACTTTTTCTGTTGATGAGCGTCATTCATGTCGAAGAAAAGCAGACTGCTGGATAAATTGTGCTGCTGCTATTCTGGTTTGAGTGCTTTAATTTGGTAGTTTTAATACTTACATTTCCATGTGATTATGTGGATCTTTCAGTGAGAGAAGGCATAAGAAGAAGGTTGATGGGGAAAAAGGCTGACAGACATTCCAGTGTAATGAGAAGGATGATACCTGAAGCACAGGTTTGAACTCTACAATCCACAACTAGCAGATAAGTGGAGCTGCCTACATATTTCTTGACCTCTGTTATATAATCATATATGCTCTGCAGCTGAAACAAATTGCACTGGATATGAAAGCATTACATGAAGATAAATCTTTATCAATGTCTTGGACTCTCAGTGTGCATGCACTCACTTGTAACTTATGGAGTTGTAAATATGCATGTAGTGGCACACACGGATCAACTATCAAGTTATGTTCAGTTGCGTATATTGTTATAGATAATTCCAACATTTTATTATTTTGTTTCTACAACAACAACCAAGCCTTTCAGTCCCAAACAAGTTGGGGTAGGCTAGAGTTAAAACCTATAAGATCTCGAAGCCAAGTCATGGTTCCGGAACGTGGATAGCTAACTTCCACGCACCCCTATCCATGGCTAAATCTTTGTCGATATTCCAAACCTTCAGGTCTCTCTTAACGGACTCCTCCTATGTCAAGTTTGGTCTACCACGACCCCTCTTAACATTCTCATCACGTTTTATCCGTCCGCTATGCACTAGCGCTTCCGGAGGCCTCCGTTGGATATGTCCAAACCATCTGAGACGATGTTGGACCAGCTTCTCTTCAATCGGTGCTACCCCAACTCTCTCCCGTATATCGTCATTTCGTACCCGATCCTTTCTTGTGTGGCCACATATCCATCTCAACATACGCATTTCTGCTACACTTAACTGTTGGATATGTCGTCTCTCGTTGGCCAACACTCAGCGCCATACAACATCGCAGGTCGGATAGCTGTCCTATAAAACCTGCCTTTTAGCTTTTGTGGCACTCTCTTGTCACGAGTACGTACGCCGAAGCTTGGCGCCACTTCATCCAACCAGCCTTGATTCGGTGGCCCACATCTTCATCGATATCGCCATCCTTCTGCAACATGGACCCCAAATATCGAAAAGTGTCTCTCTCCGGTACCACCTGCCCATCAAGGCTAACCTCTCCCTCCTCATGCCTAGTAGAACTGAAACTGCATCTCATGTATTCAGTTTTAGTTCTACTAAGCCTAAAACCTTTCGACTCGAGAGTTCGCCTCCACAACTCTAACTTTCTATTAACCCCCGTTCGGCTATCATCGACTAGCACCACATCATCCGCAAAGAGCATACACCATGGGATGTCTCCTTGTATATCCCTTGTGACCTCATCCATCACCAAATCAAAAAGATAAGGGCTCAAAGCTGACCCTTGGTGTAGCCCTATTCTAATTGGAAAGTCATCAGTGTCGCCATCGCTTGTTCGAACACTTGTCACAACATTATCATACATATCCTTGATGAGGGTAATGTACTTTATTGGGACTTTGTGTTTCTCCAAGGCCCACCACATGACATTCCGAGGTATCTTATTATAGGCCTTCTCCAAATCAATGAACACCATATGAAGGTCCTTCTTTTGCTCCCTGTATCTCTCCATCAGCTGTCGTACCAAGAAGATGGCTTCCATGGTAGACCTCCCTGGCATGAAACCAAATTGGTTTTTGGTCACGCTTGTCAACCTTCTTAAGCGGTGCTCAATGACTCTCTCCCATAGCTTCATAGTATGGCTCATCGGCTTGATTCCACGGTAATTAGTACAACTTTGAACATCCCCCTTGTTCTTGAAGATTGGTACTAAAATACTCCGCCTCCATTCTTCGGGCATCTTGTTTGACCGAAAAATGAGGTTGAAAAGCTTAGTTAGCCATACTATCGCTACGTCTCCAAGGCCTCTCCACGCCTCGATGGGGATACCATCAGGACCCATCGCCTTGCCGCCTTTCATCCTCCTTAACGCCTCCTTAACCTCAGACTCCTGGATACGTCGCACAAAGCACATGCTGGTATAATCAAAGGAGTCGTCTAGCTCAATGGTAGAGCTCTCAGCCTCTCCATTGTAAAGGTTGTCAAAGTACTCCCGCCATCTACGCTTGATCGCCTCATCCTTCACAAGAAGCTGATCAACTCCGTCCTTGATGCATTTGACTTCGTTGACATCCCTCGTCTTCCTCTCCCTAAACTTGGCCATCTTATAGATGTCCCTTTCGCCTTCCTTCGTGTTTAAACGTTGGTAGAGGTTCTCATACGCCCGACCCCTTGCTTCACTCACCGCCCGCTTTGCAGCCTTCTTCGCCACCTTGTACTTCTCCATGTTAGCTGCACTCCTGTCCAGATATAGGCATCTGAAACAGTCCTTTTTCTTCCTAATAACCTTCTGGACCTCATTGTTCCACCACCAGGTATCCTTAGCTTCCCTTCTACTTCCCTTAGACACCCCAAACTCCTCTACAGCGACCTTCCGCAAGCAGGTCGCCATACTCGTCCACATCATGTTTGCATCGCCTCCTTCCTCCCAAGGGCCCTCCTTAATAACCCTCTCCCTGAAAGCCTGGAATGCCTCACCCTTGAGCTTCCACCACTTTGTTCTAGCGACTTTGGCACGCTTACCCCGCTGGACACGGATCCTAAAGCGAAAGTCAGCAACCACCAGCTTATGTTGAGGGACAACACTCTCTCCAGGTATCACCTTACAATCAATGCGGCGCGTCTGTCTTCTCTTCTAGAGAGGACAAAATCAATACGGCTAGAGTGTAGACCACTACCGAACGTCACTAGATGGGATTCTCTCTTCCTAAAGAGGGTGTTAGCTACGACCATGTCATAGGCTAGAGCGAAGCTCAGGACATCTTCTCCTTCTTGGTTCCTGATGCCATAGCCAAAGCCCCCATGCACCCTTTCAAAACCTGTGTTAGATGTACCCACATGACCATTGAGGTCTCCTCCTATGAAGAGCTTCTCACCAATAGGTACCCTCCTAACCAAGTCCTCGAGGCCTTCCCAGAACTCCCTCTTGGTGCTCTCATTGTGGCCTACTTGTGGGGCATACACGCTGATAACATTGAGGACTAAGTCCCCAACAACCAGCTTGACAAGGATCATCCGGTCCCCTTGCCTCTTGACGTCCACAACTCCATCCCTGAGGCTCTTATTGACCAAGATGCCTACTCCATTTTTGTTTGAAGTTGTCCCCGTGTACCACAACTTGAAACCGGTATCCTCCACCTCCTTCGCCTTCTGTCCCTTCCATTTGGTCTCTTGGACACATAGGACATCAACACGCCTCCTCACCGATGTATCAACTAACTCCCGTAACTTACCCGTCAGGGACCCTACGTTCCAGCTACCTAAGCGTATCCTCCTAGGCTCGACTAACTTCCTTACCCTCCGCACTCGTCGAGTCAAATGCGGAGACCCTTGCTCACTTTTCACTACACCGGGGCGTCGGTGCAGCGCGCCACTAAGGATGCGGCGACCCGATCCTTGCTCACTTATCACCGTATCCAGATCAAGATACGGCGCGCCACCAAGGGGGTGACGGCCCGGCCCTTGCCCATTTGACACCACACCCGGGTTCCGATGTGGCGCGTCGCTAAGAGGGTTACGCCCCAACGAGGTTCCTTTGGGTTTCATCTCCATAAGAGTGGCTGGGTTTTTTACGTTGGCTCGCCTCGCCTATCACAACCCTCCTCCTTTACCCGGGCTTGGGACCGGCTATGTTGAGACAACATAGGCGGAGTTATTGTGTGTAAATTGTAATATGGGATTTTATGTCCTGGTAGATTAATTTTTTTAAATAGGATGATATGTTGACATAAACTTATACTTGCATATAAAATGCGAGTTCTCAAGAGATCGTGTGACATGTGTTACCTAGGTTGTAGCTACAGGTGTGTCACCCTGCTTTTTATTTTGTTATAAGTGCTCTCCAGCGTTTGCTAGGATGGGGAACTCATTCTTGCAACATAGTGAAAGAAAAAAAAGGGTACACAATGGGCTGGAGGCGTGGAGTTTAGCCTCTGTAAAGTACTGTTGTTGTTGCACCATTGTTGTAAACTATATGTACATGTACTTATTTTATATGGAGAGGCCAAAGTATATCCTAATCAGTACATTATTCTGGATGTGGTTATGGTCTGTTCATGATTTGAATTATTGTGGAAGAGAGCATATTTGATACATGCCTTTCTAGGTTGATGTTGCCTTCTAGAAAATTAACCTCTGGTGATATACTTTTCTCCTGTTTATGGTTCTAATCAAAAGATTGGTTGATTTGCTAGGCTCAATACCACTTCGTAACTAATTTGTACTAGATGATACCCCGCGCTTTGCAGCGGAATATATGGTATAGTTTTTTGACATGTACAAACTTGGGAGAAAATAACAAATAAATGACGCTATAAAAGTTTATTTCGGGGTATATTTTCCTTGCAAGAAATATTTAATGCCTAATAGTTTTGCAATTTTTTTTTAAATAACCATGGATTCCTACAAAACACACTCGAGATTTTCTAGCTCAACAAATTGTTGTGCCAACTTCCAATAAGACGTAGCAGTGTACATGTTATCAGCCATCTTCAATGAATCATTGCATTACTTCCATATATCATGGTGCTTTTGGCAAATAAAATCTCTGGCTGGCAATAATACTTTACTTCTGCAAAGTGCAATTATCCTTTACTTGTGTAAGCTGACCATCCAAGGTTTGATTGTTATCGCACTGAAAAAGAAAAACATATATAAATAATTACAATCTGAATTCAGTAAACAATGTCGAAAACTATTAGAATATGAATCCAGTAAATATTTTGTTGGAAAAGAAACTAATAGTAACAATGCCAGGACTTAATAAGGACGTTAAAATCAATGTGCGCGATTAAACACCTGGGAGAGTTATACTTTAAGTCTACATGAATATCTTCTTGCACTCTCAAAGTCCCCATCTTCAGTCATCTAAAAAGTTGAAAAGGCGTGAGTAGAAAAGATTATTGAAAGGTTTAAAGGACTATACTCATAACAGATCCAGGGAAAAAAAATACAGGCTTCAGAAAAGTAAGAGGAACTGTAGCATAAAAAAAAAATAGGGGAAGGCGGTACATGAATTTCTTTTTTTTCGATAAAGGGAATATATTAATATCGAGAGATACCAATTACACCCAGCCTCTGCAACAACGCACCACCCTAATGGCACTACGGATGCACACAGCCAAAAAAAGGAAAAAAAAAACTAAGAAACAAAAGTCCCGCTACAGTATCACGGACCTAACAACAGCAATACATCCACCACCATGACAACACCTGAATTGCAGACTCTCCAAAAAATGACGCCTCCAAGAAGGAAACAGTGCTCCAACACCGTCGTCGCCCGATCAAAGATCTTAGGTTTTCACCCTGAAGATAGTCCCACTCTCAAAACAATGCCTCCACCAAGGTCACTGCCAGGCACAACCAGTTAAGGCCAGACCTTGGGTTTTCACCCTGAAAGATAGGACTCTGCGCTTCACATGTGTTGTCGCCCCCACTTTCATACCGCTGCTGTGAAGCCCGGACACCAAGCAAGTCCCTCAACAGCGCGGAGACTTGAACCTCCCTTAGCTAGTCCTCCCCTCCGGCCTTCATGAAATTCTCTTCTTCCGACTTTCATCATGGATCCATAGTCACTTGATGTCAACACAGAAAAGAGCTTCGCGCCGCTCCCTCCAGAACCAAACGGTCGGAATAAACGCATGGGTGCGCACGACCGAATACCTCCGATCCAGCAAACTCCGAGCAAAGCACTGTTACATTCGCCGGCGGAGCCTTCCGGAACTCAACCCTCCGGCTAGATCACGAGTCCAGGCCTCCGGTAGGTCCTCCTCTTCACGCAAGAGAGGCCCTAGGACCGCCACCTTTATTCAGGCCGGACCCCCACGTCGGCGACCATCCCGGGCTGGCCAACCCAACCCTCCACCGGCGACACCATCGCCGGCTTCCATGCACCTCCATCTCACCGCCGGATGGCGATGATAGATCAAAAATCAACCACCACCAACCGCAGGCCGACCCTCTCCGGCGAAGAAGAGGCCACCTCCTCCGTCAAACCCAAGGCTGCTGCCCCGGGCGCCCTCGAGTCGCGGAAGATGCCCGAGATCGCCTCCACGCACCAACGAGAGGCGGGGGTGGATGGCATGGCGCAGACCGAGGGTCTGGCCGCCGCCCACCACCAACCCCTGCCGAAGTGCTGCGGGAAGCCGACGAGAAGAGGGAGACCGCAGCGCCGCCCATCCCACCCGCGCCGACCGGTCCGCCAGGGGACAGCCGACGGGAGGAGGGCCGCCGCCGCCGTCGCCCATCCCACGCGCGTCCTCCGCCAAGCATCGAGGAGGTGGGGATCCGGCCGCCGATCTCCACACGGCGACGAGGAAGGGCCCCCGCCGCCGCCACGCCCCGAGGGACTTTTCCCCGGCGGCGCTACCGGCGGCGGCGGAGGGTTGGGGGCGGAGGGTTAGGGTTGGGGGCGGAGGGTTGGAGGCTAGGGCTACTTGGTGATCTATCGGTACTGCCAACCTAACGCCTCACGAGCTGCCGCCTCGCGCATCACATGAATTTCTTAGAAGGATCTTTCACACTTCGGCTTAGAAATCATGGTGACAATCTAGGTAAGGCGTTGATTTTCTAGGCCCAGAAGGCTTGTGGTGAAGCTCCAGGCAAACGTTGTAGTTGATGTAGGAAACCTGAATGAAAAAATCTGTAAATTCGCAATCTAACAGATCAATCCTTAATGTCAGCAATCTGCTAAGACGTTCATCCATATGGTAGTACTAATAGTAGCTCAAATCAAAATGTGAAGATAACTAAATATTCTGTAGAAAACAGTAAACATAAAGGTAGAGATCATCGCACGCTGATGTTGGACGTCGAGTAAGAATTGATGAAACCTGCAATTAGAAACAGGGAAACACATCAAACCAGTTTTTAAAGGAGACGTATATTCCAGAGAGGTGATAGGATGAGCGGTAGAGCTCAGACCCACCAAGGGATCGAAGCAAGGAGCAGCTAGCATGGGAGATCATGCTCAGACGTTGCGGCCATGGAGGAGCGAGATGCAGAGTAGGGAGGAGCGTGGATTTTGGTTCCGTTGCGAGCAGTGAGGAAGTGGCCGGGTTGCCGAAATGGTGAATATATGCAGCCACAAGCGTGGGTTCAAGTGGTAAATGGGAGAAAATACGCAAAACGTCTGGTATGCCTCCATCCGTTTCATGTGCTATTATTTCTCGCAGAGTATGTGCACCGTCGTAAAGATTATTAACTGAGGAAAGGAAGCACAAACGCACAAAGCCACACCAAACGGTCCGTGGCTGCTGGTGTGCTGTAGACGTGAGAGAAGAGAAGTCAATAATGGGCCACAATGAAGCTACTATAATGGAATTCATCTACTAATATGGATTACTGGGTTACTTCTGAATGCTGCTCATCAGTTTTCTTTGTTGATGAGGTGGCAAGTTAGTGGGCACATGCATGGGTCATGTACATGATGACGTGAAAGAATTTCTTAGGTGGCAGGTTATGATTGCTCAGTAATGCTTGATGAGGTGGATACCTTACATGTGCAGGAAAATAGGATCACCTATTAAGAATAGAAAGATTTGGCGTGCTACCAACCTCGGGCATTTAACTACTACTATGACTTTCTAAATTATTGGAAGCAGCAACGTGGAGATAAAATCCGCAAGTTGTAGGGGAGTGGAAACATCAGAAGTTGGTGACACGGGGTCAAAAATAGGGAAGGCAAGTCTGATTCGGAAGGGAAGCTGGGTGACATAGGCATCCCCAATGGACCCGCCGAAGATGGTACCGGGGTTTAATGAAGGTCCACGAGCCGACGTTTTATGAAGCCCGGAAGCCCAATCAAGATATAGTTTGTAAAGATAGAGTTGTATTAGGAATATCGACTTGTAACTATTATGGGACAGACTCCGATAGTCTCCCAAAATCTGTAACTTGTACATCACGAAACCCTCGGCTCCGCCTCCTATATAAGGGGGAGTCGAGGGACAAAGAAAGGACCGATTCATTGTTCACGCAACCCTAGTTTTCATAGCAGTTGAGTACTTTTCCGGCTGAAACCTTCGAGATCTACTTGCCCTCTACTTCTAGCAAAACCATAGTCTACAACTTGTAGGCATTGATAAGTTAATCCCTTATTAATTGGCGCCGTCTGTGGGGATTAGAGGCGACAAGGATCTGATCTCGATGGCACGTTCAACATCGTCGACATCTTCGGTGGCAAGCAACACGATGGAACGAGGTAAACGGATCGAAACTGTCCTAGTCGATTTTGTTCCTCACCCACCCTCCCGTATGGATGCATATATGAATCTGGAGGAGCCCACGGACATGGCGTTCGGAAGGTTCCACTTCCGCGTCGGGAAGGAGGGGTCTCATCGTCTCGAGGTATCGGATTCGTCGAGATCGGTTGCAGCTGGTTCCGATTCCTCGGGATCGGTGTCGTTGTTCGAATCTGGCGATGAAGAGATCTCGTCGACAATCTCTACCAAGTCCGCTTCAAGCGGAGAACTCATCAAGATCTTCAGCAACATATCCGTCGGGTCGTCTGCGGACTCAAATATAAACAACGACTCGGATGATGTCGATACTCTCGACTTCATCGACCGATCCACTTATATCCGGGAGGTCTTCGCCGATCTATACGACGGTGTCACCAATTCCGATGACAATAGAGCTTCAACATATCATCAAGTTTATGCAATTGGAGAGGCAAGTCGAGCAGAGCCGGAGACATCAGAGGCTTTCGACGATTTGGGAAATCCATACGTTGATCCCGCTGATCTTATGCGAGGTTTGGGCACCAAATACATCGGTCCCGAACCAAGAGAAAAAGTGCAACTCCCGCAAGAAGCTTGGAATAGAGCGGCACGAGCCATGGATGGTACGGAGCCGATGACTACCACTGCAACAGCCGCAGAGCTACATGCGTACCAGTATAAGCTAGCTCGTGCAAGGAGGGAGCTAGAAAAAGAGAAAATTGAACTCGAAAAAAGAAAAGCCGCCGCTTCTGCGTCAAGCAGGCGAAGGGCTGAGTTGAGTCGATATTCAGGGACTTCGGGAGACAATCATAGAGATGCCCGTGGCAGGGGAAGGTCTCGATTGCAGAACATACTGGAAGCGGAGAGAGAAAATCTGATCCAGAATCTCGACATGTCCTTTATGTCGAGTGACACACGAGGAAACATTATCCCAAAAACTCCGGAAGCAGGATATATGGCGACAAAAGCCTTTATACTGGCAAACAGGCCACCCGCAGGAGATCCAAGAGAGGCATTGTATAACATGTCTTTGGCAGGAGTTAGAGTCATGTGGACAACATTTGCGGGTACAAGCACACCTCCCGAAGGTGCTGCAAGACAAAATAGTCCTCGACCTACAGTGGCAGTACAAGAACCCCCAAGAACGTCGGCAAGAGACACGTACAGCGGCGCAGACACGGGTTGACAGGGCGCGACATGAGCGGAGAGAACGTCGGCAGTCACCTGAAGTGGATGACGAAGATATGTGTGGACTCCCTTGTTTCACTCGACGAGTCCGCAGAACGCGAGTTCCGTCAGACTTCAAGTTTCCTGATAGTTATAAGAAATTCGATGGATTGCAAGATCCCGAGGATTGGTTGGTTGATTACATGGAGACAGTAAAACTGGCGGGTGGAACTAAGGCAACGACTATGCAGAGCATCCAGGTGTATTTAAGTGGCGCAGCTCGATCATGGATCAAGAAGTTACCACCTGGGTCTATCGACAGTTGGGAAACCTTCGAGGACCTGTTCATAAAAAACTTCTTGTCCACGTGCAAGAAACCTGCGTCAATAGAGGAATTGAGAGCCTGTCGACAGAAGTATGACGATTCGATGAGGGCATACATACAGAGGTGGAATATTATCAAAAACTCGGCTGAAAATGTATCCGACGAGAGAGCGATAGATGCTTTTGTCGGTGGGATCCGAAGGAAGGACTTCATCGAGGACCTGGGAAGAACTAACCCAAAGACAATAGCAGCACTCATGGAGATAGCAAATCGCTGGGCAGATGGAGAGGATGCTGTCAACAACAAGCAGCATAGGTCGCCTGAGGAGGACCGTAACAGAAACTTTCAAAATAGACGGCGTTTTTCTCGCCAGTTCTCAGATCACAACGGTTCCGGCCAAATATCGGCCGGCTTCCGAGGAAACAATGAAGGTAACAATCGAGATGATTATCAAAAGAGCGGTGAGCAGCGTAATGACTACAGGGATGGTCCCCGTCCAAATAGGCAAAATAATGGTCCAAGGTTCCAGAGGCCGTATATATCTCCCGAAGATATGATGAACGGACCATGCCAAATGCATTTTTATCTCGACAACAATGGAAAGAGGCAGTCAGGACACTTGCAGAAAGACTGTCAAACTTTTCAGGCATTGAACAGGTTTGCAGGACAGCAAACAGATATCCTCAGGGGCCAAGGAGTGAGGTTCACCTGCCACCTCCTCCCGCAATCACGGACGAAAATCGACATCAGCTACGAATAGCGGCAGCTCCACATCCACCTCCTTATATCGACACCAACGGTGCGGTCTTGATGATTCAGAAAGCCAGGCCATCCAATAGAGCTCAGAAAGTAATTTCGCGACAAGTTTTCATGGCAGAGAAGATGCCTCCACCAACAATAGAGTATCTGAATTGGTCAGGACATGACATTGGCTTCACCATAGCGGACCACCCGCAGCAAGTTCCTCGACCTGGGCAATCAGCTTTAATCTTACCAGCGGTGATTGCAGGATTCGACGTATCACGAGTATTCATAGATGGAGGCAGCAGTCTAAACCTTATGTACGCAGATACATTGAGGAAGATGGATATATCCTTGGAAAATTTAAAACCAACGGATACACGTTTTCATGGTATCAGACCAGACAAACCAAGCTATCCACTGGAGAAGATCAATCTTGACGTTCAGTTTGGAACCCGAGAGAATTACAGGATAGAAAGGCTGGAGTTCGAAGTCGTGGATTTCCTATCACAATACCATGCTTTATTGGGACGACCCGCATATGCCAGATTCATGGCAGTACCACACTACACATACTTGTTGTGGAGGCTCCCGGGACCTAAGGGACCAATTACAGTGAAAGGCAGTTTTGCGCTAGAAGATAAGTGCGACAAGGATTTTCATCGCCTGTCAGAAACTTTCGGGATGCAGGAAGAATATATGGCGTCAAAGTTGACAACAGACTACGACGTGTTGCCAAACGTAGGGAGGCCGCTTAAGGAACCAACCTTTAATACCACCAAGAACTCGAAGGAAGTACAGATACACTCGACAGATCCCAAGAAGACGACAACTATCGCCACAAACATGGACCTCGCATAGGAAAGCGTGCTCGCTGGGAAATATTCGCATGGTGTCCAGCTGACATGCCAGGAGTACCCAGGGAACTTGCCGAGCACCCCCTTAACTTGGATCCATCGGCCAGGCCAATCAGACAACCTTTGCGGCGTTTTTCGGAACCAAACCGCAAAGCTATGCTGTCAGAAATAAATAGACTTCGAGAAGCTGGATTTATCAAAGAGATACACACAGAGGCCACATGGGTAGCAAACCCAGTGCTGGTGCCGAAGAAAAACACAGAGGCCCTTCGCATGTGCGTCGACTTCACGTGTCTCAATAAACACTGTCCAAAGGATCACTTTCCCCTCCCAAGGATCGATCAAACTATTGACTCCACGGCAGGCTGCGAACGTCTTTCCTTCCTGGACGCATACTCTGGTTACAACCAGATTCGATTGAAAGAAGAGGATGAGGTCAAAACAGCTTTCATAACACCCTATGACGTGTTCTGTACAGAACAATGCCCTTCGGGTTGAAAAACGCGGGAGCAACATATCAGCGGATGATGCAAAAGTGCCTTGCCACACAGATTGGCAAGAACGTTCAAGTATACATCGATGATGTCGTCATAACTACAAAGAAGGGGTCTACTTTGATCGATGATCTTAGGGAGACTTTTGACAACCTCGACAAGTTTTGCCTCAAGCTGAATCCGACGAATTGTTCTTTCGGCGTCCCTGCGGGAGAGCTTCTCGGGTTTCTGGTATCAGCAAGAGGAATCGAGGCTAACCCGGATAAAATTCAAGCCATCGTGACGATGCGGAAGCCAACAAAGTTAAAGGAAATACAACAACTAACTGGGCGAGTCGCAACTCTAAGCAGATTCGTCGCCAGGTTAGGAGAAAAGGCGTTGCAATTTTACGCCTTGATCAAGCAGGGAGAAAAGTTCGAATGGAACGAGGAAGCAGACAGAGCTTTTGAGGACCTCAAGCGCACAATCTCGACACCACCAATATTGGTGGCACCCAATGAAAAAGAACCTATCTTATTATTTATCGCGGCCACGCCTCAGGTGGTCAGCACAGTACTTGTGGTTGCTTGATACGTCTCCGACGTATCGATAATTTCTTATGTTCTATGCCATATTATTGATGATACCTACATGTTTTATGCACACTTTATGTCATATTCGTGCATTTTCTGGAACTAACCTATTAACAAGATGCCGAAGTGCCGGTTCTCGTTTTCTGCTGTTTTTGGTTTCGAAATCCTAGTAACGAAATATTCTCGGAATTGGACGAAACGAAGACCCAGGGCCCTATTTTTCCACGGAGCTTCCAGAAGACCGAAGAACACACAAAGTGGGGCCACGAGGTGGCCAGGCTATAGGGCGGCGCGGCCCAAGCCCTGGCCGCGCCGACCTATAGTGTGGGCCCCTCGTGACGCCCCTTGACCTGCCCTTCCGCCTACTTAAAGCCTCCGTCGCGAAACCCCTGATGCGAAAAAACCACGATACGGAAAACCTTGCGAGACGCCGTCGCCGCCGATCCCATCTCGGGGGATTACGGAGATCTCCTCCGGCACCCTTCCGGAGAGGGGATTCATCTCCCGGAGGACTCTACACCGCCATGGTCGCCTCCGGAGTGATGAGTGAGTAGTTCACCCCTGGACTATGGGTCCATAGCGGTAGCTAGATGGTTGTCTTCTCCTCATTGTGCTTCATTGTTGGATCTTGTGAGCTGCCTAACATGATCAAGATCATCTATCCGTAATTCTATATGTTGTGTTTGTCGGGATCCGATGGATAGAGAATACCATGTCATGTTAATTATCAAGTTATTATACATATGTTGTTTATGATCTTGCATGCTCTCCGTTTCTAGTAGAGGCTCTGGCCAAGTTTTTATTTTTAACTCCAAGAGGGAGTATTTATGCTCGATAGTGGGTTCATGCATCGCATTGACACCTGGGGAGTGACAGAAACCCCTAAGGTTGTGTTGTCTTGTTGCCACTAGGGATAAAACATTGATGCTATGTCCGAGGATGTAGTTATTGATTACATTACGCACCATACTTAATGCAATTGTCCGTTGCTAGCAACTTAATACTGGAGGGGTTCGGACGATAACTCTGAAGGTGGACTTTTTAGGCATAGATGCGGTTGGATGGCGGTCTATGTACTTTGTCGTAATGCCCAATTAAATCTCACTATACTTATCATGTCATGTATGTGCATTGTTATGCCCTCTCTATTTGTCAATTGCCCGACTGTAATTTGTTCACCCAACATGCTTTTATCTTATGGGAGAGACACCTCTAGTGAACTGTGGACCCCGGTCCATTCTTTAATACTTGAAATACAAATCTCTTGCAATACTTGTTTTTACTATTTTCTCTGCAAACAAACATCTTCCACACAATACGGTTAATCCTTTGTTACGGCAAGCCGGTGAGATTGACAACCTCAGCTGTTTCGTTGGGGCAAAGTACTTTGGTTGTGTTGTGCAGGTTCCACGTTGGCGCCGGAATCTCCGGTGTTGCGCCGCACTACATCCCGCCGCCATCAACCTTCAACGTGCTTCTTGGCTCCTCCTGGTTCGATAAACCTTGGTTTCTTTCGAGGGAAAACTTGCTGCTGTGCGCATCATACCTTCCTCTTGGGGTTGCCCAACGAACGTGTGAAATACACGCCATCAAGCTCTTTTTCTGGCGCCGTTGCCGGGGACCGAAGAAAAGCTACACCACAAAGATTTCTAACTCCCACGTCAACTACGCACCGGCTCTTTTACGGCGCCGTTGCCGGGGAGATCAAGACACGCTGCAAGGGGAGTCTCCACTTCTCAATCTCTTTACTTTGTTTTTGTCTTGCTTTATTTTATTTACTACTTTGTTTGCTGCACTTATATCAAAACACAAAAAAAATTAGTTTACTTGCATTTACTTTATCTAGTTTGCTTTATTTACTGTCTTGCACTCTATATTAAAAATACAAAAATTTTTTTTTTTAGTTACTTTTGTTACCATGTCTAGCTCTGAACCTGTTACTTCTTCGCCTGAAGAATTAGTTTTCACTTTTAAACAAGGGGATGAGGAGAGTTTTAAGGATGCTTGGTCTAGAATTTTTACTTCTTATCGTGAAACTGAACCTCAAATGACTCTAAGTTTGCTCCTTAGTAATTTTTATTTTGGTCTTATGGTTCGCTATAGATATGCTTTGGATACTTTAGTGGGAGGAGATTTCCTCCATTGCAATGGGGATCAAGCTTTTAATGCCATAAAGAAGTTGGTTGCATCACATGATTCAGCTAATAATTTTGATTCAGCCCTTATCGACATTCATAATAGATTAAATACTCTTGAGACAAGTGCATCTCGCTTAAATGAAAATTATGGATACATTCGTAACCGTCTTGATCAAGTTTT
Organism: Lolium rigidum; assembly: GCF_022539505.1. Taxonomy (NCBI): domain Eukaryota; kingdom Viridiplantae; phylum Streptophyta; class Magnoliopsida; order Poales; family Poaceae; genus Lolium; species Lolium rigidum. The sequence continues at coordinate 247,916,426 of NC_061509.1, read as the reverse complement.
AGTGAACTCTGAACTTTCATTATGGGATCCTGCTTGTTAAAATTGTTATCGGTGATCGAACTCTTCATGCCTACCGTGATATTATGTATGAATTTTGCCTTATGCCGAAAGCATTTATAAATCTTTGAAACTTTGGGGAATCGATGAAGGAGGAGAAGAGATAACTCTCATTGATAACTCTATTATAATTCCTAAGGGAGTAGCTGCAGGTGTGCATACAACCATTCTTGGAAGAACAATATCCATTGATTATCTTGTTATTGAAACAGGAAAAATCATACTTGGGAGATCCCTGTTGAAACTATTGGGAGCAGTCATTGATGTGGGAAAAGGCACTCTGAAATTCACCTCTATGCCAGGGGAAATCATATATTCCCTAAACCAAAGGGAAGGAAAAACAATAAGAAAGGTAAGGGTAAAGCCCAAGGTAAGGTTGACGCACCACCCTTCGATAACACTTGAGATACACTTTCTGCGCCTAGCTGAAAGACGTTAAAGAAAAGCGCTTATGGGAGACAACCCATGTTTTTACTCCAGTATTTTTGTTTTATATTTGTGTCTTGGAAGTTGTTTACTACTGTAGCAACCTCTCCTTATCTTAGTTTTAAGTTTAGTTGTGCCAAGTAAAGTCTTTGATAGAAAAGTAAGTACTAGATTTGGATTACTGCGCAGTTCCAGATTTCTTTGCTGTCACGAATCTGGGTCTATCTCCCTGTAGGTAGCTCAGAAAATTACGCCAATTTACGAGCATGATCCTCAAATATGTACGCAACTTTCATTCAATTTGAGCATTTTCGTTTGAGCAAGTCTGGTGGCCTAATAAAATCCATCTTTACGGACTGTTCTGTTTGACAGATTCTGTCTTTTATTTCGCATTGCCTCTTTTGCTATGTTGGATGAATTTCTTTGATCCACTAATGTCCAGTAGCTTTATGCAATGTCCAGAAGTGTTAAGAATGATTGTATCACCTCTGAACATGTGAATTTTTATTATGCACTAACCCTCTAATGAGTTGTTTCGAGTTTGGTGTGGAGGAAGTTTTCAAGGATCAAGAGAGGAGTGTGATGCAATATGATCAAGGAGAGTGAAAGCTCTAAGCTTGGGGATGCCCCGGTGGTTCACCCCTGCATATTCTAAGAAGACTCAAGCGTCTAAGCTTGGGGATGCCCAAGGCATCCCCTTCTTCATCGACAACATTATCAGGTTCCTCCCCTGAAACTATATTTTTATTCGGCCACATCTTATGTACTTTGCTTGGAGCGTCGGTTTGTTTTTTTTTGTTTTGTTTGAATAAAATGGATCCTAGCATTCACTTTATGGGAGAGAGACACGCTCCGCTGTTGCATATGGACAAATATGTCCTTAGGCTCTACTCATAGTATTCATGGCGAAGTTTCATCTTCGTTAAATTGTTATATGGTTGGAATTGGAAAATGCTACATGTAGTAACTCTAAAATGTCTTGGATAATTTGATACTTGGCAATTGTTGTGCTCATGTTTAAGCTCTTGCATCATATACTTTGCACCCATTAATGAAGAAATACTTAGAGCTTGCTAATTTGGTTTGCATATTTGGTTTCTCTAGAGTCTAGATAACATCTAGTATTGAGTTTTGAACAACAAGGAAGACGGTATGGAGTCTTATAATGTTTACCATATGTCTTTTATGTGAGTTTTGCTGTACCGTTCATCCTTGTGTTTGTTTCAAATAACCTTGCTAGCCTAAACCTTGTATCGAGAGGGAATACTTCTCATGCATCCAAAATACTTGAGCCAACCACTATGCCATTTGTGTCCACCATACCTACCTACTACATGGTATTTATCCGCCATTCCAAAGTAAATTGCTTGAGTGCTACCTTTAAAATTCCATCATTCACCTTTGCAATATATAGCTCATGGGACAAATAGCTTAAAAACTATTGTGGTATTGAATATGTACTTATGCACTTTATCTCTTATTAAGTTGCTTGTTGAGCGATAACCATGTTTACGGGGACGCCATCAACTATTCTTTGTTGGATATCATGTGAGTTGCTATGCATGTCCGTCTTGTACGAAGCAAGAGAGATCTACCACCTTCATGGTTGGAGCATGCATGTTGTTAGAGAAGAACTTTGGGCCGCTAACTAAAGCCATGATTCATGGTGGAAGTTTCAGTTTGGACACATATCCTCAATCTCATATGAGAATAAAAATTGTTGCCACATGCTTATGCATTAAAGAGGAGTCCATTATCTGTTGTCCATGTTGTCCCGGTATGGATGTCTAAGTTGAGAATAATCAAAAGCGAGAAATCCAAAATGCGAGCTTTCTCCTTAGACCTTTGTACGAGGCGGCATGGAGGTACCCCATTGTGACACTTGGTCAAAACATGTGCATTGCAAAGATCCGGTAGTCCAAGTTAATTAGGACAAGGTGCGGGCACTATTAGTATACTATGCATGAGACTTGCAACTTGTAAGATATAATGTACATAACTCATATGCTTTATTACTACCGTTGACAAAATTGTTTCATGTTTTCAAAATAAAAGCTCTAGCACAAATATAGCAATCGATGCTTTCCTCTTTGAAGGACCATTCTCTTTACTTTTATGTTGAGTCGAGTTCACCTATTTCTCTCCACCTCAAGAAGCAAACACTTGTGTGAACCGTGCATTGATTCCTACATACTTGCATATTGTACTTGTTATATTACTCTATGTTGACTATTATCCATGAGATATACATGTTACAAGTTGAAAGCAACCGCTGAAACTTAATCTTCCTTTGTGTTGCTTCAATACCTTTACTTTGATTTATTGCTTTATGAGTTAACTCTTATGCAAGACTTATTAATGCTTGTCTTGAAGTACTATTCATGAAAAGTCTTTGCTATATGATTCACCTGTTTACTCATGTCATCACCATTGTTATTGATCGCTGCATCCACTACATATGTTTACAAATAGTATGATCAAGGTTATGATGGCATATCACTTCAGAAATTATCTTTGTTATCGTTTTACCTGCTCGGGACGAGCAGAACTAAGCTTGGGGATGCTTGATACGTCTCCGACGTATCGATAATTTCTTATGTTCTATGCCATATTATTGATGATACCTACATGTTTTATGCACACTTTATGTCATATTCGTGCATTTTCCGGAACTAACCTATTAACAAGATGCCGAAGTGCCGGTTCTCGTTTTCTGCTGTTTTTGGTTTCGGAAATCCTAGTAACGAAATATTCTCGGAATTGGACGAAACGAAGACCCGGGGCCCTATTTTTCCACGGAGCTTCCGGAAGACCGAAGAACACACGAAGTGGGGCCACGAGGTGGCCAGGCTATAGGGCGGCGCGGCCCAAGCCCCGGCCGCGCCGACCTATAGTGTGGGCCCCTCGTGACGCCCCTTGACCTGCCCTTCCGCCTACTTAAAGCCTCCGTCGCGAAACCCCCGATGCGAAAAAACCACGATACGGAAAACCTTGCCGAGACGCCGTCGCCGCCGATCCCATCTCGGGGGATTACGGAGATCTCCTCCGGCACCCTGCCGGAGAGGGGATTCATCTCCGGAGGACTCTACACCGCCATGGTCGCCTCCGGAGTGATGAGTGAGTAGTTCACCCCTGGACTATGGGTCCATAGCAGTAGCTAGATGGTTGTCTTCTCCTCATTGTGCTTCATTGTTGGATCTTGTGAGCTGCCTAACATGATCAAGATCATCTATCCGTAATTCTATATGTTGTGTTTGTCGGGATCCGATGGATAGAGAATACCATGTCATGTTAATTATCAAGTTATTATACATGTGTTGTTTATGATCTTGCATGCTCTCCGTTTCTAGTAGAGGCTCTGGCCAAGTTTTTACTTTTAACTCCAAGAGGGAGTATTTATCCTCGATAGTGGGTTCATGCCTGCATTGACACCTGGGGAGTGACGAAACCCCTAAGGTTGTGTTGTCTCGTTGCCACTAGGGATAAAACATTGATGCTATGTCCGAGGATGTAGTTATTGATTACATTACGCACCATACTTAATGCAATTGTACATGTTGCTAAAGCAACTTAATACTGGAGGGGTTCGGACGATAACCTGAAGGTGGACTTTTTAGGCATAGATGCAGTTGGATGGCGGTCTATGTACTTTGTCGTAATGCCCAATTAAATCTCACTATACTTATCATGTCATGTATGTGCATTGTTATGCCCTCTCTATTTGTCAATTGCCCGACTGTAATTTGTTCACCCAACATGCTTTTATCTTATGGGAGAGACACCTCTAGTGAACTGTGGACCCCGGTCCATTCTTTAATACTGAAATACAAATCTGCTTGCAATACTTGTTTTTACTATTTTCTCTGCAAACAAACATCTTCCACACAATACGGTTAATCCTTTGTTACAGCAAGCCGGTGAGATTGACAACCTCACCTGTTTCGTTGGGGCAAAGTACTTTGGTTGTGTTGTGCAGGTTCCACGTTGGCGCCGGAATCTCTGGTGTTGCGCCGCACTACATCCCGCCGCCATCAACCTTCAACGTGCTTCTTGGCTCCTCCTGGTTCGATAAACCTTGGGTTTCTTTCTGAGGGAAAACTTGCTGCTGTGCGCATCATACCTTCCTCTTGGGGTTGCCCAACGAACGTGTGAAATACACGCCATCATTGAGCGAGAAGAAGAAGGAAAACTCCATGGAGTCCAGCGTCCGGTATACTTCATCAGTGAAGTTTTATCGCCTTCAAAACAGCGATACCCACACTACCAGAAGTTAGCATACAGAGTATTCACAACTGCAAGAAAAGTGCGACACTATTTTTCGGCACACCCGATAATAGTAGTCAATGAGGCGTCTCTGTCCAATATACTGAACAACCCGGAAGCTACGGGTCGTGTCTCCCTTTGGGGAATAGAGCTTTCCCCTCGGGACATCACGTATGAAACGAGAAAAGCAATAAAGTCGCAGGTCTTACCAGACTTCATCGCAGAGTGGATGGAGTTGCAAAGTACGGGACCTCCTGATTTATCGAGAACCTGGACTATGAATTTCGACGGGTCCAAGAGGTTAGAAGGAGCTAGAGCAGACGTGATATTAATTTCACCCCAAGGAGACAAATTGAAGTACGTACTGCGGATGACGTTTCCTAACGCGTCTAACAACGAGGCAGAATATGAAGCCCTGATACATGGGATGAAGATGGCGAAAGCTTGTGGTGCGACCCGATTAAAGATATTCGGCGACTCCCAATTGGTAGCTCAACAAGTGATGAATCAATGTGACGCTGTTAATGACAGTATGATAGCATACAAGGAGCTATACAATGAACTCGAGAAGCTCTTCGACGGGTGTGAAGTCAATCATGTTAGCAGACTCAGCAATGACGAAGCTGACATCCTGGAAAACATCGGGTCACAGTGTTTAGCAATACCACCTGGAGTATTTTGGGAGGAGATAAGTGAAAGATCGACTAAGGCGAGGAAACAACCAAAGAAAAAAGAAAAAGTCGAGAAAGGCTCGGGGGTTCCAGCAGCAAAAGAAGCAAGTACATCGGGAGACGAAGAGGAGTCGCGTGAGGTGATGGTGGTCGAAGTTCCTTGGATGCAGGTCTATGTTGCATATATCTTGAGGAAAGAAATACCCGAGGATCCAGTGGAAGCAACGCGAGTTATTCAACGATCTAAAGCCTTCACTGTGGTTAAGGGCGAGCTTTATAAGCGAAGTATATCGGGAGTCTTGCAGCGATGCGTGACGCCCGAAGAAGGTCGAGTACTATTAAAAGATGTGCATGAAGGTGTGTGTGGACACCACGCAAGCAGTCGGGCTATTGGGGCCAAGGTTTTCAGACAGGGTTTTACTGGCTCACAGCCATCGAGGATGCAAAGGACATAGTGCGTACTTGTGATGCGTGCCAAAGGTTTGCCGCAAAACCTCATTCTCCGGCAGCAGAACTGATGTCAATACCATTGTCATGGCCCTTTGCTCAATGGGTTCTAGATATGGTGGGTAAATTGCATAAGGCATGGCCAGGAGGATACGAGTATATGCTCGTAGCTGTCGACAAGTTTACCAAGTGGGTTGAGGCAATCAGCGGTCAAGTTCATCAAGAGCATCATTTTTCGGTTTGGCATTCCTCATAGCATCGTCACAGACAATGGTAGCAATTTCACTTCAAAGGAATTCAAGGCTTATTGTGCAGAAGTAGGTATCAATCTACATTTTGCGTCAGTTGCGCACCCGCAAACCAATGGTCAAGTAGAGAAAGCAAACGGCATCATCTGCAACGGCATCAAAAAGCGCCTGTTAGCACCATTGGAAAAAGCTCTACACACTTGGCCGGAGGAGTTACCCAGCGTGCTATGGAGCATACGAACAACACCCAACACAACAACACAGAAAACTCCATTTTTTATGGTTCATGGAGCTGAGGCAGTGCTGCCGATAGAAATAGAACACAATTCCCCGAGAGTGGCAGAGTTTGATGAAGAAACCTCGAGAAAGGCGCTGGAAGATGATGTGGACGCACTCGACGAAGCTCGCGATGAAGTATTATCAAGAGTCGCCAAATATCAGCAAGATATGAAAAATTATCACAGTCGACGATTGCGACCAAGATCATTTCAAGTTGGCGATTTAGTTCTTCGACTCACGCAAGATAGCCATGAAAAACTCGAGTCGCCATGGCTAGGCCCTTACATCGTCACCGAAGTAATTGCAGGAGGAGCATACAGGATAAAGGACAAGAAGACAGGGATCGCGGATCCAAATCCCTGGAACGTGGCGCAACTTAGGCGTTTTTACGCTTGAGTCAAGATATATATGTAAACATACAATGTACTGAAACGCCCGCGAGTTTTCAGACGCACTCTTTTCCTTTCAGGGCACCGAGTGGGGCTTGATGCGTGCAGTTAACACACGTCCGTTGGGAACCCCAAGAGGAAGGTGTGATGCGTACAGTAGCAAGTTTCCCCTCAGTAAGAAACCAAGGTTATCGAACCAGTAGGAGTCAAGGAACACGTGAAGGTTGTTGGTGACGGAGTGTAGTGCGGCGCAACACCAGGGATTCCGGCGCCAACGTGGAACCTACACAACACAATCAAAGTACTTTGCCCCAACGTAACAGTGAGGTTGTCAATCTCACCGGCTTGCTGTAAACAAAGGATTAACCGTATAGTGTGGAAGATGATGTTTGTTTGCGAAGAACGAGTAAAGAACAAGTATTGCAGTAGATTGTATTTCAGATGTAAAGAATGGACCGGGGTCCACAGCTTCACTAGTGGTGTCTCTCCCATAAGATAAATAGCATGTTGGGTGAACAAATTACAGTTGGACAATTGACAAATAGAGAGGGCATAACAATGCACATACATATCACGATGATTACTATGAGATTTAATCAGGGCATTACGAAAAAGTACATAGACCGCTATCCAGCATGCATCTATGCCTAAAAAGTCCACCTTCGGGTTAGCATCCGCACCCCTTCCAGCATTAAGTTGCAAACAACGAGACAATTGCATTAAGTATGGTGCGTAATGTAATCAACACAAATATCCTTAGACAAAGCATTGATGTTTTATCCCTAGTGGCAACAAGCACATCCACAACCTTAGAACTTTCTATCACCTGTCCCTGCATTCAATGGAGGCATGAACCCACTATCGAGCATAAATACTCCCTCTTGGAGTTACAAGTATCAACTTGGCCGGAGCCTCTACTAGCAACGGAGAGCATGCAAGAACATAAACAACACATATGATAGATTGATAATCAACTTGACATAGTATTCCATATTCATCGGATCCCAACAAACACAACATGTAGCATTACAAATAGATGATCTTGATCATGATATGCAGCTCACAAGATCTAACATGATAGCACAATGAGGAGAAGACAACCATCTAGCTACTGCTATGGACCCATAGTCCAGGGGTGAACTACTCACACATCAATCCGGAGGCGATCATGGCGATGAAGAGTCCTCCGGGACATGATTCCCCTCTCCGGCAGGGTGCCGGAGGCGATCTCCTGAATCCCCTGAGATGGGATTGGCGGCGGCTGCGTCTCTGGAAGGTTTTCCGTATCGTGGCTCTCGGTACAGGGGGTTTCGCGACGAAGGCTTTAAGTAGGCGGAAGGGTAGGATTGGAGGCGGCGCGGGGGCCCCACACCATAGGCCGGCGCGGGCCCCTTGCTGGCCGCGCTGCCCTATGGGTACGGGCCACGGGGCCCTCGTGGCCCCACTTCGTATCTCCTCCGGTCTTCGTGGAAAAATAAGACCCTGGGCGTTGATTTCGTCCAATTCCGAGAATATTTCCTTTGTAGGATTTCTGAAACCAAAAACGAGCATAAAACAAGAATCGGCTCTTCGGCATCTCGTCAATAGGTTAGTGCCGGAAAATGCATAATAATGACATAAAGTGTGTATAAAACATGTGAGTATCATCATAAAAGTAGCATGGAACATAAGAAATTATAGATACGTTTGAGACGTATCAAGCATCCCCAAGCTTAGTTCCTACTCGCCCTCGAGTAGGTAAACGATAACAAGGATAATTTCTGAAGTGACATGCTATCATAATCTTGATCAATACTATTGTAAGGCATATGAGATGAATGCAGCGATTCGAAGCAATGGCAAAGACAATGATTAAACAACTGAATCATATAGCAAAGACTTTTCATGAATAGTACTTTCAAGACAAGCATCAATAAGACTTGCATAAGAGTTAACTCATAAAGCAATAAATTCTTAGTAGAAAGCTTCGAAGCAACACAAAGGAAGATATAAGTTTCAGCGGTTGCTTTCAACTTCAACATGTATATCTCATGGATAATTGTCAACATAAAGCAATATAACAAGTGCAATAGGTAATCATGTAAGAATCAATGCACACAGTTGACACAAGTGTTTGCTTCTAAGATAGAAAGAAGTAGGTAAACTGACTCAACATAAAGTAAAAGAATGGACCTTCGCAGAGGGAAGCATGGATTACTATTTTTGTGCTAGAGCTTTTTGATTTTGAAAACATAGAAACAATTTTGTCAACGGTAGTAATAATTCATATGTGTTTTGCAAGCCTCATGCATAGAATACTAATAGTGCCCGCACCTTGTCCTAATTAGCTTGGATTAACACGGATTATCATTGCATACATATGTTTCAACCAAGTGTCACAAAGGGGTACCTCTATGCCGCCTGTACAGAGGTCTAAGGAGAAAGTTCGCATTGGATTTCTCGCTTTTGATTATTCTCAACTTAGACATCCATACCGGGACAACATAGACAACAGATAATGGACTCCTCTTTTTAATGCTTAAGCATTCAACAACAAATAGTATTCTCACAAGAGATTGAGGATTTGTGTCCAAACTGAAACTTCCACCATGATTCATGGCTTTAGTTAGTGGCCCAATGTTCTTCTCTAACAATATGCATACTCAAACCATTTGATCATGAAAATCGCCCTTACTTCCAGACAAGACGAACATGCATAGAAACTCACATGATATTCAACAAAGGTGTAATAGTTGATGGCGTCCCCAGAAACATGGTTACCGCTCAACAAGCAACTTATAAGAAATAAGATACATAGCAACATATTCAATACTACAATAGTTTTTAAGGCTATTTTCCCATGAGCTATGTATTGTAAAGGCAAAGAATAGAATTTTAAAGGTAGCACTCAAGTAATGTACTTTGGAATGGCAGAGAAATACCATGTAGTAGGTAGGTATGGTGGACACAAATGGCATAGTTTTTTGCTCAAGGATTTGGATGCACGAGAAGTAATCCCTCTCAATACAAGGCTTAGGCTAGCAAGGTTGTTTGAAGCAAACTCAAGTATAAACCGGTACAGCAAAACTTACATAAGAAATATTGCAAGCATTATAAGACTCTACACTGTATTCATTGTTGTTCAAACACCTTAACCAGAAAATATCTAGACTTAGAGAGACCAATCATGCAAACCAAATTTTAACAAGCTCTATGTAGTTCTTCATTAATAGGTGCAAAGTACATGATGCAAGAGCTTAAACGTGATCAATATGAGCACAACAATTGCCAAGTATCAAATTATTCAAGATATTATACCAATTACCACATGAAGCATTTTCCGTTTCCAACCATATAACAATGAACGAAGCAGTTTTCAACCTTCGCCATGAACATTAAAAGTAGCACTAAGAACACATGTGTTCATATGCAACAACGGAGCGTGTCTTTCTCCCATACAAAGAATGCTAGGATCCGATTTTATTCAAACAAAAACAAAAATAAAAACAAACAGACGCTCCAAGTAAAGCACATAAGATGTGACTGAATAAAAATATAGTTTCACTAGAGGTGACCCGATAAGTTGTCGATGAAGAAGGGGATGCCTTGGGCATCCCCAAGCTTAGATGCTTGAGTCTTCTTGAAATATGCAGGGATGAACCACGGGGGCATCCCCAAGCTTAGACTTTTCACTCTTCTTGATCATATTGTATCATCCTCCTCTCTTGACCCTTGAAAACTTCCTCCACACCAAACTCGAAACAAACTCATTAGAGGGTTAGTTCATAACTGAAAATTCATATATTCAGAGATGACATAATCATTCTTAACACTTCTGGACATTGCACAAAGCTACTGAAAGCTAATGGAACAAAGAAATCCATCAAACATAGCAAAACAGGCAATGCGAAATAAAAGGCAGAATCTGTCAAAACAGAACAGTCCGTAAAGACGATTTTTTCTGGGGCACTTAACTTGTTCAGATAAAAAAGCTCAAATTGAATGAAAGTTGCGTACATATCTGAGGATCACGCACGTAAATTGGCAGAATTTTATGAGTTACCTACAGACGGGGCTGCTAAATTTCGTGACAGTAAGAAATCTGTTTCTGCGCAGTAATCCAAATCTAGTATCAACATTACTATCAAAGACTTTACTTGGCACAACAATGCAATAAAATAAAGATAAGGAGAGGTTGCTACAATAGTAACAACTTCCAAGACTCAACAAAACAGTAGCAAAATAAAAAACATGGGTTACCTCCCAAGAAGTGCTTTCTTTATAGCCATTAAGATGGGCTCAACAATTTTAATGATGCTCTCGTGAAAAATAGAAAGTGAAGCAAAAGGAGCATCAAGAAGCAAATTCAAAACACATTTAAGCCTAACCCACTTCCGATGCATAGGAATCTTGTAGACAAATAAATTCATGAAGAACAAAGTGACAAGCATAGGAAGATAAAACACGAGTAACTTCAAAAAATTTAGCATATAGAGAGGTGTTTTAGTACCATGAAAATTTCTATAACCATATTTTCCTCTCTCATAATAATTTCCAGTAGCATCATGAACAAACTCAACAATATAGCTATCACATAAAGCATTCTTATCATGATCCACATGCATAAAAGTATCATTACTCTCCACATAAGCATAATCATTACTATTAATTGTAGTGGGAGCAAATTCAATAAGATAGCTATCATTATTATTCTCATCACCATAATCATCATATATAGGAGGCATATTGTAATCATAATTAATTTTCTCCTCCATGCTTTGGGGACTAAAAATATCATGCTCCTCAAAACCAGCTTCGCCGAGCTTAGAATTTTCCATAGCATTAGCAACAATGGTGTTCAAAGCATTCATACTAATAAAATTGCCATTAACATGCATATAAGTTCCATAGGTTTTTTAATTTTCTCTTCGAACACCTCATGTCCTAACTCAAGATAAATACTATAAAGATCTCTAATATTTTTGTTGTTTTCCATTAAGCCTAACTAGTGAAGTCACACAACTTAGTATTTTCAGGAGTATTCATTTTAGCAGTAATAAAAACAAGTAAAGCAAACTAAATTAAATAAAGTAAAACAAGTAACTATTTTTTTGTGTTTTTAATATAGAGAACGCAAACAAGACAGTAAATAAAATAAAGTAAAGCAAGACAAAAACAAAGTATAGAGATTGGATGTGGAGACTCCCCTTGCAGCGTGTCTTGATCTCCCCGGCAACGGCGCCAGAAAAAGAGCTTGATGCGTGAAGTTAACACACGTCCGTTGGGAACCCCAAGAGGAAGGTGTGATGCGTACAGTAGCAAGTTTTCCCTCGCAAGAAACCAAGGTTATCGAACCGAGTAGGAGTCAAGGAACACGTGAAGGTTGTTGGTGACGGAGTGTAGTGCGGCGCAACACCAGGGATTCCGGCGCCAACGTGGAACCTGCACAACACAATCAAAGTACTTTTGCCCCAACGTAACAGTGAGGTTGTCAATTTCACCGGCTTGCTGTAAACAAAGGATTAACCGTATAGTGTGGAAGATGATGTTTGTTTGCGAAGAACAGTAAAGAACAAGTATTGCAGTAGATTGTATTTCAATGTAAAGAATGGACCGGGGTCCACAGTTCACTAGTGGTATCTCTCCCATAAGATAAATAGCATGTTGGGTGAACAAATTACAGTTGGGCAATTGAAAAATAGAGAGGGCATAACAATGCACATACATATCACGATGACTACTATGAGATTTAATCAGGGCATTACGACAAAGTACATAGACCGCTATCCAGCATGCATCTATGCCTAAAAAGTCCACCTTCGGGTTAACATCCGCACCCCTTCCGAGTATTAAGTTGCAAACAACAGACAATTGCATTAAGTATGGTGCGTAATGTAATCAACACAAATATCCTTAGACAAAGCATTGATGTTTTATCCCTAGTGGCAACATCACATCCACAACCTTAGAACTTTATGTCACTGTCCCAGATTCAAAGGAGGCATGAACCCACTATCGATCATAAATACTCCCTCTTGGAGTTACAAGTATCAACTTTTCCAGAGCCTCTACTAGCAACGGAGAGCATGCAAGAACATAAACACCACATATGATAGATTGATAATCAACTTGACATAGTATTCCATATTCATCGGATCCCAACAAACACAACATGCAGCATTACAAATAGATGACCTTGATCATGATAGGCAGCTCACAAGATCTAACATGATAGCACAATGAGGAGAAGACAACCATCTAGCTACCGCTATGGACCCATAGTCCAGGGGTGAACTACTCACACATCAATCCGGAGGCGATCATGGCGATGAAGAGTCCTCCGGGAGATGATTCCCCTCTCCGGCAGGGTGCCAGAGGCGATCTCCTGAATCCCCCGAGATGGGATTGGCGGCGGCTGCGTCTCTGGAAGGTTTTCCGTATCGTGGCTCTCGGTACAGGGGTTTCGCGACGAAGGCTTTAAGTAGGCGGAAGGGTAGGGTTGGAGGCGGCGCGGGGGCCCCACACCATAGGCCGGCGCGGGCCCCTTGCTGGCCGCGCCGCCCTTTGGGTACGGGCCCTCGTGGCCCCACTTCGTATCTCCTCCGATCTTCGTGGAAAAATAAGACCCTGGGCGTTGATTTCGTCCAATTCTGAGAATATTTCCTTTGTAGGATTTCTGAAACCAAAAACAACAGAAAACAACAACTGGCTCTTCGGCATCTCGTCAATAGGTTAGTGCCGGAAAATGCATAATAATGACTTAAAGTGTGTATAAAACATGTGAGTATCATCATAAAAGTAGCATGGAACATAAGAAATTATAGATACGTTTGAGACGTATCAGGGCTGGAAGGTTTTTAATGAGGCGGGCTCGCGGTGCTGCAATATAGTAAAGATATTGGTGATATACATCTTTTTTCTTTGATATGCTCGGGGGCTTGTTACCCGATAAAGATCAACAAATATATAAATTCTTACAATATACAACCTCAACGAGTTTTTGCCTTGGTTTAAAATACCTCGCAAAAACAATGAAAATAACGACACTAGCCACCAAGATACTCAGGGGCTAAGGAAAATATATAGTCGTTACAATATCCATAGAACTTGAATTTTACAGTTTTCTCTCCATCAAAATAGACATCTATCGAAGAAGCAAATTCAGTCGTGACCTAACAGGTCATCTATATTTACTCTGTCTTCTTCGGCAGATGCACCCATGAAATCGGCAAAATGGCCATCTACAAAAAAGTCGGCATCCATCCGGAGGAGGTCATCGATCATTTCCTTGGCCACCGGCGTGATTATTTCATCGATTCTGTCGACACCCTGCTGCGCGTGGTTGACGTATGTCTTTTCCGTTCAACACGCGTCCGTTGGGAACCCCAAGAGGAAGGTGTGATGCGTACAGCAGTAAGTTTTCCCTCAGTAAGAAACCAAGGTTTATCAAACCAGTAGGAGTCAAGAAGCACGTCGAAGGTTGATGGCGGCGGAGTGTAGTGCGGCGCAACACCAGGGATTCCGGCGCCAACGTGGAACCTGCACAACACAAACAAAGTACTTTGCCCCAACGTAACAGTGAGGTTGTCAATCTCACCGGCTTGCTGTAACAAAGGATTAGATGTATAGTGTGGATGATGATTGTTTACAGAAAACAGTAGAACGAGTATTGCAGTAGATTATATATGATTAAAAGAAGGGATTTCTATTTTCGTGCCCTCGGTTCCTTAGTTGTGCTCAGTTTTCCCCAGCTCCTTAGTTTTTCCTCAGTTTTCCCCAAGACCTTGTCTGAAACCATCACAGATGCTGTAACGGCCGGTTGCCCGACGGTTGACCGTTATCTTCTGACTAGTGGGGCCACGTAGAGCCCGCAAAGACACGTCAGACCGTCCATCTTTGTTTGACCGTAAGCATCGCTGTATCCCTGACCAAAACACGCACGAGTGGGGCTTCGGTATATCGAATGACAAGTGGGCCATGGCGCTGATACAAGGGGCAATACACGGGTAGGAATAGATTTTTAAACGGAGCTCTACAGCGATGGCACGGAGGAGGTGGCCTGCGGGGTGCCGAGATGAGATCGACGTCCACAAAGAACTGCATGAGGCGAGACCAGACGCATTAGATAGATATGAACTAGACGCGTTTAACCATGCAAAGAAGAGAAGAAATGGTCGACGACATCAACGACTACCTCAAAACTTTGACTGACCGTGTCCGACATGAACGCGAGCAATGTAGAGAAAACTAGTGTCTATCCTTTCTGGCGTGTATAGATGGGTGCTAGAAGAGTGTGGTGGCGAAGGAAAAGACCTCGCGGTGGTCTGTGGCGTCCAGCATAGCGGGGCGGCGTGGCCGTGCCCACATCGGCGTGGATGCATGTTCGGCATTGGCATCAGCATGTACGTTCAGCATTGGCCTCGGCGGTATCTCTGGTGTGTCAGTGATCGAATGAGGGGACGGGATTGAGGGTGCATCCCGACGGTGACCTAGCAGTGGCGTCGAGCATAGCCGTTCTGACCATGCCGATATCGGCATCGGCAAAGTTTGGAGGCTGTGGTGCTCGAATCAAGGAGGGATTTGTTTCTTGTACGCCAAAAGTGATTTGAAACAAGTTTCGTGTTGAAGGTTAGGTAACGAAAGTTTGTAACTAAGCCCAAAATTATACTAGCGCCATGGTGAGGTTCTTTTTGATAGAGCTATACATTTGGGCAAACTTTTTTGACACTTTTTAGATAGGGTTCCTTGTTGTTACTCGTATGGCATCATGTATGGCAAATTTGGGATCATTTGGAGATGTTCAAAAAAATCACTTTGCTTAAACGCATGCCGTTTCGTCTCACTGAAACCAGCTTTTCTAACAAGGTGATTTATTCTACCTTCTCTAAATGATCTCAAATTTCATACAGCTGATCTTCTATACATAGATAGATAGATTGTTTCGTTTTTATATTTTTCGAACTTTTTATTTCCCTTTATAATATCCAATTGATTTTCAGGTCAAAACCTCGAAAAACAGCATCATGTATGACATCATTTTCGCCATAAATTTCAAATTTTGTGAAACTTTCCCTTTTAGATATTCCTTGTTGTTATAGATATGACATAATGTATGCTAAATTTGGTTAGGTCTCACTGAAACCAGCTTTTGTAACAAGTTAGGTTTTTTCGACCTTCTCAAAAGGGATGTTTTTCTACCTTCTCTAAATGACCTCAAAAATCATACAGACGATCTTCTATACAAAGATAGGTAGATTGTTTCGTTTTTACATTTTTTTGAACTTTTATTTCCCTTTATAATACCCATTTGTTTTCAGGTCAAAACCTCGAAAGTTAACATAACTATATGGTGAACCCTTCCAAACTCCAAATACAGAGATAGATAGATTGGTTCGTTTATCATTTTTACCGTGAATAGTAATGGCTACAAGAAATCGGTGATAGTCTATCATTTTTTGCGTGAAAAGTAATGGATACAACAAATCGGTGATGGTTTATCATTTTTTGCGTGAAAATTAATGGCTACAACAAATCGGTGACGGTTTATCATTTTTTGCGTGAAAATTTATGGCTACAACAAATCGGTGATGGTTTATCATTTTTTGCGTGAAAAGTAATGCCTAAAAGAGTTTATAATTTTTAGCGCGTGAAAATAAATACGGAAAACCGCCCTTTAGCATACTTAGAGAGTGGAAGGTAACCGCCGACAGAGAGAGAGAGGGGTTATCCTGCCCGTTAGATCATACGATCAACGGTCGGCGGGCACGATCCGCGTGACATGGGCTAGACCAATCAGGGCAATGTTGCACGTGTGAGAGAATTTGTGGAGGGAGAGGGCAAAACTGAGTAGTATCAAGAAACCAAGGGCACCTATGTAATAAACAACTAAGGGATTCAAATATGAGATTTAAAAAATGGAAAATGCGTGTTTTGTACAATAAAACCCATCTTGGCCTATCTCAAACTATTTGCAATACAAATATACATGAGTGTGAGAATTGTGGCCTCATTTAGACAAAGTATGTTTTGGGGAAAGCTGTTTTGGGAAGGGCTTATTGTGGAAAACCATGCACCTTCATAACTACTAGGTGATTTGAGAAGGCCTTTGAGAAGTGGCAATTTGTGGTAAAACTTGATTTATCTATGACTTATCTATGTTTTGAGAACTGACAATTTGTGGTAAAGACTCCATGAGTGTGTGCCACTATTTTTCGGAATTTTTTGCACATTAAATGACTCATTTAACTAGTTAATCCCATTTGTTGACTGTCTGTTGACCAGCTACTTGAGGGTAAAACTGAGTATATTGCACTAGCCAGTATTAGCACTCAAGGGGAAAACTGAGCATACAAAAAATGCTAGTATAATGCTCGAGGTTATACCTGAGTATATCTAAATTTCCAGGGTTAGACTCGAGGACGCGTGTTGCGGTGCAGAAATGAAAGACGTGCAATTGTTGACGCGTAGACGCCGGTCGCGGTGTAGAAGTCGAAGACGTGCAATCGTGGATGCGTGGCGCATTGCAGAAGTCCAAGACGTGCAGACGTGCAGCGGTGTACGCGTAGGACGCGGGTCGCATTAACCACCCCTTGCCTTTATAGACGCATCCTCCCACTATCTCTGTCACTCTCACTCGCCTACGCAACGCCGCCTCTCTCACGTCCCATCATCTTCTCCAAAGCAAAAAACCCTCTCCCTTTCCTCTGCCGGCGAGATGGACAAGGAGAATGCCAATCCCATCGTCAACGGCGCCGTCGGCTCCAAGCGCGACGCCTCCCTCTTCGACGCCGTCCCCTCAACGGACGTCGCCGCCGTCCCCTCAATGGACGTCGCCGCCGCCTCCGCCGGTGCATCGGAGGCTGCTGCCGCCGGTCGTGGTCAGATCCCGCCGGGATATGACCCCTACGAGCCGGTGCCGTACGTCTCGCCCCCGAACCGCTACGACACCTCCATAGAGGACCCATGGAACGAGGTAACTACGGTTTGCTTCCTTTTTTGTTTCCCATTCCTTTTTGAACCCTATTTGTGCTGGTGTAGATGGATCTGTGGATGGATGAGTATTGGGCTAATATTTGCGCCGATTTTATTCCATTTTGCTTTGACCCCTCCTTGATTTCGTTTAAGATTTGGGGTTCGGCCGTTCGGTTAATTTATGCAAGTAATAATGGGATCTCAATCAGTTAATTTATGCAAGTAATCATAGGATCTCAATCAGTTATTTTATGCACGAATCAAAAGATATCAACCGTTTAATTTTGAAAATAATCTGGAATGTGTTCAAGTTCAGATCTGGAATCTGTTTCTTTGCCTATGATGAATCGTTGGGCACAGATTTTTACAGGGAGGGTTCAGCGAACCATTTCTGTGTACAAATCTGTTGTGCATGAGCTTTGGTTCGTTTACACCATCCCTGTAGACATATAATCGTGTCCACTCTAACTGAGGCTGCCTCTGTTTTTCCTAACTTTGTTATCATGCACGTTTGCAACTCATTCACTAATAAATTCCCGTTTGATATGGATCAGCTGTCTGGCAGCGACGTCGGCAGTGACAACGAGCACCATGACGTCAAGACTCGCCAGGTGCTGCGGAGGCTGCAGGTCGGCCAGTACGTCTCCTACCTCGACGTCGCCAAGGGTGTCTACATGTGCCCCTTCTGCACTAGGAGGCTCGGCGGCACTGACTTCAACTGCCTCCTCACGCATGCCGAGAACATCGGCCACACCAACCCCAAGGACGGCCCGTCGGTGAACCCCAACTCCTTCCGCGCCAAGCACTTGGCGCTCGGCATGCACCTCCGCAGCATCCAGCGGGTGGAGATCTCCGGCGGGCGCATGCCTCCGCTCAAGCCCAAGGCTCCCAAGGGGAGCAACAAGTGGAGGCAGAGGCAGATGGGGTAGGCGGAGTCCTGGACGTGTGCTGCATGTAACAATTGCCAAGTATCACATTATCCAAGACATTTTACTAATTACTACATGTAGCATTTCCCGTTTCAAACCATATAACAATTTAACGAAGAAGATTCAACCTTCGCCATGAATACTATGAGTAAAGCCTAAGGACATATTTGTCCATATGCAACAGCGGAGCGTGTCTCTCTCCCACACAATGAATGCTAGGATCCATTTTATTCAAACAAAATCAAAATAAAAACAAACCGACGCTCCAAGCAAAGTGCATAAGATGTGATGGAATAAAAATATAGTTTCACTAGAGGAACCTGATAATGTTGTCGATGAAGAAGGGGATGCCTTGGGCATCCCCAAGCTTAGACGCTTGAGTCTTCTTGAAATATGCAGGGGTGAACCACCGGAGCATCCCCAAGCTTAGAGCTTTCACTCTCCTTGATCATATTGTATCATCATCCTCTCTTGATCCTTGAAAACTTCCTCCACACCAAACTCAAAACAACTCATTAGAGGGTTAGTGCACAATCAAAATTTACATGTTCAGAGGTGACATAATCATTCTTAACACTTCTGGACATTGCACAAAGCTACTGAAAGTTAATGGAATCAAAAAATCCATCAAGCATAGCAAAACAGGCAATGCGAAATAAAAGGCAGAATCTGTCAAAACAGAACAGTTCGTAAAGACGAATTTCTAAGAGGCACCAGACTTGCTCAAATGAAAATTCTCAAATTGAATGAAAGTTGCGTAAATATCTGAGGACCACTCACGTAAATTTGCATAATTTTCTGAGTTACCTACAGAGAATTCTGCCCAGATTCGTGACAGCAAAGAAATCTGTTTCTGCGCAGTAATCCAAATCTAGTATGAACCTTACTATCAACGACTTTACTTGGCACAACAATGCAACAAACTAAGATAAGGAGAGGTTGCTACAGTAGTAACAACTTCCAAGACTCAAATATAAAATAAAATTGCTGTAGCAAAATAGCACATGGGTTATCTCCCAAGAAGTTCTTTCTTTATAGCCATTAAGATGGGCTCAGTAGTTTTAATGATGCACTCGCAAGAAATAGTATTTGAAGCAAAAGAGAGCATCAAGAGGCAAATTCAAAACACATTTAAGTCTAACATGCTTCCTATGCATAGGAATCTTGTAAATAAACAAGTTATGTAGGCATGATGCAACTAGCATAGGAAAACTAGACAAGCTCAACTTCAAAATTTTAAGCATATAGAGAGGTGTTTTAGTAACATGAAAATTTCTACAACCATATTTTCTTCTCTCATAATAATGTCCAGTAGCATCATGAGCAAACTCAACAATATAACTATCAAATGAAACATTCTTATCATGAGTCTCATGCATAAAATTATTACTCTCCACATAAGCATAATCAATTTTATTAGTTGTAGTGGGAGCAAATTCAACAAAGTAGCTATCATTATTATTCTCATCAAGTGTAGGAGACTTAGTATAATCATAATAAAATTTACTCTCCATAGTATGTGGCACCCAAAGATCACTATCATTATAATCATCATAAATAGGAGGCAAAGTATCATCAAAGAAAATTTTCTCCTCAATGCTTGGGGGACTAAAAATATCATGATCATCAAAACCAGCTTCCCCAAGCTTAGATTCTTCCATAGCTTTAGAAATAATAGTGTTCATACTAATAATATTGCTACTAGCATGCAAATAAGGTTCAATAGGGTTTTTAATTTTCGCATCGAACAATCCATGTCTTAACTCAGGAAATTGCTTCAAAAGCTCACTGTTACTTTCCATTATGCTTAACTAGTGAAATAAAACATGCATGATATTAAGTAAAGTAAAAAAAAGTAACTAATTTTTTTGTGTTTTGAATATGGAGAATGCAAACAAGACAGTAAATAAAGTAAAGCTAGCAACTATTTTTTTAGTGTTTTTGATATAATGCAGCAAACAAAGTAGTAAATAAAACAAAGCAAGACAAAAACAAAGTAAAGATATTGGAAGTGGAGACTCCCCTTGCAGCGTGTCTTGATCTCCCCGGCAACGGCGCCAGAAAATCTTCTTGCTGCGCGTGGTTGACGTATGTCTTTTCCGTTCAACACGCGTCCGTTGGGAACCCCAAGAGGAAGGTGTGATGCGTACAGTAGTAAGTTTTCCCTCAGTAAGAAACCAAAGTTTATCGAACCAGTAGGGAGTCAAGAAGCACGTCGAAGGTTGATGGCGGCGGAGTGTAGTGCGGCGCAACACCAGGGATTCCGGCGCCAACGTGGAACCTGCACAACACAAACAAAGTACTTTGCCCCAACGTAACAGTGAGGTTGTCAATCTCACCGGCTTGCTGTAGCAAAGGATTAGATGTATAGTGTGGATGATGATTGTTTGCAGAAAACAGTAGAACGAGTATTGCAGTAGATTGTATATGATTAAAAGAATGGACCGGGGTCCACAGTTCACTAGAGGTGTCTCTCCGATAAGAATAAGCATGTTGGGTGAACAAATTACAGTTGGGCAATTGACAAATAAAGAGGGCATGACCATGCACATACATGATATGATGAGTATAGTGAGATTTAATTGGGCATTACGACAAAGTACATAGACCGCTATCCAAGCATGCATCTATGCCTAAAAAGTCCACCTTCAGGTTATCATCCGAACCCCTTCCAGTATTAAGTTGCAAACAACAAACAATTGCATTAAGTATGGTGCGTAATGTAATCAATAACTACATCCTCGGACATAGCATCGATGTTTTATCCCTAGTGGCAACAGCACATCCACAACCTTAGAACTTTCTGTCACTGTCCTAGATTTAATGGAGGCATGAACCCACTATCGAGCATAAATACTCCCTCTTGGAGTTACTAGCAAAAACTTGGCCAGAGCCTCTACTAACAACGGAGAGCATGCAAGATCATAAACGACACATAGGTAATAGATTGATTATCAACATAACATAGTATTCTCTATTCATCGGATCCCAACAAACACAACATATAGCATTACAAATAGATGATCTTGATCATGTTAGGCAGCTCACAAGACCCGACAATGAAGCATAATTAGGAGAAGACGACCATCTAGCTACCGCTATGGACCCATAGTCCGGGGGTGAACTACTCACTCATCACTCCGGAGGCGACCATGGCGGTGAAGAGTCCTCCGGGAGATGATTCCCCTCTCCGGCATGGTGCCGGAGGCGATCTCCGTAATCCCCCGAGATGGGATTGGCGGCGGCGGCGTCTCTGGAAGGTTTTCCGTATCGTGGCTCTCGGTACTGGGGGTTTCGCGACGAATGCTATAAGTAGGCGGAGGAGATAGGTCAGGGGGCCTGACAGGGGGCCCACACACTAGGCCGGCGCGGCCAGGGCTTGGGCCGCGCCGCCCTATTGTCTGGCCACCTCGTTGCCCCACTTCGTCTCTCCCTCGGTCTTCTGGAAGCTTCGTGTGAAAATAGGCCCCTGGGCGTTGATTTCGTCCAATTCCGAGAATATTTCCTTACTAGGATTTCTGAAACCAAAAACAGCAGAAAACAGCAACTGGCTCTTCGGCATCTCGTTAATAGGTTAGTGCCGGAAAATGCATAAATATGACATAAAGTATGCATAAAACATGTAGGTATCATCAATAACGTGGCATGGAACATAAGAAATTATCGATACGTCGGAGACGTATCAGCATCCCCAAGCTTAGTTCCTACTCGTCCCGAGTAGGTAAACGATAACAAAGATAATTTCTGGAGTGACATGCCATCATAACCTCGATCATACTATTGTAAGCATATGTAATGAATGCAGCGATCAAAGCAATGGTAAATGACATGAGTAAACAAATGAATCATATAGCAAAGACTTTTCATGAATAGTACTTTCAAGACAAGCATCAATAAGTCTTGCATAAGAGTTAACTCATAAAGCAACTATTCAAAGTAGAGGTATTGAAGCAACACAAATGAAGATTAAGTTTCAGCGGTTGCTTTCAACTTATAACATGTATATCTCATGGATAGTTGTCAATGCAAAGTAATATAACAAGTGCAATATGCAAGTATGTAGGAATCAATGCACAGTTCACACAAGTGTTTGCTTCTTGAGGTGGAGAGAAATAGGTGAACTGACTCAACATAAAAGTAAAAGAAAGGCCCTTCGCAGAGGGAAGCATTGATTGCTATATTTGTGCTAGAGCTTTGGTTTTGAAAACAAGAAACAATTTTGTCAACGGTAGTAATAAAGCATATGTATCATGTAAATTATATCTTACAAGTTGCAAGCCTCATGCATAGTATACTAATAGTGCCCGCACCTTGTCCTAATTAGCTTGGATTACCGGGATTATCATCGCAATACATATGTTTTAACCAAGTGTCACAAAGGGGTACCTCTATGCCTCCTGTACAAAGGTCTAAGGAGAAAGCTCGCATTGGATTTCTCGCTTTTGATTATTCTCAACTTAGACATCCATACCGGGACAACATAGACAACAAATAATGGACTCCTCTTTAATGCATAAGCATTTAGCAACAATTTATTTTCTCATATGAGATTGAGGATATTTGTCCAAAACTGAAACTTCCACCATGGATGATGGCTTTAGTTAGCGGCCCAATGTTCTTCTCTAACAGTATGCATGCTCTAACCATTAAATAAGTGGTAAATCTCCCTTACTTCAGACAAGACGGACATGCATAGCAACTCACATGATATTCAACAAAGAGTAGTTGATGGCGTCCCCAGGAACATGGTTATCGCACAGCAAGCAACTTAATAAGAGATAAAGTGCATAAATACATATTCAATACCACAATAGTTTTTAAGCTATTTGTCCCATGAGCTATATATTGTAAAGGTAGAGGATAGAAATTTTAAAGATAGAACTCAAGCAATTTACTTTGGAATGGCGGAGAAATACCATGTAGTAGGTAGGTATGGTGGACACAAATGGCATAGTGGTTGGCTCAAGGATTTTGGATGCACGAGAAGTAATCCTTCTCAATACAAGGTTTAGGCTAGCAAGGTTATTTGAAACAAACACAAGGATGAACCGGCACAACAAAACTCACATAAAAGACATATTGTAAACATTATAAGACTCTACACCATCTTCCTTGTTGTTCAACCCTTACTAGAAATTATCTAGACCTTAGAGAGACCAATTATGCAAACCAAATTTCAACAAGCTCTATGTATTTTTTCATTAATAGGTGCGAAGTATATGATGCAAGAGCTTAAACATGAGCACAACAATTGCCAAGTATCAAATTATCAAAGACATTTTACCAATTACTACATGTAGTATTTCCCGTTTCCAACCATATAACAATTTAACGAAGAAGATTCAACCTTCGCCATGAACATTATGAGTAAAGCCTAAGGACATATTTGTCCATATGCAACAGCGGAGCATGTCTCTCTCCCACACAATGAATGCTAGGATCCAACTTTATTCAAACAAAACAAAAACAAAAACAAACCGACGCTCCAAGCAAAGTGCATAAGATGTGATGGAATAAAAATATAGTTTCACTAGAGGAACCTGATAATGTTGTCGATGAAGAAGGGGATGCCTTGGGCATCCCCAAGCTTAGACGCTTGAGTCTTCTTGAAATATGCAGGGGTGAACCACCGGGGCATCCCGAAGCTTAGAGCTTTCACTCTCCTTGATCATATTGTATCATCCTCCTCTCTTGATCCTTGAAAACTTCCTCCACACCAAACTCAAAACAACTCATTAGAGGGTTAGTGCACAATCAAAATTTACATGTTCAGAGGTGACATAATCATTCTTAACACTTCTGGACATTGCACAAAGGTACTGAAAGTTAATGGAATCGAAAAATCCATCAAGCATAGCAAAACAGGCAATGCAAAATAAAAGACAGAATCTGTCAAAACAGAACAGTTCGTAAAGACGAATTTCTAAGAGGCACCAGACTTGCTCAAATGAAAATTCTCAAATTGAATGAAAGTTGCGTACATATCTGAGGATCACTCACGTAAATTGGCATAATTTTCTGAGTTACCTACAGAGAATTCTGCCCAGATTCGTTACAGCAAAGAAATCTGTTTCTGCGCAGTAATCCAAATCTAGTATGAACCTTACTATCAACGACTTTACTTGGCACAACAATGCAACAAACTAAGATAAGTAGAGGTTGCTACAGTAGTAACAACTTCCAAGACTCAAATATAAAATAAAATTGCTGTAGCAAAATAGCACATGGGTTATCTCCCAAGAAGTTCTTTCTTTATAGCCATTAAGATGGGCTCAGCAGTTTTAATGATGCACTCGCAAGAAGTAGTATTTGAAGCAAAAGAGAGCATCAAGAGGCAAATTCAAAACACATTTAAGTCTAACATGCTTCCTATGCATAGGAATCTTGTAAATAAACAAATTATGTAGGCATGATGCAACTAGCATAGGAAAACTAGACAAGCTCAACTTCAAAATTTTAAGCATATAGAGAGGTGTTTTAGTAACATGAAAATTTCTACAACCATATTTTCTGATCTCATAATAATGTCCAGTAGCATCATGAGCAAACTCAACAATATAACTATCAAATGAAACATTCTTATCATGAGTCTCATGCATAAAATTATTACTCTCCACATAAGCATAATCAATTTTATTAGTTGTAGTGGGAGCAAATTCAACAAAGTAGCTATCATTATTATTCTCATCAAGTGTAGGAGACTTAGTATAATCATAATAAAATTTACTCTCCATAGTAGGTGTCACCCAAAGATCACTATCATTATAATCATCATAAATAGGAGGCAAAGTATCATCAAAGAAAATTTTCTCCTCAATGCTTGGGGGACTAAAAATATCATGCTCATCAAAACCAGCTTCCCCAAGCTTAGATTCTTCCATAGCTTTAGAAATAATAGTGTTCATACTAATAACATTGCTACTAGCATGCAAATAAGGTTCAATAGGGTTTTTAATTTTCGCATCAAACAATCCATGTCTTAACTCAGGAAATAGCTTCAAAAGCTCACTGTTACTTTCCATTATGCTTAACTAGTGAAATAAAAACATGCATGATATTAAGTAAAGTAAAACAAGTAACTAATTCTTTTGTGTTTTGAATATGGAGAATGCAAACAAGACAGTAAATAAAGTAAAGCTAACAACTAATTTTTTTGTGTTTTTGATATAATGCAGCAAACAAAGTAGTAAAGAAAACAAAGCAAGACAAAAACAAAGTAAAGATATTGGAAGTGGAGACTCCCCTTGCAGCGTGTCTTGATCTCCCCGGCAACGACGCCAGAAAATCTTCTTGCTGCGCGTGGTTGACGTATGTCTTTTCCGTTCAACACGCGTCCGTTGGGAACCCCAAGAGGAAGGTGTGATGCGTACAGCAGTAAGTTTTCCCTCAGTAAGAAACCAAGGTTTATCGAACCAGTAGGAGTCAAGAAGCACGTCGAAGGTTGATGGCGGCGGAGTGTAGTGCGGCGCAACACCAGGGATTCCGGCGCCAACGTGGAACCTGCACAACACAAACAAAGTACTTTTCCCCAACGTAACAGTGAGGTTGTCAATCTCACCGGCTTGCTGTAACAAATGATTAGATGTATAGTGTGGATGACGATTGTTTGCAGAAAATAGTAGAACGAGTATTGCAGTAGATTGTATATGATTAAAAGAATGGACCGGGGTCCACAGTTCATTAGAGGTGTCTCTCCGATAAGAATAAGCATGTTGGGTGAACAAATTACAGTTGGGCAATTGACAAATAAAGAGGGCATGACCATGCACATACATGATATGATGAGTATAGTGAGCTTTAATTGGGCATTACGACAAGGTACATAGACCGCTATCCAGCATGCATCTATGCCTAAAAAGTCCACCTTCAGGTTATCATCCGAACCCTTTCCAGTATTAAGTTGCAAACAACAGACAATTGCATTAAGTATGGTGCGTAATGTAATCAATAACTACATCCTCGGACATAGCATCGATGTTTTATCCCTAGTGGCAACAGCACATCCACAACCTTAGAACTTTTTGTCACCGTCCCAGATTTAATGGAGGCATGAACCCACTATCGAGCATAAATACTCCCTCTTGGAGTTACTAGCAAAAACTTGGCCAGAGCCTCTACTAACAACGGAGAGCATGCAAGATCATAAACAACACATAGGTAATAGATTGATAATCAACATAACATAGTATTCTCTATTCATCGGATCCCAACAAACACAACATATAGCATTACAAATAGATGATCTTGATCATGTTAGGCAGCTCACAAGACCCGACAATGAAGCATAATTAGGAGAAGACGACCATCTAGCTACTGCTATGGACCCATAGTCCAGGGGTGAACTACTCACTCATCACTCCGGAGGCGACCATGGCGGTGAAGAGTCCTTCGGGAGATGATTCCCCTCTCCGGCAGGGTGCCGGAGGCGATCTCCTGAATCCCCCGAGATGGGATTGGCGGAGGCGGCGTCTCTGGAAGGTTTTCCATATCGTGGCTCTCGGATGCGGGGGTTTCGCGACGAAGGCTATAAGTAGGCGGAGGAGATAGGTCAGGGGGCCTGACAGGGGGCCCACACACTAGGCCGGCGCGGCCAGGGCTTGGGCCGCGCCGCCCTATTGTCTGGCCACCTCGTGGCCCCACTTCGTCTCTCCCTCGGTCTTCTGGAAGCTTCGTGTGAATAGGCCCCTGGGCGTTGATTTCGTCCAATTCCGAGAATATTTCCTTACTAGGATTTTTGAAACCAAAAACAGCAGAAAACAACAACTGGCTCTTCGGCATCTCGTTAATAGGTTAGTGCCGGAAAATGCATAAATATGACATAAAGTATGCATAAAATATGTAGGTATCATCAATAATGTGGCATGGAACATAAGAAATTATCGATACGTCGGAGACGTATCACACCCCTCCGCCGCCGCCTCAGTTTAGTGTGGACAGTTTCAACCACCTTGGTCATCTCCAGTTTTGAGTGGCAGATCTGCAGCATAATCAAGGCAAATCTGGCGCCAGCTATCAGTTGAGCCTTCACAAAATCGTGGATTCGGCGAGGGTCCTTGAATTTGTTCATCAGCTCGGGAAGAGTTTTTGGCTAAACGTTTCGCGGGAACATAGCATTGTACATTATGGCCACTGTCTTGGTGCAAAAATCAAGTTATTGGCGCACCTGGCCTGCACGATCCTGAAATCTAGCAATTCGTCGAGTCCGATCTGGGTTTGACCAAAAACTGGAATTGTTTTCCAGTGCAAGTTTCACAAGGAGATTTGATGTTGTCTCAACTCGTTGATCTTCAGCAGCACACTACTAGGAAATGGCTATTCAGTGGCGCACCACTATTCCCCATCAGTGGCGCACTGCTGGTGCGCCACTACTATCACGCCACTGCTAACTTTTAGTAGTGGCGCACTACTGGTGCGCCACAACTACCCTAAGTAACAGTGGCGCACCACAATGTGCGGCATTGAAATGTCTAGTGGTGCGCCACTATTACTCCAAAGGGGTGCGCCACTGTTGTTGAGCAGCAGTGCGCCACTACTGTCTGTTGTTGGTGCGCCACTGCTGCCTCCTGCGGTGCGCCACTGTTACCTCGAGCTGGTGCGCTATTGCTGGTTGTCAAGGTGCGCTACTGTTGTATCTCAGACGTGCGCCATTGCTAGCAGATTCGGTGCGCCACTGCTACTTTCGAAGGGGATCACCGAGTAGTGCGCCACAGGTTCCAGACTAGTGCGCCACTGCTACTTAGTGGTCGTGCGCCACTCATGGTCCACCAGTGCGCCACTGCTAGTATTTTGTTTTTATTTTTTGCATTTCTGGCTGGTATTTGTACAGGTTGTATAGAACAGTATAACAGCACAAATACAGGATATATAACACATATAAACAACAGCACAGTATATCATTACATAGTTCTTCACATGAGCGTCCATGATTCACAAGATTTCAAATATTAGACGAGTTACGGGGTTACAAAGTCGCAAATGAGCTAGTGGTTACACAAGATCGATCATCTAAAGTACAATCACATAGAAGAGAGCTAGAGTCACTACTAGCACCATCCCGATGATAGTGGTCTTCATCCGGTTCCTCCTCCACTCCCTCCTCTCTCCCGCCAAATAGCGTGCGTATCTATCTTCAGCCTCCGCTCTAGTAGTGTACCCTTTGTAGCTGTTACCGCTAAAACGGTGAACCTGTCTTCGACACTTCTCCCAGTCGTTGTAGACTCCGGGAACCTTGCCCTTGTACACGACATACCACGTCATATCTGCATATATGCACAAGCCAATGAAACATTAGTGCACACTCATAGATGTTTTCAACGAATAAGAGCAAACTCAAAAATGATCCAAGTAGTATGAACTAAAAGGCATGCCTCATACATTGTTGGTCGGAACAAATATTAACATTCCGGGATGGCGTAAGTGAGACCAAGTAAGATGCACAAGAGATGGATATTTGTGTCATCGCCTCAAGCTCACTTACGCCACCCCTGAGTGTAGTGATCGACCGGACATTCTAATCATCGACATTTTGAGATACCAAAGCAAATGGAATGACAAGGGCCTCATACATTGCTGGTCGGAACAAATATTAACATTCTGGGAAGGGGTTAGTGAAACCAAGTAGGATGCACAAGAGATTGATACTTGTGTCATCGCACCAGGTTCACTAGCCCCTCCCCCGAGTGTACATGTGACCAAACATTCTAATCATCGGCATTTTTGAAATACGAAAGAAAATAGAATGACAAGGGCCTCATACATTGTTGGTCGAAACAAATATTAAAATTTAGGGACAGAGTAAGTGAGACCAAGTAGGATGCACAAGACATGGATATTTGTGTCATCACACCAGGCTCACTAACGCCGCCCCCAAGTGTACATGTGACCAACCATTCTAATCATCGGCACTAAAATGGAAGAAAGAGCCAAGTGGTAACAACTACATAGTATATACCTCATACATTGTTGGTCAAAACAATATTAACATTCCGAGACGGAGTGAGCGAGACCAAGTAGGATGCACAAGACATGGATATTTGTGCCATCACACCAGGCTCGCTCACGCCGCCCCAGAGTGTACATGTGACCGA
Source organism: Lolium rigidum (assembly GCF_022539505.1). Lineage (NCBI taxonomy): Eukaryota > Viridiplantae > Streptophyta > Magnoliopsida > Poales > Poaceae > Lolium > Lolium rigidum. Next base: position 247,886,680 of record NC_061509.1, on the reverse strand, counting down.
ACATTCTAATCATCGGCATATGCGAACAAAATTAACGACCAAATCAAGTGCGGAAAATGACAGAGCCATATATATAAGTTCACAAACATAGATGAACTAGTAATTAATAGCAAGTAAAGTGTTGGATAAAGTTTATTACAACACAACCTCGTCTTTAGTTCACAACTACATAACTAGGCTCGCACATCAAGACTTCCACTCGGAGCGTGGATAAAACCGCCGCCTTTCTTCAAGCACATCCATGAGCGGTAGTCGTCACCCTGCATTTGGAGCATCGTGTCTATGTCACTGTTTGACGGCTGATGGCCGGCATAGAACTCCCCCGCACTTCTAATGACATCTTGATGGATGATTTCACAAAACTCTGTTTGGATGCGGAAGAAGTCTTGCTTGATGCCGTCATCAGGGACCCGCGACAATTTGTTGGCCCAGTCTCTGAGATGCTCAGGTAGCGTAAGCTGCTGCTGGTCCCGTATGAACTTATTCATGTGATAGAGGGCGTAGTAGGCATCCTTCGTACTAGAAGGCGGCTTCTTGACGTAGGGGAATTTTGTTTGGTGCTTGAACACATGCTTCCCGTACCTAACATTTGGCCTCTCCATGTGGCCTTTCGCTCTGACGTAGCCATTGAGAGCATCATCAAGTACGGCCTTGACATTCGTGTAGTCCGTGCTTGACTTACCGTCCGCATCTAAGTATGTGGCCATGGAATGTCTCGGGGTTAAGGAGATGAGTGTGCAGGTATTGTCTCTGCGTAGAACACATAATGTTTAAGAATAGGACGATTGAAATCTGAAATAATCATGAGTTAAGACCGGTACGGTGAGGGGGGTGACTTACTCGGGAAATACAGGCAGGAGGAGGTTATGCTTCTTCTGGTTCGCTAGAAAGAAGCCCTTGAGGTATTCACTCGCGACTGTCCGGCCTCCGGCGGTGGCCAAGTGGACGGCACACATGTAGAAGGGGTCGGCTATCGCGATGCCCGGGGTGTTGTCTCTAATGATCCGCATCGCCTTGCTGAGCGAGTATAGGCGAATGAAGGTGTAGTGCAGCGGATAAGCTGTTCAACATGGCGAAGATGTCATCATACCGCAGGAAGATCTTCTCCGCGAAGCCACTATCGACAAAGCCATGGCCCGAGGGCACCTTGGCAATATACACCGGGTATCCATGATCTTTCTCCCTGATACGTCGCTCCTCCATATACTGAATACCGTCAACCAGAGATCGCATAGGACCGGGTGCAGCATCGTACAATCTTTTTATTAGCATCCGCTCACCGACACATGCACCCTCGACTCGATATTTGATACGTCTCCGACGTATAGATAATTTCTTATGTTCCATGCTTGTTTTATGACAATACCTACATGTTTTGTTCACACTTTATGATGATTTTATGTGTTTTTCGGAACTAACCTATTGACGAGATGCCGAAGTGCCAGTTCCTGTTTTCTGCTGTTTTTGGTTTCAGAAATCCTAGTAAGGAAATATTCTCGGAATTGGACGAAATCATCGCCCAGCATCTTAGAATTGCATGAAGCTTCCAGAACACCCGAGAGCCACCAGAGGGGAGCCCTGGGGGCCCCACACACCAGGCTGGCGCGGCCAGGGTGTGGGCCGCGCCCCCCTGTTGTGTCATCGCCTCGTCAGCCTTCCGACTCCGCCTCTTCGCCTATATAAAGGTCCCTGACCTAAATCTTCGATACGAAAAAGCCACGGTACGAGAAACCTTCCAGAGCCACCGCCATCGCGAAGCCAAGATCTGGGGGACAGGAGTCTCTGTTCCGGCACACCGCCGGGACGGGGAAGTGCCCCTGGAAGGCATCTCCATCGACACCACCGCCATCTTCATCACCGCTGCTGTCTTCCATGAGGAGGGAGTAGTTCTCCATCGAGGCTAAGGGGTTGTACCGGTAGCTATGTGGTTAATCTCTCTCCTATGTACTTCAATACAATGATCTCATGAGCTGCCTTACATGATTGAGATTCATATGAGTTTTGTATCACTATTCATCTATGTTACTCTAGTGATGTTATTAAAGTACTCTATTCCTCCTCCACGGTGTAATGGTGACGAGTGTGTGCATCGTGTAGTACTTGGCGTAGGTTATGATTGTAATCTCTTGTAGATTATGAAGTTAACTATTGCTATGATAGTATTGATGTGATCTATTCCTCCTTCATAGTGTGATGGTGACAGTGTGCATGCTATGTTAGTACTTGGTTTAGTTGTGTTGATCTATCGTGCACTCTAAGGTTATTTAAACATGAATATCGAATATTGTGGAGCTTGTTAACTCCGGCATTGAGGGTTCGTGTAATCCTACGCAATTAGTGGTGTTCATCATCCAACAAGAGAGTGTAGAGTATAGCATCTATTTATTCTGTTATGTGATCAATGTTGAGAGTGTCCACTAGTGAAAGGTTGATCCCTAGGCCTTGTTCCCAAATACTGAAATCACTGCTTGTTTACTGTTTTACTGCATCTCTACTGCCTGCAATATTACCACCATTGACTGCACGCCAGTTGTAGCATCAAGCTATTTTCTGGTGCCGTTACTACTGCTCATATTTATTCATACCACCTGTATTTCACTATATCTTCGCCGAACTAGTGCACCTATTAGGTGTGTTGGGGACACAAGAGACTTCTTGCTTTGTGGTTGCAGGGTTGCATGAGAGGGATATCTTTGACCTCTTCCTCCCTGAGTTCGATAAACCTTGGGTGATCCACTTCAGGGAAAACTTGCTGCTGTTCTACAAACCTCTGCTCTTGGAGGCCCAACACTGTCTACAAGAATAGAAAGCACCCGTAGACATCAAGCACTTTTCTGGCGCCGTTGCCGGGGAGGAAAGGTAAAAGGTACTCACACTCCGGATCTCGGCTACTAAGCTATTTTCCGGCGCCGTTGTAAGTACTCGAAGCTATTTCCTTTAGATCCTGCAATTGCATCTTTTTATTTCTTGTTTTACACTAGTTAGGCATAATGGATAGCAACATGGAGCTTTTTATTCTTTTTCCTGAGTTAAGACATGGATGGTTTGATGCGAAAATTAAAAAACCCATGGAACATATTAGTATGAATACTTTGAACACCATTGTTGCTAATGATATGGAAAATTCTAAGCTTGGGGAAGCTGGCTTTGATGAGCATGATCTTTTTAGTCCCCCAAGCATTGAGGAGAAAATTTTCTTTGATGATACTTTGCCTCCTATTTATGATGATTATAATGATAGTAGTCTTTTGGTGCCGCCTGTTATGGAGGATAAATTTGATTATGATTACAATATGCCTCCTATATTTGATGATATCTACTTTGTTGAATTTGCTCCCACTACAACTAATAAAATTGATTATGCTTATGTGGAGAGTAATAATTTTATGCATGAGACTCATGATAAGAATGCTTTATGTGATAGTTATATTGTTGAGTTTGCTCATGATACTACTGAAAGTTATTATGAGAGAGGAAAATATGGTTGTAGAAATTTTCATGTTACTAAAACACCTCTCTATGTGCTGAAATTTTTGAAGCTACACTTGTTTTATCTTCCTATGCTTGTTGCATTATGCTTAAATGACTTGTTTATTTACAAGATTCCTTTTCATAGGAAGCATGTTAGGCTTAAATTTGTTTTTAATTTGCCTCTTGATGCTCTCTTTTGCTTCAAATACTATTTCTTGCGAGTGCATCATTAAAACTGCTGAGCCCATCTTAATGGCTATAAAGAAAGAACTTTTGGGAGATAACCCATGTGTTTATTTTACTACAGCAATTTTGTTTTATATTTGTGTCTTGGAAGTTGTTACTACTGTAGCAACCTCTCTTATCTTAGTTTTGTTGCATTGTTGTGCCAAGTAAAGTCTTTGATAGAAAGGTTGATACTAGATTTGGATTACTGCGCAAAAACATATTTCTGTCTGTCACGAATTTGGGCAGAGTTCTCTGTAGGTAACTCAGAAAAATCTGCCATTTTTTTTGTGTGATCCTCAGATATGTACGCAACTTTCATTCAATTTGAGAATTTTCATTTGAGCAAGTCTGGTGCCTCTTTAAAATTCTTCTTTACGGACTGTTCTGTTTTAACAGATTCTGCCTTTTATTTCGCATTGCCTATTTTGCTATGTTGGATGGATTTCTTTGTTTCATTAACTTCCAGTAGCTTTGGGCAATGTCCAGAAGTGTTAAGAATGATTGTGTCACCTCTGAACATGTGAATTTTGATTATGCACTAACCCTCTAATGAGTTGTTTTTAGTTTGGTGTGGAGGAAGTTTTCAAGGGTCAAGAGAGGAGGATGATACAATATGATCAAGAAGAGTGAAAGCTCTAAGCTTGGGGATGCCCCCGTGGTTCATCCCTGCATATTTCAAGAAGACTCAAGCATCTAAGCTTGGGGATGCCCAAGGCATCCCCTTCTTCATCGACAAATTATCAGGTTCCTCCCTTGAAACTATATTTTTATTCGGTCACATCTTATGTGCTTTACTTGGAGCGTCTGTATGTTTCTTGTTTTTGTTTTGTTTGAATAAATGCTTGTGTGGGAGAGAGACACGCTCCGCTGGTTCATATGAACACATGTGTTCTTAGCTTTTAATGTTCATGGCGAAGGTTGAAACTGCTTCGTTAATTGTTGTATGGTTTTAAACGGGAAATGCTACATGTAGTAATTGTTATGATGTCTTGAACAATGTGATACTTGGCAATTGTTGTGCTCATGTTTAAGCTCTTGCATCATATACTTTGCACCTATTAGTGAAGAAATACATAGAGCTTGCTAAAATTTGGTTTGCATGATTGGTCTCTCTAAGGTCTAGATATTTTCTAGTAAGGGTTTGAACAACAAGGAAGACAATGTATAGTCTTATAATGCTTGCAATATGTTATTATGTGAGTTTTGCTGTACTAGTTCATACTTGTGTTTGCTTCAAACAACCTTGCTAGCCTAAGCCTTGTATTGAGAGGGAATACTTCTCATGCATCCAAAATCCTTGAGCCAAACACTATGCCATTTGTGTCCACCATACCTACCTACTACATGGTATTTCTCTGCCATTCCAAAGTAAATTGCTTCATGTGCTACCTTTAAACCTTCAAAATGCTTCTCAATTTGTGTCAATGTTTTATAGCTCATGAGGAAGTATGTGGTGTATATCTTTCAACCTTGTCATTTACTTTTGACGGACTTTCATAACGGACTAGTGGCACATCCGCTTATCCAATAATTTTGCAAAAAGAGCTGGCAACGGGGTTCCCAGCCCCGATTAATCAAACTTCATTAATAATTCTCTTCACATGTTTTGCTCTGATTCATCAGTAAGCAACTTAATTTTGCAAATAGACACTCCTCCATGGTATGAGATTGATGGTAGGCACCCGAGGATTCGGTTAGCCATGGCTTGTGTAAGCAAAGGTTGGGGGAGTGTCACCCATAATAGAACTAAAGTACATGTGTAAACAAAAGAGAAGAGGGATGATCTACCTTGCTGGTAGAGATAACGTCCTTCATGGGAGCCGCTCTTGAAAGTCTGGTTGGCGAGGTAGTTAGAGTGCCCACTACCATTCGTTGACAACAACAAACACCTCTCAAAATTTTACTTTTATGCTCTCTTTATGATTTCAAAACTTAAAAAGCTCTAGCACACGATTTAATCCCTGCTTCCCTCTGCGAAGGGCCTTTCTTCTACTTTTATGTTGAGTCAGTTTACCTATTTCCTTCCATCTTAGAAGCAAACACTTGTGTCAACTGTGCATTGATTCTTACATGTTTACATATTACACTTATTATATTACTTTGCATTGACAACTATCAGTGAGATATACATGTTACAAGTTGAAAGCAACCGCTGAAACTTAATCTTCCTTTGTGTTGCTTCAGTGACTTTACTTTGAATCTATTGCTTTATGAGTTAACTCTTATGCAAGACTTATTGATGCTTGTCTTGAAAGTACTATTCATGAAAAGTCTTTGCTATATGATTCAGTTGTTTAATCATTGTCTTTACCATTGCTTTGAATCGCTGCATTCATCTCATATGCTTTACAATAGTATGATTAAGATCAAGTTGGTAGCATGTCACTTCAGAAATTATCTTTGTTATCGTTTACCTACTCGAGGACGAGTAGGAACTAAGCTTGGGGATGCTGATACGTCTCCGACGTATCGATAATTTCTTATGTTCCATGCTTGTTTTATGACAATACCTACATGTTTTGTTCACACTTTATGATGATTTTATGTGTTTTTCGGAACTAACCTATTGACGAGATGTCGAAGTGCCAGTCCCTGTTTTCTGCTGTTTTTGGTTTCAGAAATCCTAGTAAGGAAATATTCTCGGAATTGGACGAAATCAACGCCCAGCATCTTAGAATTGCATGAAGCTTCCAGAACACCCGAGAGCCACCAGAGGGGAGCCCTGGGGGCCCCACACACCAGGCTGGCGCGGCCAGGGTGTGGGCCGCGCCCCCCTGTTGTGTCATCGCCTCGTCAGCCCTCCGACTCCGCCTCTTCGCCTATATAAAGGTCCCTGACCTAAATCTTCGATACGAAAAAGCCACGGCACGAGAAACCTTCCAGAGCCGCCGCCATCGCGAAGCCATGATCTGGGGGACAGGAGTCTCTGTTCCGGCACGCCGCCGGGACGGGGAAGTGCCCCCGGAAGGCATCTCCATCGATACCACCGCCATCTTCATCACCGCTACTGTCTTCCATGAGGAGGGAGTAGTTCTCCATCGAGGCTAAGGGGCTGTACCGGTAGCTATGTGGTTAATCTCTCTCCTATGTACTTCAATACAATGATCTCATGAGCTGCCTTACATGATTGAGATTCATATGAGTTTTGTATCACTATTCATCTATGTTACTCTAGTGATGTTATTAAAGTACTCTATTCCTCCTCCACGGTGTAATGGTGACGAGTGTGTGCATCGTGTAGTACTTGGCGTAGGTTATGATTGTAATCTCTTGTAGATTATGAAGTTAACTATTGCTATGATAGTATTGATGTGATCTATTCCTCCTTCATAGTGTGATGGTGACAGTGTGCATGCTATGTTAGTACTTGGTTTAGTTGTGTTGATCTATCGTGCACTCTAAGGTTATTTAAACATGATTATCGAATATTGTGGAGCTTGTTAACTCCGGCATTGAGGGTTCGTGTAATCCTACGCAATTAGTGGTGTTCATCATCCAACAAGAGAGTGTTGAGTATAGCATCTATTTATTCTGTTATGTGATCAATGTTGAGAGTGTCCACTAGTGAAAGGTTGAACCCTAGGCCTTGTTCCCAAATACTGAAATCACTGCTTGTTTACTGTTTTACTGCATCTCTACTGCCTGCAATATTACCATCATTGACTGCACGCCAATTGTAGCATCAAGCTATTTTCTGGTGCCGTTACTACTGCTCATATTTATTCGTACCACCTGTATTTCACTATCTCTTCGCCGAACTAGTTCACCTATTAGGTGTGTTGGGGACACAAGAGACTTCTTACTTTGTGGTTGCAGGGTTGCATGAGAGGGATATCTTTGACCTCTTCCTCCCTGAGTTCGATAAACCTTAGGTGATCCACTTAAGGAAAAACTTGCTGCTGTTCTACAAACCTCTGCTCTTGGAGGCCCAACACTGTCTACAAGAATAGAAGCACCCGTAGACATCAATATTCTTGGGCACTGGTGGCCCGTCCTAAGCACGGATAGGTGCCGGCTGGCTAGCAGACTTGTCGTCCTTCTTCTTTCGTTTCCGTCCCTTCGGCTTCGTATTTACTGGGACTGCATTCTCCTCTTCGCAAGCCTTCTTCAGTGTGTTAGGACTGATAACACTTCTCACCTCGTGACGTGGGCATAACCCTTCGGGTACTCGACATTGCCATACCCAGTGCAGATTATCAAGGTGGACACGCACAAGGACTCGACAAGCTGGACCTGCAAGCGTTAACAACTTGGACTACAATGAAAGAAGACTCCAACACGAATCCTACTAGGACTCTTGTAAACCTTAGCTTGGCTGATATATAAAGCCAGGCAGGGCACCCCTTAGGACACAACCAGAAACATAATCATAGAGGCGACACGCATAGACACCGCAACCCGCGGATTAGAACTAGACTAGATCCAACAACTTCGCATATGGCGGCCCCCTGTACCCATATATTCATATACTGGATTGCTAGCAGGATGTAGCGATCCTCCACCGCGGGGACGTGAACCTGGGTACGTCGTGTACCGCCTCGCTCCCGGAACTTCCGTCGTCGCCTTTCTCTAAAACCCAAGCCCCTCATGGTGGGCATTGCCGAGGAACCGCCTCGTCAATTGGCGCCGTATGTGGGAAACGCGACGATTGAATTTTGTCATCCGGGCGGGATCCGATAGATTCATCATCAACGTCACCAATAAGATTGAAGTCGAGCAACAAAAAGAAGTCAAGTTCGATCATCGATAGCGATTGCCAGATCGCATCTGGATACCTACCGCGTTTTGGAGCATGTGATGCCGAGCTACTTCCGGTGACAGAAAAATTATTCGGCTCGTTCACGTTTGGCGGAGGTTCAACGAAGCTTGTTCGCGTTCAGCGTGGCCATCACTTGAAGAGACAGAGGCAGAAGCAAGAAGTAGTATTAATATACGAGGGATCATGCACTGGTGGATAGGAATCAATCGTTACAGATCCTGTTAAAAACCGCATGTGTACATGAAGTCCCTCGTGCATGCACCAATGAGATTTCTAGGAGAACAACGCAGAGGCGAAAACCAAGAAGAGATCAATTTCTATACAGAAGAAAAAAAAAGATACATATTCAAGGCAAACTCATCGACTGCACAGGACATCGTGGTCCCGTAATCGGCTGGCAGATCGCGTCAAGTGTCGATCGATCTGTCCTGGAACAAGCATTGCCTGGCTATTTTCTTTGGATGGACTAGCAAAAGTGCCCGTGCGTTGCACCGGGAAATAACCGAACATTGCTGCATTTGATTTTTATTAAATTTATTTTAGCTATGAAGAATATTAATGAAAATTTCAATTTTCTTGACAGGACTCATATGCCGAAATATATTTCTTCATCCAGTCAAAAATAAAATATTTCTTCGTTTTCTCGTTTTGATACTAAGGCAAAAAAGATTTAAAAAGATAGATGTGGATAATATTTTCTTCATGGTTTATTTATATTTGTAGCTTTTAGTAAAAGCAGAGCATGTCGTGGCTAACTTAACATTTTCTAAAAATTCACCAATTAATCACCACGGTTATAGTAATTAGGAACCAACAAATCAACTACTGCCGAACAATGTTGTGATTCTTGTTGAACAATTAACCAAACAATCATGTGTCCAGTCCCAAGCTCAGCACAAGCTAAACTGAAACATGTCTTGGATCTCACGAGCTTTTTGAACTGCTCGAGGCAAAGTGTGAGCCCAACTTTGTTTCAACAAAAAAGATAGAGGGGTGTCTAATTTGCCATCGTACCCAACGACGCCCCCATTTATCCGTGGACACCTTTATTTGTTTGATATCTCAAAACAAAATAGTACAATAAAATTTTCTATTAAATCTAAAATTAAATATTGCAGTGCTTCAAATACTCCCTCCGTTCATAAAATATGTTGGAGATTTGTCTAAATTTGGTGTATCTATATAGTAAAGAGCGACATCCTTTTATAGACATATGTATTACGTATTTTAAATTTGAATTCAAGTTTATATGTACTTAAGCGTACACCAATGCAAACGATACACAATGTTTCCTATTTATATGCACAACATATACATGTCCACGAGAAGTACAAAATCTTCTATCAACTTAGTTTCGTCTAGCACGCCAACACCAACTAAATACAAAGGTTTCTATGTTCTATTCACATTAGCTAGCTTTGCCCCATTTTGATTTGGATCTGTTTGCATTAGCACTGAACTCAGATTGTGGCAGGTAAAAAATGGTATGGCCCTAGAAACCCCGCACGGAATCAGTCCCCTTCCCAATTTCTTTCGCTCATCCTTCCGCACCAAAGCTCGGTCCCGAGCTGGTGGCCGTAGCAGGCTTCATCCGCCGGAGATTCGAGCTTTCCCCCATCTCTTTTCCTTCGCAGGAGAGGCTTCATCCGCCGGAGATTCGAGCTTTCCCCCATCTCTTTTCCTTCGCAGGAGAGGCTTCGTCCGCCGGAGATTCGAGCTTTCCCCCATCTCTTTTCCTTCGCAGGAGAGGCTTCATCCGCCGGAGATTCGAGCTTTCCCCCATCTCTTTTCCTTCGCAGGAGAGGCTTCATCCACCGGAGATTCGAGCTTTCCCCCATCTCTTTTCCTTCGCAGGAGAGGCTTCATCCGCCGGAGATTCGAGCTTTCCCCCATCTCTTTTCCTTCGCAGGAGAGGCTTCATCCGCCGGAGATTCGAGCTTTCCCCCATATCTTTTCCTTCGCAGGAGAGGCTTCATCCGCCGGAGATTCGAGCTTTCCCCCATCTCTTTTCCTTCGCAGGAGAGGCTTCATCCGCCGGAGATTCGAGCTTTCCCCGGGACTTGGAGCAGGGGGTGGCGCCTCTCCGTGTCCGCATCAGCTTCCTACGCCGGAGATCTAGGAGGCGCCCGCCCCTCGTCTCATTTCTCCGGTCGTCCTCTGGCTGCTGTGGGGTTGTCTCACAATCGATTTTTCCTCCCGTCTTGTCAATTGTCATGCGGCTGTTCTTTGTGTGCTGGCTCGGCTCTCTTTTTCATTGGACGAGACAGCTAATTCCTTCCTCGGGTATTTTTTTCTTGTTCTCGGAGGCGGCTTGTGGATTCTAGAAATCTTACGTATATAAACCGCTGAGGCAAGGTATAATGGAGCGAGGTGGGACTATCCAACACGCAAAATTCATCCGTATCAGGTTGTTTCTGGTGCTCGATCGATTTTAGATTGAGACTTGGGCCTGGCCTTTTTTGGCGCTCGGCAGGTTGCAGCGAGGCGGAAGGCTCGGGATGTGCGGGCGGAGGCAGTTGCGCGCGGGTCTGGCCTCTGGCGGCGGTGTGCTGGTCTGCGCGGCGGCATGCGCGCCGTGCTGGTGGCCTTGTGCGGGCGGAGGACGGAGCGCGTTGCGGGACGTGGTCTGGGCCAGGCAAAGAACCGGTACTGGCATCTGGTTGTATTATGCGATTTGGTGGGAGGGTAAAACGGTCCAACAAATTGTTGGACGAAAATTTTGGCAGAAACCTTAGCTCCTTTATTATTAGGTATATATATAGATAGTAAATTTGCCCGTGCGTTGCTACGGGTTGATTTTGTTTAAAGCAATACCGGAAACACAATCTGACCACCTCGTTCGGTACAGGGATTATCACACCTTTCTAGTTTTCCTCTTATATTGAAGATTGGTGTGTATTTTAATACCCAAGACCATTTAGAAATTCTAGCTCCGATGCCCTTTTTTTTTGGCATAATATACCTTGGGGCATGTACGATGGTGAAATTTTAGCAATGTCATGTAGGATAAATATTAAGGTGGAGGAAAGAGAAGTAAAAAAAGTCTTCGCCTTCTCTCAATTAAGAGATGATCTCATAGCATAATCTCCCTCACCACATATTTACCATGTCCGGTTACTAAAGATAAGATTAAAAAATAATCTATTGTCCATCATGTTTTATTATTATATCTAGATTACATGGCGAGGTCAAGATAAGACCGTTTTATCAACTATTGCACGTGCCCTTACACTTTTCTATTTATCCACTTCATTTTAATCTTGTTAAACATAATTTTATAACCATAATTTGTATAAATCTTATACATGTTTATCCTTTACAAATCAGTAACATGTGGTCATTATACAAACTTCAAATTAAGTAGGTATACAGTCTCTAACATCCTGATGTTCTATTCAGTGAAGTTCAAATATGTTTAGAGCATAATTTCGGATAACCATGATAAGCTTGTACAATACATCCAAAGGGGATAGCAGATATCCTAAATTAATTTTAAGGAAGTGACGAATCAAATGGCAACAACAATGTTAACCAATTTGCTAAAAAAACAATGTTAACCAATAATGTTCACCGCTAATGTGTACACTTTGGTTCTTGTGTATTGTGTCTAGTGCAAGGTACTGTTCTAACTAAGACACGTAAAAGAAAACAGGTAAGAAACTGCAATCCAATTTTATATTTTTGACTGTGACTACGGCGGGCATAAGCCAGCCTGAACATTTATTCAGTCAAGTTGCCTATGAAGCTTTTCAGCCTCTACAAGATGGGTCCAAATGGACCATAGTACACACGGGTTACAAGGATGGAGAAGAAAAAGAAAAAAACACACACACAACACACAAGACGGAGGAGGAAAAAGTGGCCACCCCACAAACCTATGGGACGGTTGGCCGATGAGAACTCATCGCAACCCAAGTACAACGATCACAAGGAAGAGCCCAGGGACACGCAAGAGGGGCACCACAGCTCTCGTCTTCGCCGGAGTAATCGAACGGCATTGGATCGCCGAGACTTAGCAACGACATTGCACCGTCGACGTAATCGAAGGGAAGCGCGCAACCGAGACCACCCTACGCACCGACACCATCTGCGTCGAGGGGGTTGCCGAAGGGTCGCGCGCGGCCGAGACGACGCCACGACACCTGTGTGCCGCCAGCGGAGTCGAAGGGCATCACCAAGCAGAGACACACCCATTGAACACTGTCGCAAAGAGCACCCTCAACGCGCCACAGAGCTCCGACAAGGCCCCGACACCGGAGCCCAGCAACCGGCAAGAAGAAGTCACCACCACCGCTGCCACGGCTCACCTCGCATCGGAGAGGAGACCGCACCCATGAACGCCATCTGCAGAACCATAGGGCACACCGGTACAGAAGGAAGCAGCGTCCTCTGCAACTGATGGCAAGACAGAGGGGCTCAACACCCAGCCACGACGGCCCCCCGGGTGGGAAGCGCGTCGCCACCATGGCCGCCACTGCGAAACCATGGCACTCGCCAGCCCCAGCGGCAACCCCCTGTAGGTTGATGTCTGAGTAAAGAGGAGACGACTCTCGCAGCCACGCACCGACCACCACGGGCCGGCACACCGCAAGCAGGCACCCTGCAGCCCGACGCCACGCCGGCCAGCGAGAAGAGCCGGCTCACGCCCACTGCCACCGAGCTGCCGAACGTCGAGGCCTTGGAGGGGGGCACCCTGCCACCGATGCAGGACACGCCACCAGAGCAAGAACCAAGACGTGGCCCAGCCAAACCCGCCCCAGGCCTGCAGGCCCGCAGCAGGCCCAGATCGGGCCCGAGCCGGCGCGCCGCCGGCAGAAACGCCCTCCGTCGACGCATCCCCCCGCCGATGCGCCGCCCGGAGGCCACCAAGCTCGCCAAGGAGGCTCCGCCGAGCCTCGCTGCGCCGCCGGGCAGAAGAGCGGAGGAGACCGTCGCCACCAGATGCGACCGCCCCGCGAGGCCGCCCTAGCACGCGAAGAGGAGATCCCGCCGCCGCCGGCACCGCCCGAGCTTTGCCCGGCGGCTCCTGCCGGCGGCGGCAGGGGAGGGGAGGAGGGGGGGGAGGGGGGCGGCTGTTGGACGGGCTAGGGTTTCCGCCCCTGCCGTCGCCCGCGGGGGCGAGAGCAGGAGCCACGAAACGTTTTTGCCTGCCCATATCGCGAAGCTCGGTATGTCCCTCTCGGTTTCATCCAATTTTATATGAGGAATATCAATGTTGGATCCATCTATCTCACTCAATGTTGACTCCCCATGAACATGTAATCCATGATATTCTTTACGCCTTGTTTTGCATAAAACACTATTATTCATGAACTGTAGAAACATTGTACGCATATCATATTAGTGTGCAAATAATATTTTTCATTGATGCTTGGATTGGCAACTATTATGCTATCATTAGCAGCTGCTTGCAATTAATTTGGACAATCTTTAATGTTTTCTTAAAGATAGTCAAATAGCATAATGCATATCTTTCTTTCTGGTCATACAAAAATACCTCTGGAGTCAGGGTGTCCATCGGCAATCTACCTCAAGAATTTGATCTCATCAAAGGGCAGATGAGGCAGCTTGAACCTGTCGGCCACGCACTCCACCTCTCCACATGTAAATACGGAGTTACAAAATCAGATACTACATTAAACCAAAGGCAGCCAGCAGCCTGAACCTGTCGGCAACAAATATAACAAATTCTAAATTTCTCTCGCAGAGCCATACAGAGACGCGGCCATCCCGGCCGTTGACGAACGCGCCGTGTTAACCTGGGCGAGCACAGGTACGTGGGCATGGAATTGCACGCGAACTCGCCGACGCCCAAACACAGATACGTGCGGCTGAACTACACCTGCCCCATCTTCTTCCCGATGCCGCGACCCGAATGCGGCCGTCTTGTGCGGAAGCACCGATGCCGACATCCTGGACGGCTGGACGCCACCGGTGCGGCGTTCACTGGCGGCGGCCGCACATCTGCGCCACCCTCTGGTTCTCCGCCTAGGCCGCCTTGGACACGTTGAAGGGCTCCAGGCCTCCAGCGAGAAACCACCATAGTCCATAGCCACTACATCTTCACCATGGCCGTGGCTGGATGCTGATTCTTTTTCCAACGAGCGGGACGAGAATCTTCCCTGAGGTAGTTTATGGTGCGAAAATTATCTATATCTGCGATCGCCGTATGTATCATGCGTACACAGGTTTGACGACATGGCTTACCGCCCGGGACGCCACTCGTCGTGTCCAGCTTCAGAACCATCCCGATCCCGGTCACCTGCTCACCGAGCCGAGCAGAGGCTTTCACATTCGTTTTGCTCCGGCAGATCAGTTCCATGATCTCAGCTAACCTCATGGCTCGGCCTAGGAGGACGACATGCAAGCGTAGTGGATGCGACGCCATGCTCGGCCTCCATGGATCTGAAGTGAGCACGGCCAGACCTATGAGGCTGACATAGTCTTTGCCTGCATAGACCTCAAACAACCCATTGACCCGGCCGTTCTGCGCGTACCCGACGACATGGCCATCCACATGATGCTATCGCGCCGAATAGCTCAAGCTACTCCTTGACCTGGCGGCTTTGCCGTAGAAGTTGCAGATGGCTTCACCACCAGCAGGTTGGTGTTGCAGATTTCCACCCCATGAAAATCCACATGACCTTCAGTACCTGGCCTCCTCCTGCGCCGCCAGAAATCGGCCCGTCGCTGTTGCGCGGGCGCAGGCCGCCAGGCCCCTGGTATGCAGCGGTGGATCATGATTAGTATAGCCATCCTGCCTCCTAGATCTGCCTAATCCGGTCGTCACAACCTGGTCCTGGTCCTGGTCGTGATTCCGTGAACGCAGCGTCGCATGCATACACGGCCGTTTGTAATGGCCGTGAGCGCAGCGTTATGCGTTTCGTTGCTGCAGGTCCTCCTACGTGCGCCGAGGATCTCGCGACGAAAATTTCGGTACCGATGCCTGATTCGAGGACCCGTACGGCCATGAACTCCACCAGACCTCGTTGACCGGAGATGGAGGAAGTGGGTTATGTCCACGCAATCTCAAAAAAATAAGCCTGGAGGCTGGAGCAGTCGGTCGCGCATGGACACCAGCCGCGCTCTCCCCCGGCGGTGATGGTGGCGCTAATTAGATCGGTGGCTCTGGTGCTTTTGTGTAGACTAGTTGGATGCCCGTGCGTTGCCACGGATTATCAAATTTTATTTCTCAATGCACATATATTAATTCATAATCCATGCATGAAAAAACAAAACAAATCAGGGATATCATAAATTATAAGCATCAAAGAAACCTTTAGTACTAATAAAAATCTCTTGCATTAATTCAAAATATTCGATTATCACAATGTGACACCAACAGAAAAAAAACATTGATTTATAACAAAATCTCTGGCAACGTTGCATCGAACTATCTATGGATCCTCCAGGAGTTGCCTTCGATTGCTCAACAGTTTCAAAATGTTGTCAAAGTGCTACCATACATCTTCTCTACGTCTTTTTCAACTATCTCTATAGTTGGATCATGCTCATCAACTACTTCATCTACCACAATAACATACCCTTCAATAAAGATAGAGGTTACAAGCAAATATGACTTGGCCACTTCGATCAAGTTGGGAGAACACACTTGCTCTTTAAGAGCAGGTCTAACAGGCCCCGTATAACCCGCCCACCCCGTAAAATTCCGGCGACATACGGGGCAGGCGCGGTTTGGGCCGTCTAGCAGGCCCCGTATTCGGGCCACCCCGTTTCGGCGGAATACGGGGCCCAGGAAATCGGCCCCGTCGCCCCGTACATATAGTGGGCGCAGGTGCGAGTGAGGGGTTAACCCCTCACTCGCAACCCTAGCTCCGCCGCGCGCCGCCGCCTCCTCCTCTGCTCCGGCGAGAAATTAGCCGCGCCCCCGCCACGCATTCCACCGCCGCCGCTAGGATGGACTCCCGCCGCCGCAGATGGCGCCTCGCCGGCGAGCGGATCGAGCGATCCCGCTCGCCGGACACCGTCGAGGAAGCGTGGCGGCGGCACCGCAAAGATCCGCCGCCGGCGGCCGTCGCGCGGCCCGCAAGTACGACGGCGCCTTGTACGTCCCCGAGAAGCTCATCGACTTCGCGCGGGGCGGCCGCCGGTACCACGAGGACCCGCCGCTCAAGCCGATGAGCGGGCGGAAGTTCTCGGCGTGGCTCGCCGAGTGGGAGCGCCGGCGCCGGGTGAGCGAGGCGTGGAGGGCGACCATCGGGAGCACCAGCGGCGGAGGTGCCCCTCTCGACGGGGAGGAGGAGGGGGAAGACGAGGACGCCGCCTTGGAGAAGGCGATCCAAGACTCCCTCAAGGACGCCGCCGAGAAGGAAGCGGTGGAGGAGGAAGAAAGGGCGGCGGCCATCGCCGCCGTGCAGGAGGCGGAGGCGCGGGAGGCGCAGGCGCGGCGGCGACCATCGTCTACCTCTCCGACTAGAAGTCGCGATCCATGATCGCGCATTTTGTATGTAGGTACGTCGATTCCTATGTATGATCGACGAACTATGATGATGAATGAAGTTTCCCGGGGTTTTAAATTTACAAATATACGGGGTCAAATACGGGTTCTGCTAGACGGAGCGGTGTCTGATCGACCATTTTTTTTATACGGGGCGAAATTCTAGCGTTATACGGGGCAGAAAAGTAAGGGGCCTGTTAGACATGCTCTAAAAGAATTTTGCAGTTTACATAGTTCATTTCAGATTTGCATGTCTAAACATCCATGCTACTACTTTCAAGAAAACAACTTCACAATAATAGCTTACCTGAGCATCACTCTCCATGGCAGAGCCACTACTCGCGCTAGACCACTGCATCGTGAATTAGATTCTCCACCCGTGGCAAAGACACCGGCCAACACGAGAGACACTAAGGAGAGCACTACTGCACTCATCGGAAGAATGTACTATATGTATCTAATTTGTAAACAAGAAAAGGTGTATTTACTTACAACACAACCGCCCACAATCTAAGAAAAAGGTGACATCTCATTTAGTAACCGTCAACATGAAGTATAACAAAGTTTGCATCACAACAACGATTCGAAGTGAATCATGTTATTACTATTGGACTGGTAGGTAATGAAAGCAATTCTGAAAATACATACCTACAAGATTACAAGAAATAAAATTTAGAAACATGCATTCTAGAACTATTTGGACCAGTAAATTCTATTTACGATAGCAGGTCATTCAATATTCCTAGATGTTAAAGGAAGCTCGTAATATTTCTAATGGAAAACTATTTCTACTCCAATGACCAGCTAAGAAACATGGTAGCTTTAGTCAAATACCTTGACAATCATCTGCAATACAGATTTTGGAAGCACATGTGTGTATGAAAGGTCAATTACTATGTAGCAGATGGAAATAAGAGCATTGTTGAAAGTAGGGAAGGGAAACACACAATTAAGATCACCCACAAAAACACTTAGATCACCCTTCAATTGTTCACACCCTTTGTAAGAAAAGGCAAAAATTTCTAACATGTCCTTGTGGTGGATCTAGACCAGTTTATAATCACTAAAAGCAATGCCAAAAAATTCCCTGACCTTGTTGGCCGCAACCTTGATCTTGTAGATGACCTCGTTGTCACCGTTATCCGCCTCATCATTGTACTCCAAGTTGCTTCAGTAGTTAGTGCTTCTCCTTCTGGATGATGGACTTCTCTATCTTCTATACAGGAAAACAAAGGGAAAATCATATTTATAACAAACAAAGGACAAACCAGCATCAAGTGAAAAGGAGAAGAAGCCCAAAATCTAAGCAGCTCACCACATTGTTGAGCTCAATGACCAAATCAAAGAAAAGCGTCTCAGAATCCTCCTGTGTGAAGCAGACATATTACAACAATGAGATCAGTGTGGTTGTTCTTGAAGCATTTAGGAGGAGGCTCGTCGAGGTGAAACATTGTCCCACTTTTTACTTGATCCATGCACCTCATAAGCAATAAGCAGTAACTTTACAATCATGAATCTTTCATCCATTAATTTAATGGAAAGTTGGTCTCAACATAGATTTTCTATAAATAGAATCCATAATCAAATGGTGTACATTTTATTTATAGAATCCACGCAGTACAATAAATATATTGAGATTGCCAGTAAGCATATCAAACAAAAATTAAATGTTTGCATTGTCTTTTCCTATAACTTATTTTATTGGACAATAGACCGTGTGCCTCTCCCTATTAAGCAAGAGAACTCAACTATTAACATGATATACAAATAATTTCAACATTTAGCTCTTCCATTGGTTTCGTGTCAAAATAATAAATACAGATAAATTCAAATGATATACAAATAATTTCAAGGATAAAGTGAATTCTGAATTCTCAGACAAACAACAGATAAGCAATACACTTTAGCTGAGAAAATGTTTTATATATACACAACATTATTATCTAATAAAGCCTGTATGCATCTCTCAATATCTGCAACAAGCCGATAATCAAAATCAGGGACCCTAAAAGTACCAACCAGGTTTTTCCATGCATTGCAGTTTACTTCACGTGCTGCACTATACATGTAACCTCTAGCTCTAAAAAGCATTTGCCTATAATAATTAGCAGAAATAAACTTACAGTGTATGTAATGGAATTTATTCTTTCTATTATTTAATACCCTGACCAAGAGAATGAATAGCATGTGATTTATCAAAACTTTCAGGTGATCCTTCCATGCATTCACGAACTTCTTAATTAACGTAGGAAGGCAAAATATAGTTAAATTCATGTCTATATTATGTAATCATTTAGCAGAAACAATATTCTCCAAGATGATTAAACATGGTTTTGGATATAGAAATCACACTACCGTAGAGCATAATTTTATTTGGAAGAGAGAGCAACTACAAGGTTAACTACCGAAATACTACTTTGTTATAAAAGGACACATCGGGTAACGTCTGCGAGAAAAGAGCCAAGCAATATTTCATACTTTTCAAGCGAGCGCGTTGTAGAGTTCAAAAGGTATTGGAAATGAATCCTGTTGATCCTGCGTGTAGACAACATTTGGCATGCTATTTCAGGAGGCTCTTGGACCTCTTTGACATGTCATAAAGTACAATTGTAAACCTGTTCCATGGAGAGAAACAGAGCAAGAGAACATTGTAAGATAAATTTCTGTCTGTACTAATAACTATTTAAAAAAAATCAAAAATCTATACAAACGATGTAAGAAGACTTCAAAAGTTTACTTGTTAATTCAGTACTTAAGCTCTGGACTACCAATGAGGTAAGCTTTTCTGAATAGTATGCAAATTAGACAAAGCTTTGTACAAGATATCTTCTAAGATGGGCAACTACTGTACTAATCAGAGTTGTTTCTCACCTGGCGTAGTGAAACTGGGGACGTAGATGGGTACAGGGAGATCAGAGCGTTGGCTGCAGCGGCCCCGAAAGAGGTGTCAATGGTGGTTGCAGACGGTGGTGATTAGGCATCCCTCTTTTCCATGACCGACCTTCTTTCTCCCAGTCCTGTCGAGCTACTCCCGTCCATGTGACCTAGCTCCTCCAGGACCATGTGGCCGAGCTCCTCCCAGTCCCCATGGCCGAGATCCTCACATCCCCATTCATCTCTCCAATCTCCAAGGCCCATATATCCTCCCAGAGTACACATTCCAGCGCGTGTTCGAGCGGCGTGGGATAGGTGGGAGTCAACGCGGTTGAGGGCGGCATACAGTCAGGAAGCGGCGCGGACCTAGGCAGCGGCGGCAGGGCGAACCCTAGGCATCGGCGGCTCTGGTTCATGAGAAAGAGAGGAGCGTGATGGGGGAGTGGGGTTAGACTGCAGGTTGATTGACCAAATCCTCGGGGGCTAAAATTAAAAAGACACGATGTACGACGGGAAACCTGTTGACGAAACGGAATGACGGACGGTCTGACGACGAAACACCTTCCCTCTTTTTTAAGTAGTAGACTAGTAAAGTTGCACGTGCAATGCACGTTTCCATTAAAATAAAATTATTTAAGGGAATGACGTACACAAAAACATGTTCAAAACTATCAGACATATTCCACAATTCATAGTTAATAGCTTACACACAAAAAATGAAAAATAAATAACACAAAACCGAAAGCCAAAGAATCTTGTACAAAAATTTCAAATCCTATTGAAATACAGTATTAATTCTACCACACGAAATTCAAACGATTCAACTATATATACAAAATATATCTTAACACTGATACTTAGATTGCCACTACTGCTCATCTCACTTCATACATTGTTTACAAATTATGGAACAATTTAGCTCATGTCACTCCTATGCAAATTGATCAACATCGTAGTCAATCAAGAGGCTCCTCATATACTCTGCTTCTTATAAGCTTTCTTCGAGTCCTCTAAAGCAGCAGGAGCACAACAACTGAAGATCTTTTCATTGTGACAAGCAAGTGAACGGTGTTCTCATTTCAGATATAAAACCTTAACTGGAGCTCCCAAAAACAAAACCTGTTAGTCGCTACAACTGCTAAAATACTTATAAGACGTAGGTTATATAAAAGGCAGTACCACACTTAACTAATTCGTTAGCCACACCATTTGACAAAACAAAATTTATTAAAACAACTGACAAAGTAGTAAATAAATAACTAATGCATCAGATCCGTAAATGCATAACCGGAGGAGCATCAGTCCATGCTTCATACACATAAGTAAATAGCCACTTACTCTGATGTTAAATAGTTAATATGTACATTTACAAAAAAAAAAGTAAAAGATGTGAACATCTTGGTAAGGTAATGACTCATATTCTGGCGTAAGCAATGAAAAATTATGCAGACTCCAAAAGCGTAATCAATTAAATGCAAAGGTATCTGGTTACGGTCATGCCTCCTTTGTTGTGAACTTAACAAGAACTGAATATACATTTTGGGAACTCATGAAACACTCATAGAACTACCCGCTCTTTCCTCCATCCAAGATCACTTCAATACATTTATTGTTTATTCACCACGTTCCGACGCAATTTTGAAGATTCAAAGCCTCAAGTCATGGGAACATGAACCAAAGAATATAAATCTGCCCGAACAGCAAAACATGGGTAACCTACAAATGTTCCATTGAAATCACAAATATCGAAAAATATATCTACTTATGTACTTTTTTGGAGGGGTTTAGAACCCAGCTAAGCTCAATCAGGATAATGTTATTATATGATGATCCATATCCAAAATATATCAAATGGCATACACGACACACATAAAAACATTGTATTTCACTACAACTGAAGATTACGCTCTATATCCTACGATCTTCAAATATATACATAAATTTAAATATCGCTGATATATGGAATTCCAGATATAATTCTTGCTCGAGAGTGATGGACGATATGTAAATGAACAACTCCAGAACGAAGCACTGGTATATGTATCATCATCTATTTACCTTCTAAAGCCAGCCAGAATACATCATTTTATTTCAAATCAGCTGTAGATGAACATGAATATATGATCATGAAATAATTCAGAAACACGTAATTACAAGGATGTATGCTTCCATCATACTATCACAAAACAATCATGCTTCAAGAGTATTTCACATTTTACCCGGTACAAGACTTTTCCTTATTTTGCTAGATGGAAGACTGGCATGGAACTTTTACACTATATTCAAAATCATTTTCTGTAAAGAAAAGGAAATTCCACTACAGCCATGCTACACAAAATGCATACATGCATTTTCATAAGAACTCTTAGTTTATCAGCGGTGGAGGTGTGGATGATCTGGAGGTTTGGATGAGGTGGAATGGAGGGCGATTAAGAAAAATATACTAAAAAATATCACCGACCATACATTCTCTATGATAGAGTACATAAGTAGTGTAGACTCCCGATTGATTCAAGTTTCATCATGGCTAGATTTATGAAAAGATCATTGGCTAGAATTATGACTCATAGAATGCATGGCTAGTTACTATGAGAAAGAATTAACTATGAAGGTGGGATAGAATAAGTTTTTGTCAAGTTGCCTATGAAGGTCGGATTAATATATTTTTTAAGCGTGTAATGAGATTAATTACTGGGCTCCTTACACTATAGTCAAACGACAAGTCAGTGGTGGTACAATGAGATATGAGATGGGTATACCACATGTGTAAACACTGACTTACAGATGCATGGAGAATTGCAAAGTGATAATAGCAATTGTAAAGGTGAAAATAGATTGAGTGGTACAAGAATATAGGTGGGAGCATGGGATGGAGCATACTAAACAAGTAAATAGTATTATGTGAAGAGGATAATATCCTAAACTTATACAAAATGGGGAGCAGGATGAATTACTTCAGAGTTGCACTAATCATCCTGAACTACCACTCCCTTGCTTTGCAAACTTATGAACTTCAATGCCTATATATAAAACCATGATGGATTTTACAACAAATCTTCATAACCTGCTGTAAATCGGCACCTCTCCCATTGACATAAAAAGTTTCAAGCGTGTGGTGATGTTTGACTCGTGAAGATGATCAAAACCTGAGGTGGATTCTGCGCAGAAACTAATGAACAACATGTACAAGTTCCAGAAACAAATAGCACGAACTAATGCAATCTCAATCAAGATTGTGCTTTCTATGGATGTTCTCTCAACTCTGAAAAAAATCAAATGAAACTTGCAGTACATAAGGATGGAGCTGGCCGCTTGCGGCACAGAAATTGAAGGCCCTCATTTGGATGAGAGACTACGGGGTAAGGGAGACTCTGATTAGAAGTCCGGCGAGACGACGCATGACGTTGCGGGCACCCTGGTCCTTGGGCTGTCGCGGGAAACATACCTCATGCAAGTGGGGGCAGGGAGCGCCGTCGACCTACTCTTCGCCAAATCTGATGCAGGACTGGGCAGGGAGGCCGGGAGCCGATCTGTGCTTCAGTTTCACATGAGATCAAAGCATAGCCACGGCAGGGCACAGGACATACCTCCTGAGCAAAAACAGAGCGGGAGGGCGGGACGTACCATTGGAGCAGGGTGGCGGGGCGGTTCGAAGGGACATCGCGCATGTCGGCGCGGCGGCTCGAGGATGGCGGGGCATCGGACCGGGGCGTACCCGAGCGGGCCGGGGGAGTGTTACGTCTCGCCCTCCCGACGACGTTGGATCTTCGGTGGCATTGGCCAGTTTCGCGGCGGGCGGCGGGCGGCGGGCAGCGCTGAATCGGGGATTTCGTTCCCCCTCCGCACGCCGTCGTGGAAGGCGAGAGGGCAGGTTGCGGTGAGGTGTGAGTACACGCGGTAGGCGAAAACTGCTACGGACGTGGGGATCGGGGCATCTTGAGCGAGCGGAGTCCGTCGGGCGGACAATGTTTTCCGCTAGTCATCTTCGTCGTTGATCGCAACATTGTAAGGTCGAGATTTCTTGGATCACCACCCTCTCTCCCTTTTATTAGTAGTGGAGATATATATAGTCAGGGCGAACGAGTCCGGAGCAGAGTCCAGCCATCCACGAAACAAAACCGAAGCGGATGAAAACCGGCCTCTGTCGTGCGATCTCAGGACTTGTGGCGACGTACCAAAAAATATCAAACGAAGCGAGCGGACGACAGAAACCATGTACGGACGAAACGAAGGAAACCTTATTTTCTTTATTATTAGGTATAGGTATAGATAGATATAGATTAACAGCGAAGAAAAGTAATACTAGGACAAGTTCAGAGAGGATTTGATCAATCGGAATACTTCTCGTTACCGGGAGGCTGGAGCCCCCAAGGAAGCCACCAAGTCCTAAGGCCACTCTCCAGCTTCTCACGTGATTCAACACATTGATGCATCGCCTGAAGAACTGATGCATGAGACTTCCAGGAGGCCTCCAAAATCATCTCGTGTATTTCATTTGATGTCTGCATGAGGCTACACTGCCTCGACCGGCCAGCTGAAGTATCAAGGATTGACTTATTGCTGAACAAAGCCATAGGCGTACGTCCGGGCGATTTCGACTGTCGTAAACCTGCCTGTCACGAGAAGCACCATCAAAATTGAAGATATTATTTCCTACATGACCAAGCCATCGAGTTCATCCACGAGATCCCCTACGGCATCGATTTTTATCAGGTGCTATATTTTTAATTAATTACTACATGCAAAATTTAATTTAGCCAAATATTTTCGGCTCGTACTATTATTTGTGCACAGTTTTTTGCGCTGTAATATGACTGCAGATCAGAACAAGCTTCGACTGTTTCACCGCGCGCAGTCGCCACGCTCGGGAGCTCGCTCGTCAACTGCTCTGCTCGGCTGACCGCGCCCGCCATCGCGCACTCTTCTTACTCGGGGGCTCGCCTGCCGCGGACCCGATATTACAGACCCGATATATTCGGATGCTCACCCACAGCGGATCGGCTATGTCAACCGTGTCCTCTTCATCGGCCACGTCAGCTAGGCGCCGCGTGGACTATCTCTGTCCGCGGAATTATTTCGACTGCGCCTGCCGCGTGGACTATCTCTGGCTGCGGAATTATTTCGGCTGCGCTTGCCGCATGGACTGTCTCTGTCCGCGGAATTGTTTCGGCTGCGTCTGCCGCATGGACTATCTATGGCTGCGGAATTATTTCGGCTGCGCTTGCCGCATGGACTGTCTCTGTCCGCGGAATTGTTTCGGCTGCGTCTGCCGCATGGACTATCTTTGGCTGCGGAATAATTTCGGCTGCGCGCGCCGCACAGACTATCTTTGGCCGTGCAACTATTTCGACTGCGCCTGCGGAACTAAGTGTTCATTTTTCTTTCGCCACACCCGATGATTGGGGAGGCGCCATTACATCGTTACCTCCAGTACTCTCGATTACTCGGTGGATTTATTTTCCCCGAATCAGTGGATTTATTTTCTCCATCATCTATGATTACTCGATGGACTTATCTTCTTCGGCTCTGGATATATCTTCTCCCGATGCACTCTCGGGTTGGTGGATTCATCATCTGGAATATTCAATGGATGTCATCTTATTTAATATCGACCCGATGCGATTCCATCGGGAGCGCTGGAATTACTCGGGGCTCCTGGAATATCTTCGAGCTATTGCGGTTACTCCCATCGGGAGCGCCGGTTCGCTGGGACCTAAGAAGATTTGAAGACTATTACTCCCATCGGGAGCGCCGGTTCGCTAGAACCTAAGAAGATATGGAGACTATTACTCCCATCGGGAGCGCCGGTTCGCTGGAACCCAAGAAGATATGAAGACTATTACTTCCATCGGGAGCGCCGGTTCGCTGGAACCCAAGAAGATATGAAGACTATTACTCCCGTCGGGAGCGCCGTCCATTGAAGATTCGACTGGGCTAACAGTCCCTTAAAGATTTGACTGTGCTCACAGTCCCTTGAAGATTCGACTGGGCTCACAGTCCCTTGAAGATTCAATTGGGCTCACGGTCCCCTGAAGATTATTTCGAGGACCTTGCTCTTGTCCTTTGCTATAGATGCCTGAAAGAGTGCCGCAGATAGCAAGGATCATGAAGCAACGGGAACCTTGCTCTTGTCCTTTGCTATAGATGCCTCGAAGAGTGCCGCAGATAGCAAGGATAATGAAAAAGCCTCTGAAATTACGAGTGCTATGATGCAAAATCAACGAAGACCTTGCTCTTGTCCCTTGCTATAGATGCCCTCAAAGAGTGCCGCAAATAGCAAGGATCATGAAGCAACGGGGACCTTTCTCTTTTCCTTTGCTATAGATGCCTCAAAGAGTGCCGCAGATAGCAAGGATCATGAAACACGTACGAAAACGACCCACGGTCAAGACATACATCGGTTGAAAGCAAAGTTGCACATACAACGGGTTTAGCAAGACCTGCAACACGAGCTGATCACTCAGATAATTTGCTGACCAACGAATACACATACGTCTAAACGGGCAATTAAGATTCGCTCCTTCAAAATTTGCCAACGGCATTAACATGGTAAAAGTACATATACATGTATCTACCGAACAAAAGGTCTCGACTACGCAATCCAAACACTTGGATGAAGTAGCCAAAATACCTATTTCGACTTGAATTTATTCATGGTTGCAAGCATCAGTGCCCGGACTCGGGGGCTACTTCCATCGGGAGCGCTGGACGCGCACCCGATAAAAATTATCGGCTCCTCCTGGGCCATCATCTTAATCATCGGCTCCTCAGGGCCATCATCTCAATCATCGGCTCCTCAGGGCCATCATCTCAATCGTCGGCTCCTTAGGGCCATAATCTTAATCATCGGCTCCTCGGGGCCATCATCTCAATCATCGGCTCCTCAGGGCCATCATCTCAATCATCGGCTCCTCCGGGCCATCATCTCAATCATCGGCTCCTTAGGGCCATCATCTCAATCATCGGCTCCTCTGTGATATCATCTGAATCATCGACTCCTCTATCTATGGCATCATCAGAGTCATCGGCATCAAGTTCTCGGGACTTGAAAAAGTCTACGGTATTTGACTTAGCATTTTTTACATCCTATACATAACTATTTCATATTTATCTACAGGCTCGGGCGCTACTCCCATCGGGAGCGCTAGTCGCGCACCCGATAAAAAATATGGCAACTTCGTCAACAAAGAATAAAGTTGAAGACATCGGCATCAACAATCAAGATCTTCGAGTAGTACAACTTGAGTCTATGCGTGGCTGCAAAGCACCCGCCCATAGACTCGGGGGCTACTCCCATCGGGAGCGCTTCGCGCACCCGACGGAAAGCAACTTCGATTCTACATCAAGCACAAGATTCAACATATGATCAAGACATTCGGCGAAGGCAACTTTAGTCCCTGCCCGAAGCTTCACTTCGGCCAGACACTCGGGGGCTACTGACGTGGGCATAACCCTTCGGGTACTCGACATTGCCATACCCAATGCAGATTATCAAGGTGGACACGCACAAGGACTCGACAAACTGGACCTGCAAGCGTTAATAACTTGGACTACAAGGAAAGAAGACTCCAACACGAATCCTACTAGGACTCTTGTAAACCTTAGCTTGGCTGATATATAAAGCCAGGCAGGGCACCCCTTAGGACACAACCAGAAACATAATCATAGAGGCGACACGCCTAGACACCGCAACCCGCGGATTAGAACTAGACTAGATCCAACAACTCCGCCTATGGCGGCCCCCTGTACCCATATATTCATATACTGGATTGCTAGCAGGACGTAGCGATCCTCCACCGCGGGGACGTGAACCTGGGTACGTTGTGTACCGCCTCGCTCCCGAAACTTCCGTCGTCGCCTTTCTCTATAACCCAAGCCCCTCATGGTGGGCATTGCCGAGGAACCGCCTCGTCACCTCGGCTATCGGCTGAGTCTCCGTGAAGTCGGCAGCTGGAGGCGTCTCCTGAGAACAGAATAGGCGCCGCTTGTTGCAATAGGTTTTCCCCTCGGCGGCAGCTTGAGAGGGTTGGCTAGTGAGATCATAGTCCATCCCAAAATCGAAGTTGCAGTCAAGGTTGGCAAACGTACTGTCCTCGTCCGGACCATCGTTCGGATCCTGTGCCATCTGCATGTCCTCATCAGCTGATGGCGGCACTGTTGGGGTGGTCTTGCCATGGCTTGGCGCCGGCACGGCTGGGGGTGCTGTCTGTGGGGTGGTGTTCCTCGCCCCCAAACGAATCTGGCTCTTTGGCCAAACCATGGACCAATTGAAGCAATGCTGGAGGGTAAGGACCTCATCTTCGTCGGCACCATGGGGTTGAAAGGGAGGTAGCACGTCGTCGTAGCCGCTAAGCACCCGAACCAGTTGAATCCTATACACGTCGGGTTGCATGGGTCTACCGTGTAACTGACGGTTGCTCGGTTGAACGATTTTGGCCTTGGCAACATCGATCAACTCTCCGTTCACAAACTGCAGGAGAGTGCATGGGACGTCGACGACGGAGCTCTGCGGAGAACATGTAGGGCGTTAGGGATGGCTAGCTAGTCAAAGGCAAGGATATGGAAGTCAATGGCCGAGGGTTGGTTACCGTGATGGCGTCCAGCTCGGCTAAGGTCGAGGCACCGCCGGCGGCGGGCGTGCAACTGATGGAGTGGCACCGACGGGTGCATTGAGCTGAAGTAATGGCGCCGCGGGAGACACCAAGGTTGGCACCGCGGGAGACACCAAGGTTGGCGCCGCCGGAGCCACCAATGTTGGCGCCACCGGAGACACCATTGTTGCCGCATGCGGAGTCACCGATGGCTCCACGTTGTGCGAGTTGCTGCCCGTGAAACTGGGAACCGGGGGTTCCCCCTTTTGTCCTCCCCTATACCACGTGTCCAGACCGGCAACCAAGGTAGGGATGATGGAGCTAAGCGTCGTGCCCACTTGGTCCTCCACTTCCTGTCGTTGCATCCTCTGTTGGGTCTCCACGATATGTTGCACTTGTTGCCGCACTTGCTCCTCGACCAATGTCGGGATCTGCGCAACTTGTGCCTTGAGATGTGCGACCTCCTTCTCATCGATGGTGGCATTTTTCTCCTTTTTTCCCCGACTTATAGTATTCTGAGCATTTCATAGAGCATCCTTCGCCGACCACACGACCAGCCGACGTCGGCTTACTCAATGGATCCCTCTTCTTGTGGGCATTCGACGCCCTATTTAAAGGGTTGTCCCAAGGGGCACACTGCGAGGAGCTCGTGGACCCCGCGCCGCTACTAGCTTCCTTTTCACTTTCCGCAGCAACCTCCTTAGCCTACGGGAGGAACATTCATGAACCATTTAGAAATTTGGATTCATCAATAAGAATTGCAACCATAAAGGAGCTAATTAAGCGGGTGCATTCCTTACCAGAATAGCCTCAAACTGCTTCACCTCCGGAGTGGTGGTGAGCTCCTGTGTTTTCGGGTCAATACGGTACCGGGCCAGGAGAAAGTTCCTGGTTTGCTTGTTTTTGTATTGCGAGAAGAGGGTCTCGAGGCCGTTCTTCACACGCTCCTCATCCGCGGCGTCCCATTTCGGTTGCGCCACCCTAAAACCGCCAGGACCAAGTTTGTGGGTGCCTAAGTTCAGTTTTCGCATGTCCTTACCCCACTGACTAGAATCCGACGTTGACTCGCTCTCGCACTTGATCTTGAAATCAGCGTAGTCTTGCTCGGTGATCGAGGGATTTGAATCCTTGATCTTCTCGTAACTCTCACCTTTCTGAATCATTTTCTTCACTCGGTTCCTCCAACTAGCGAGGGCGATGCTCATCTTCGTGAGGGCGGCATTGTGCACTTTGTTCCGCATGAGACGCTTTTCTGAGCAATCCACCGGGAACTCGTATCGTTCGTGCAGCTTCTTGAAGAGGAGGTTGCGCAAATTCGCTCGGTCGGGATGCCTGAGGTTCTCGGTGTTGATCGAGACCGTGCTCCGGAGGATGCACCCGAGTTGGGCTGCATACCCTTTGACTAAATCAGGGGGCGCCGTTGGATGCCCACTGGCGTTCACTTTGGTGAATGCCTGCTTCACGGTGCGAAGCACATTCGGGCTACGCTCCCTCCGTAGCTTCTTCGGTTCGCCTGTGTCATCCTCGCCGGCACCATCCGTGGTGTCATCCTCGCCGGCACCATCAGTGGTGTCATCCTCGGCGGCATCATCCGCTCGGTACTCTGGATCGGTGCCATCATCCTCGCCGTCGTCGCGGCGAGGTTGTGACTCCATCACTTCCATTTCATCGGTTAGCATCCAGAATGGCTTGCTGCCGCTGCCGCCGGCCTCTTCGTTGTTGGCCATATTCGAACTAAGTAGGAAAAAATGCATAAAGTTAGCACAAGATTTCACGCAAAAATTGGGCATGACCTATGCTAATTTATGGACATATGAGTGCCCCATTTTCGCCGAAACGGAAATAAATCAACATTTCGGCGATAATGGGCAACTCAGTCGATCCCTGCACAAGAATATGACACAAATACACATGCAAAACAATCCACCAGCTGAGCACCATGGCACATATACACCAAAAAATCCAGCTGAGCACCATATCACATGTACACTAATTGAGCACCATAGCACATATCGACCAGCTGAGCACCATAGCACATATACACCAGCTGAGTAGCCAGTAGCACCATCCAACAGCACATAGTAGCAGCAGCAAGCTAGCTAGCAACAGCAAGCTAGCAGCAAGCTAGCAGTAGCACCAAGCTAGCAGCAGCACCAAGCTAGCAGCAGCAAGCAAGCTAGCAGCAGTAGCACCAAGCTAGCAGCAGCACCAAGCTAGCAGCAACAAGCAAGCTAGCAGCAGCTAGCACCAAGCTAGCAGCAGCAAGCTATAGCAGCGCAAGTAGAAGGCCTGAAGCAATTACCAGCATCAGCAATAACAAGTGAGCAGGTCCGGCTCCGGGAAGAAGATGACGACGCTCCGGGAAGAAGACGACGACGCTCGAGCAGGTCCGGCTCCAAGTCGATGAAGGGTACCGACGAGGTTGCAGCCACTGGAGCACCTAAACAAAGAAGCTATGAAGGTTACTGGAAGTCGTAAATAAATAAAAGAAATTTCTCTCAAGTTTTTTTCGATAAAGGGAATATATTAATATCGAGAGATACCAATTACACCCAGCCTCTGCAACAACGCACTACCCTAATGGCACTACGGATGCACACAGCCAAAAAAAAAGAAAAAGAAAACTAAGAAACAAAAGTCCCGCTACAGTATCACGGACCTAACAACAGCAATACATCCACCACCATGACAACACCTGAATTGCAGACTCTCAAAAAAACGACGCCTCCAAGAAGGGAACAGTGCTCCAACACTGTCGTCGCCCGATCAAAGATCTTAGGTTTTCACCCTGAAGATAGTCCCCACTCTCAAAACAATGCCTCCACCAAGGTCACTGCCAGGCACAACCAGTTAAGGCCAGACCTTGGGTTTTCACCCTGAGAGGTAGGACTCTGCGCTTCACATGTGTTGTCGCCCCCACTTTCATACCGCTGATGTGAAGTTCGGACACCAAGCAAGCCCCTCAACAAAGCGGAGACTTGAACCTCCCTTAGCTAGTCCTCCCCTCCGGCCTTCATGAAATTCTCTTCTTCCGACTTTCATCATGGATCCATAGTCACTTGATGTCAACACAGAAAAAGAGCTTCGCGCCGCTCCCTCCAGAACCAAACGGTCGGAATAAACGCATGGGTGCGCACGACCGAATACCTCCGATCCAGCAAACTCCAGGCAAAGCACTGTTACATTCGCCGGCGGAGCCTTCCGGAACTCAACCCTCCGGCCAGATCACGAGGCCAGGCCTCCGGTAGGTCCTCCTCTTCACGCAAGAGAGGCCCTAGGACCGCCGCCTTCATTCAGGCCGAGCCCCCACGCAACGGCCATCCCGGCCGCCCTTCACACCGAAACGGTAGCGAAGGCGACCCTGGCCGCCAAGCCCGCACGAGGACGAGTGGTGCTGCGGCGGAGAAGACGACCAGAGCAGGCAGAGTCGGCCTTGGCCAGAGGGCATCAGCCGGAGTCCATCGGCCCAAGGGCCTAGACCTCCTCCATCCGCCGCTCGCGCCGCCGCGCACCGCCGCCTAAGATCGCCCCTCCATCGCTGCAAACTGCCCCCACACCGGCCCGAGCACCAACCCCTGCGCTCTCCCCTTGCTCCGCCTCCCCGCGCGAAGAGAAGAAGCCAGGAGAGCGCCGCCCACCCCTCGCCGTCTTCGCCGGCCAGGGCGCCGCCACGGTCGCCGGCGCCGGCGGCCGCGACGGCCAGGAAGGCCCGATCTGGAGTTTTCTTTGGCTGGAGATGCGATCGCCCCGGAGCCGCCCGCGCGTGCGACCCGGAGGCAGTTTCCTATTCTCTCAAGTACCAACTAAATATCTTGCACAATATCTCCAACAAGAAGTAAACAGATGAAAACTCAGAAATTTCTTTTAAACAACTAGCAAGGTTGCCCTCGCAATGCGAGGGCATCATTTTTATTTTAACCAAAAGTGTTACTCCCTCCATCATAAAAAAAGATGCTTACCTATTTCTAGATACGGATGTATCTACACACTAATAATATGTCTAGATATAACCGTATTTGGAAATACAACATTATATTTGGGAACGGAGGGATTATTTGTCTTTATCTTGGCATTTGTTTTTTTCTCATTCAACCTAGTATTGCAAACAAATACACTATATTTTAGGCACATAAATTCTATCGTTATTTTTTTACATATTAATATGTTATTAGGAAATAACAAAAGAGAATAATAAGAAATATTTTTGGGCCTCAACGGGTGCCAACTAACTGGCATTTTATTCTAATATAGTATCTCATGTGCCCATAACTTATCATATTAGCAAGGGTAGAATCATAACCACAAAATATGAAGCTCCATGAAATTAAATACATGAGCATATTAATCCTAGAATGACTCTCCAATGGTCCAGCAACTATCCAGTAAACCCTTGGATCCTAGTTGCTTCAGAAACTAATTGCCACACTTAAGATCATAGTAAGAACCAAACTTTGTTGTTTTCCCTATCTAAATTCAGGAGCATGCTATAGGACGCAACAGCCAGGATGTGTGTCGACTACACTAAGATGGTGATCTATCATCTTTCAATTTTGAAAATAAAATTCTTCAGTTTATATGGGCCATGTTCCAGTCTAATAATTAGCCAAGTATGTCCTAATCATAGTGGATCAAATATGTTGAAGGTAATTAATATGTTGATCTAGTCATTTTTGAGTTTATTTTGTCAATTGTAAGCATTAAATTTATACTTTAAAGAAACAACAATAACATTTTATATGAGACTTGTAATCTCTCACTTCGTGTGTGATGAGCCCAAAAAAATTGTATGCTAAACTTCATCTCTTCAAATACATGGCTTTTTATCAGATTATAGCATTTATGTACTTAAATCGTGTTATACTTCCTATGTATATCTAGGCTTTCATTCCAGCTCGTTGACTTGAAATCTACCGGAACGCTGCTGCTAAGCGAATCGCACGGCACGGGCGTGCGTAGGAACACTTGGATGTTCATCTTTCACTTCTAGACGGCGAAGACGTGTGTAGGAACACTTGCACGCTCACTTTTCATATCTAGATGGGCAGAGTCGTGCGTAGGAACACTTGGACGCTCACCTTTCACATCTGGATGGGCGAAGATCAGGGGAAAGTACTAAGATACCATGCATCTTTTCCACCGCGCCGCTAGAACATGCAGGCGAAGGAAACATAAGAAATTTTCATCATAGGTACTTGGGTATTTTGCCGGTTGCCATAAAAGACCGCCACACCACATGAGTGTGCAAGAAAACACAATATATAAGAAATTCATTATGTTTCCTTCACTTGCAGGGTGTCTCCATGATCGCCAATCACCATAAAAGGATTGCTAACTTCGCTACGATATGTGTACAAGAGATGCGGACACAATAGAGGTGTGATTGTCGTTGTTTTTATCTCATCCATGAGTAAAATCTTAGCCCTTTTAATCTATACATCTCAACCGTTTGTTTTATGTTGTCTCAAAATCAAAATTGCTAATTCTGGGATTGAGGTTGATACGTAGTTTTATGATATCAATATGCTAGAGCATACCTAAATACAAATTATGTGACAAAGAAACTTATCAGAACATATATATTTTTATCTTCCATGTTAGAAATATTCTGTAGAGACTTTGATATGGACGCGGATTTGGTGCACCCAGGCACACTGGTGCCTTCCTTTAGAAAACAAAATGAAGATTGTACTTTTGAATTTTTAAAATTTCAAAAATTTATTTCAGGTATACGTATACATGCTCCATATATTCATGCAAATATTTGGTAGAAAACTTGTTTTGTATTGTGTTCTAAATAAACAAATGTTGACTGTATGTATGAGTAAAATATGTATTTTTCGTCAGAAATTTGTCTTTTCCAAAATATAATGTGTTTGGAAACGAAATTTCTGTAGTAAAGTCTGGATACATATATCTAGCCATATATTTTACGGCTAAATTTTTTGAAGAGTTGAAAGTATGATTTTGAAATTTTTGAAAAAATGTCTGGATACTCATATTAAATTGGAATAGAATCCTAGAAGACTACGTTTGGTCCCGGCTAATCCTGATCCGGGCTGATTGTATTTTCCATGTCCTTGTTTCCATAAACTACATGGATGTGGGCCTAAACTCTTACGTATCAAACTTAAACATGGATGGGGATGATTCATGTCTTACACGTTAAACGTGACATGACATATCGCGTGTTTCCATAAAATATATTCTTGTACGTAAAATCTTTAAATACTGTCCATTAAAATTACCGATCTAATGGTTAAAATAATTCTGTTGATGTGGATCAATGTAGTGTCTCTATTTTAGACCTTTGTATCTTGCTTTTAATATATAATAGATATTAACATGATACAGTATATCTTAATAACATTAACCTGATGGTGAATAACATTAACAATATCTGAATGGACTTTTATTGCTTAATGTGTACTTTACAAGTAACAATGCTCTTAATAGCATGCAATTGTGAGTTACTAAGCAGCAGGCTTGCAGTTCAAGGTGTTCAAATTTCACTTGTGAGTTACTAAATCAATTTTAAGCAACAACACTTGCAGTTCAAGGTGTTCAAATTTCACTAGATATTTTACTACTGCTAAAAGGATGATGGATTTAAAACTACTGGAACCTTATGCTAGTAAATCATACTAGTTGAATCATAAAGGAACAACAACCTAACAGCAACATCACCTAAGCAACATCTAGGAACCAGAACAACATCAGCAAGCAAGCAACAACATGGTTGAACAGCATCATCATGCAAGCAAGCAAAAAACTACTGCAAGGGCAAGCATCTAAAACAGCAGGTTTATCTGACAAAACTGAACATTTGCAACAAAATAAATGTGCATTACACTAACAGCTTTTCCATGATATTTTCCATGATTTCCCCCTTCCTTTCTTGCTACACTACCAAGAGTCCAAGATCAATGGAAATGCTGCTGCCTTTATGATATGCATATAACCAGAGACATAGCATAGACATATTCATTTTCATTTTAATAAATGAATTCAACAAAGGTACAATGACACAAGAGTATTTTGGTGTGGTGTTCAACATCCCCAAATCTGAAACAGCAGCAGGTTTATCTGACGAAACTGAACATTTGCAACAAAATAAATGTGCATTACACTAACTAGCTGCTCGAAAAGCTACATTTGCAACAAAATAAATGGTAAAACTGAACTACAAAGAACTAGCTGCATTCCTATGAACTCCTTTTGTGAAATCAAAATTACAGAGAGCATTCCTATGAACTCCAATGAACTACAAAGAACTACATTTGCTCTCAGCAGAAGGAGAACCACCTTTTGTGAAATCAAAATTCCTCATTTGGTTTGCATAAGGTGCATAGACTAGTTTACTATCCAACAGAATGTCATTTGAAACTATCACTGCAAGCATCTTGACAACACAGGTGCACATTTATCGGATCATCATAATGTCATTTGCACTAGATGCTAGCCTTTGAGCGGTTTGAGCGGGATTCACCTGCGAGATTGGGGTTGGAGCAGGCCGTCGAGCGGTGTCGGCGTGGTTCGGTGCGTGGCGGGGGCGGCCGGTGGTCTTGGAGCAGACGAGGAAGGCGGCGAGGAGGAACCTGCTCCGCGGCGACGAGGTCGCAGAAGAGGAGGTCGCAGACAAGGAAGGCGGCGAGGAGGTCGCAGACGAGGACGCCGACTAGGTCGCAGACGAGGTCGGCGACGTGCTGCTCCTGCTCCGCGACGAGCTTGAGAGGATCTGCATGGGGGAGAGAACGTGAGGCGTGTGGGAGAGAACGTGAATCGAGGGGGAGGCGGCCGCCGGCGGGGAGGTGAATCGAGGGGTACCTGCGCGACGCCACCCGGGTCTGGTCGCTCGCGTCGCTTGGGGGAGGGGCGGCCGCCGACGTCGGAGAGGGGGCGCCGGTGAATCGAGATTGTACTGGGGAAGAATGGGGAATGGAGGATGTGGTCGCGACGGCCGGGGGATTTTTGGCTAAGTCCCAGACACCCTTAGCAATAGCGCACCTCTAGTGGTGCGCCACTACCACTTTATGTCTAGGTCAGAAGAGAAAAGCGGGGGGATTTGACATATTCCGATTAGTACCGCACTGGCTCTGTCCCTGGTTGGTTTGTGCCAAACCCAGCCGGCCAGGTTCGAACCCTGGCGGCCCCAATTTTTTTTCCTTTTCTTTTAAAATTGATTTAACACTATAATAAACATCAAAAATAGCATAATACACCAAAATAAAAGGCATACATAATTATAATTATGTAGAATATTTAAAATACTATATAATCTAGAAAATATCCAAAAATATAAAATATATGTCTATTTTGATCGGTACAATGTGTAGGTTAACAATATGACATCCATTATTCATATAATAAAATGATACATAATTATCTTTTCACAATCTTCTTGCCCTTCTTTCTCGCGATTGAATAATTTAGCCCCGGAACTCCTTGACTTCTTCTCTTGAATGGACGACCTTTATGTAGGGTGGTCCTGCTTCTTCTTGTTGTGTATGGTTCTTCATCATCGTCGTCGTCATCTTCCATCTTCGGATCGCCGTACTGGTCAAAGTCTAGCTCGTTGGCGGCTCCATCCATTCCGATGATGCTCCTTTTGCCTCTCCTCACGACAACATGGCTGGGCTTTTGCGGGTCGGTAATGAAGAAGCATTGGTCCACTTGGGAAGCTAGTACCCATGGCTCATATTTTGCGGTGACCTTTGCGCCCGCTGTCTTGGATTTGGCTTCGGGTATAACCATGGTGGTGAAATGCCGGTCTTCTTTTACGACGTTCTTGGCCCACCTGACACGGAACATCGGCACATTCTCTCCGGCGTAGCTCAGCTCCCATATCTCCTCGATCTTTCCGTAGTATCTCTGCTTGATGTCACCGGTGTAGGACTCCATCGTTACCCCGGAGTTCTGATAATCGCTCTTCATGTCCTTTTCCTCGGTGTAGAATGTGTAGCCGTTGATATCGTACGCCTGAAATGTCATCAGGTTGTGTTCGGCGCCCTGTGACAAGGCGAATACGAGTTTTTCTTCCGCAGAAGAATCCTCGTCCATAGGGTACGTGTAGGCGACCCCGGAGGTCAGGGCTAGACAAACCCAGATCACCATCTGGCATAAGCCTAACCTAGATCTCTAGGGCCTACAGGGTGAGAATCGGTAACACAACAGTGACTCTACGACTCAAAGAGTAATACAAGCTCATAGCTGAGCGAAAAAACAAAGTATTACAAGCGAGAGGTCACCGACCCGACAATTCATCAATCAACGGAAGCGAAGTTATGCTATTCTAAATAGCAAGATAGCAAAAGGCCTAAGAGGCCAGGAGCATAACGGCGACGTCCCGGCCCATAGATTCTAGGCTGCCACCGGGAATCCCAAGCTACTCGTCGATGTCGACCTAGAAACCTTCATCTGTTGGAGAGTCTTCGTCTGAAACAAAGCATGCAAAGCTGAGTACAGGGACTCAGCAAGACTTAGTACAACCTTTTAGCAAAGCTGGTATGCGAGGCTTTATGTGGAGCTTATTTTTACGGAAAGCGAGTTTTCCTTTGTAAACAAGAGGGAGCAGAAGCTCGTCTATTCAGATCATTTTAAAAGGGGATAAGAGAGCGATATCTCTAGCTCTACTGATCATCATATTGAATCCACCGAATCTTCATCATCAGCTGAACCTAACAACTAGGAGCACCCCCTCGATACCCTGAGGAGGGATCCTTATCACACATTGATTCCAAGTTTTACGATTAGGTTCATGTTGTCTATGATCCAGAATCCATCACCAAGTCGTCCGTAACCGTGGACACGGCTTTTCGAAAAGATTTACCCTGGAGGGGTGTACAACTTTACCCACACGCGCCGACCGACTCTTAGCGCCGTACGTTACACACTTCCTTGGTGTGCCGGCAGAGGGTGGTCGACCAAAACCTTTCCCTTGCTTCGCCTATTCCATGAGTCAATCTAACTGGGGAGCTCCGTCATCGTAGGTAGCCATTCTCCGAGGCGGTCCCGGTCATTGTGCGCAGGGGATCCAGTTCAATGCCTCCAGCATCCTTTACCCCGGCCAGGCCCTGTATGATGCACCTTTGAAAACCTTTTCCACGCCTTCGCCATGCAATATGCCAAATGGAACTCGCAAACTAATTGACTCATGGGTAAGCTAGGCAAGTTCGGGCCAAGGGGTTCCCATGGGCCCCGTGTGGCTGTACGCTCAGTCTTGGTTCCGAAGGCGAGAACTCAGGTCCTAGTATCGGCGAGAACGAGTCAAAACACCACATCCCCATGTGGCGGCCCATCCAAGCCTTTAGGCCTGTTTAATTATCATCACTGATCTTACCACGTCATCCTGCCATACTAGGTTCATTCGCAGCTCTGATTCATCAACCGGATGGATCAGAATTCGTCAACTAAGCATGGCTAAGCATATCCGATATAACAGCTCTAGCGATGCACACATAGCTCAAACCTAGTCTTGCTGGGAGCAGTCGATCAGGGTATTTAGGCTACAAGGATGGTAAATGAAACATACATAGGATAACTATACCTGCCGATAAAACATATTGGAAACGAATGCAATATGTAGGAACCAGAAGTAAAAACATTTCGAAATCATAATATGAACCAGGCTAGGGCTTGCCTTTGTCCCTGACAAACCGATATGGATCTTCGAAGATCCCATGCTTGACTTGTTCATCGATGGATAAGTGTTGAGTTGCGTCGTTGTCGATCTTCATCGTCTCGGCATGTGCTCTATCGATCGCGAAGAAGCAAACACCGGAAAGATAGAAAAACAATCAACACATGGCATCGATGCAATGCGCATACAAGAATGATGATATGACATGTTAATTAGGTATTGAAGTTTGTCAACACCCGGATTTTTATGTCCGGATGCCTATTATGTCATACATCGCAATCCCAGGAATATTGTTGTTGCGAGGCATAATAGTTAAGTATCACAGTCATCATTCATTACAAACCATAAGTCTTACAAATTTGGAATCACATGATCCATATTACACGAATAGTTGATCTATTGATCAACGAAC
Source organism: Lolium rigidum (assembly GCF_022539505.1). NCBI lineage: Eukaryota > Viridiplantae > Streptophyta > Magnoliopsida > Poales > Poaceae > Lolium > Lolium rigidum. The sequence goes on along the minus strand of NC_061509.1, from coordinate 247,847,251 downwards.
AAACACAAGTTCATAGTTCAACATAGCGGAAGCGTAAGATACAAGGACTCTCTAGTCCACAGGCCAACGCTTGACGTCGGAAGGCGCTTAGTTGTCGTAGGCGTCCTGTTGGTCATCTCCTTGTTCCTCTTCATACTCTGGCCATTTGAATAGCCAGGGACAAAGCCGTGAGTACGTTGAGTACTCGCAAACTAATAATAAAGTAAGTGCTAGACATTTCTAGTAGGGTTTGCTAAGCTCTAGTTTATTTGCATAAAGCTAGTTTTAGTTCACAATATTTGAGAAAAGCTTATTCAAGTGCTAACTAACTCAAGTGGGAACATTAGTGTCATTCCCACCATTCAAGTGGTGATTTCAATTCAATTCACCACAAGGCATTTCACCATCATCCTTTTCAACATCATTTTCAAAGATATGACATCGGAAACTGTATGGCCTTTCCAACCGTCCGTAACCGTGGACGCGGCTATTCGAATAGGTTTACACTCTGCAGAGGTTGCACACTTGTGCCACAACATTTGATTTCATCCGTCGGGATTACCCCGAATCATCGTAACACGATACGCGGATCATCAACCATAACCTTTTACTTATAAATCCTAGTATGAGCACCTCTCCCCATGAGCTTGGCCTCCCAGTGAAGACCAACTGTCAACCTGGGAACTGCACAACGCTTGGCCGTACAATTCACCTCAATTTCACATCATTTCTCAACAACGGAGGCAGCCTCAAGCGTAACCCCTATGACGTGTGTTCAGAGGGAACCGATACTAAGATGCATAAACTTCCAGTTAAGCCCTACCCATAATCAGGTATTGTGGGGGTACTTAATAATTGGAAAAGGTATCGCATTCAAACCAACATCATTGTTTATCAAAAATCACCATCTTCTCTTGTTCATATTCACCTTCAAAAATCATTCAGTGGAATGCATCTTCATTCTAAGGTTTCAAATTCATTTCAAATTCATATTGTTCCCACCTAGAGTAGTCAAGTTTTAATTCATTAGCACTAGCTCTAAATCATGAGGGCTGCTATCTTGCTTTGCTTGGAAGAGACTAACTTCACTACTCTAGTAACCAACTTGTACTTTGACCAAAGTTAACTATAAAAGTAACTCTTGGAAAACAACAAGTAAAACTTGTAAAGTAAAAACTTGGGATAGGCTTATGTAAGAAAAGATAAGAATCATGGTGCCTTGCCCCAAGGGCTTTGCACTTTGGAAGAATATTAGCTTGCCTTGGTAGTTCTCAAACTGTTCCTCCTCCTCCTCTTGGTAGCAACCTTCTTCTTCGGCGTACTCTCCGGTGCTACCAGAGGTACAAACATCCCATGAATTCATGTGAGACAAGTTCAAATGAAGTATAAGACTCCACATAATTTGCTTTAATAGTTTTGGACAATATCAACTAGTTAAACTAGTCAAATGATCCATTAATTAAACTAGGGCATGATCATGCAAAGTGACCACACCATTTTATTGCAGAAACAATTAGTGTAAGTCAAATGTGAGCTATTAGAGTTGGAATTAACTTAATATCTATTTTGGTTGATTTTTAATAATTATTTGAATAGGTAAAAGTCCCTGCCTTGTTATTTTTATCAGATTAATTCTACAAAGAATCTGGTCATGGGACCAGTGGCATGTTGTAGATAATTTCTCTAGCTTTCCAACAATATAAAGTTTATCAGATTTGGTTTAGCCAATTTAATTCTATTGAATTTCAAAGTGGAGGCAGTATTGAAATTATTTGAAATTAACTAAATTGAGTCTGAATTAAAAAGGCCGGCGGGAAAAGCTACTGGGCCAAATCATTTAAACACGCCCAAGGCCAGCCCAGCCACGGTCCAGTGCCGCGCGGGCTGCCTGACAAAGGGTCCCACATGTCAACGGCTCATCTAACCCGAATCGGTAAGTTTCAATGTGGGGCGTAGGATTAGAAATGGATCGAACGGCTCGAGTTCATCGTCGTCCCCGGCGAGAGAGAAGTTCGCCGGCGGCTCAGGTAGGGGGTCGGAGGGCTAACCAGTGCTCCAGCGAGGGATGACAGTGTGCGTGGTGAAGTTGTGGACGACGGCGGAGCTCCTTGTACCGGCGGCTCCTCCTGGAACAGCTCCAATCGACGGCGGCGACCTCCGGGTACTGGCGGCGTCGATCTTCAAATTGGAGCAGCTCCGGCGATGATTCGATGGGTGGAGTGGTGGTTGAGAAGCAGTGAGAGGTGGGGAGTGCGGTGGTGTGCTCCGTTGCTTCCAGGGAACGTGCTATTTATAGGATTGAGAGAGGGTGGCGGGGCAGTGATGCGGGCGACCATGGCGCGGCTTCTCCGGCGAGCTATCGAGCTAGGTGAGGGTGTAGAGGTGTTCTACGTGTCCAGGCGAGGCGAATGGTGGCGACAGCTCGGTCGGGGAGCGTCGGAATCGCTCGCGTTGCGTCCATGTCTGGCGGTGTCCGCGTCGGGGTTTCCTCTTCGTCTCCGGCGGCGGCGGGCACGGGTCGTGGTCGAGGTGTTGTCTGGCGATGTCCAGGTGGCGAGTGGATGCTCAACTCGTCGCTAGCGGGTCCAGGGCGAGAGCGAGGTGGGGGCGCGGCGCGTGTACTGTGACGTCCGCGCGCATGTCCACGCGCGACGTCACCGGCATGGTGAGCGCGTCCAGGGCGCGCGTCGTCCGGCGTGTGTCGTCCTCGAGCGTGACCATGGCGAGGCTAGGGTGGCGTAGGAGGTGCGTTGGCGTGCTGTGGCGAGGTGGCCATGGCAGAGAAGCAAGGGGAGAGAGGGGAGGTGGTCGGGCTCGGCGACATGGCCGGCATGGCCATGCCCTAGCTGTCCTCCTCCTCTCCTTAGCAGTACTATGCCTCAATTAGGGTTAGAGGGGACCAGGGGACACAATGGTGTAGGTTAGGGAAATTTAGGTGGTGTAGAATCACTATTTGCAATAGTTGCAAATAGTGCCCGATTTTGTAAATTGCAAAAATATCCAAATTTGAAAATATTCAAATGGTGAATCTTTTTGAAATGTGAGTGTTGAGATAAGTTGTATTTGACCAGAGGTGATTAGAGGTGGTGGTGGAAATTTAGAATTCAAGAAATGGGCAAAAATGGCTAAGTGGAGAATGTTGCATATGTGATAAAGTTGAGACTTTGGATGAGCATGGCTCATGATCAAAGATGATTTTGGCATGGTGATCTTTACCAAAGTTTTTCACCTTGATGTTGACTTTGAAATGGTGCAAAGAGTTAGCAAGAGTTGGTTTGGGAAAATTGAATGGCAAGGGCTCAAAGTGGTGATCAGACTATAATTGTCAATTTTGACCATTATCATATGTGAGCTAGTTTTGTGTTTGAATTTCATTTGAATTGTGCTTCTTTGATTCCAAAAGTTGTAATAAGTTTTTAATAACATTATTCAACTAATGGTGAAGACCAAATAGGTCTAGGGTCAAAATTTATAAAAATGCCATAGAGCATATGTTAGGGTTTTTTAGGCCTGTAGGTGGTCATGGGCCGTCCACGGCGCCGCCAGCCTATCCCACCTTAATCCTTTAAGTGAAGGCCCACGGCAAGGGAGGGAAATGTGATGGGCTGTAGCGGTGCGTCCGCTACCGTCGCCAGGCCGCCTCGAGCCCTAGGGTAATCGCACTGGACACTGGAGGTGGAGGGGTTCTTCCTCGCAGCCAAGGTCCGCTACGTCCCCCCTTCGACCGACGCCATGGCCGGCGATAGTCCGCCTCCTCTCCCTCCTCTCCCTCCCTTCGCTCAATCGGCCGCCACTCCCTCGCTCCACTCCCCTTCTCCTACCATGGCCAATCTCACCCTTGAGCAGCAGGACTGTGGGGAGCACCCGGCGGGCGGCGAGGTTTGTGGGGATCCTCAACCGCACGCGCCCGACGAGGTCTGTGGGGAGCAGAAGGTGTCCGGAGAAATCCAGGGGAAGCTGCCGAAGAAGATCCGCAAGAAGGTATAATCTTCCTCTCTTTCCCAGTGATTTACCTTGGATTCCCGTGTGAGTTGACCTGGATCCTGTGTTCTTGATTCAAAGTGATGGATTAGAAAAATAGTTTTGGATCAAACTTGCAGGTAGAAACACAGATATATGACATGCACTACACAAACAGAACCTACCTACTTGAAGTTCTCTGAATATTCTTCAAGTGATTTTGTATCATATTTGTTATACACACTTAGAACATTCTCTGGACGTTCTGATGTAATGCCATTAACTTAACACACGTTCTGATGTAGCAACATGGGTAGTCTTGTTTACTGAATATACAGCTATAGAAGTCTTGTTTACTGAATATACAGCTGAATTTGAAGATAATGTCGATATGCTGTCACAAGAACAAAATGGTGAGGACGAGCTTGGACCGTTCCCCTCCTCCCGCTACAGTAGAGGTAGGCGATTTCTGAAACCCCCTTCTGCTTCCACCTCGCCGCCGGCGATTCGTGTGATTCCCCACCCTCCGGCGGCCGCCTCGGCGGCGGGAGGATGGGGAATCGCCTGATCCCGGCGTGTACATAGTGTAGGTAGCAGTAGGTTGCTAGCCGGCGGCGCTGGGGAGTTGGTGGCGTGGCCGGAGTGGCTTTTGCAGGCGGTGGTCCTCTCCTTCGCGGTCGGTGCTCCGGTGGAGGCCAGCGGCGGATCTGCCGTCTTTGCTTCGCTCGCGTCTCGTCGGAGGCGTGGTGCGTCTCGTCCCCGTGCCGGGGGCCGTGTGGTGGAGGCTCCGGCTTTTGAAGATCTTGAAGGTTCGGGTGGTGTTGAACAAGATGGCGGCGGCGTCTGTCGCGCAGGGTGGAGGTGCTTGCGCACCGAGGAGCGTCGACTTCCGTGTCGTGAAGGGGATCCTCCCAGTCCAAGCGTTCGGAGGAGTTGCGGCGGGTTTCGCCGGCGTGGCGGCTTGCTCGATGAGGACGACGAAGCCAAAGCTCAGAGGGGTGTCTTTGTAATTTTTCAGTTTTCTGAGCTTGTCTGTAAGACTCTTGTTTAATGCATTCTGGTCCTTCTTCGCAAAAAAAAAAGAACAAAATGGTGAGGAGGTTGCTTTGGCTGATAGTTCCCTCTCTGATTGGGAGGCGCATGTAAAGCTTAAGCAGGCTAGATGCCGCAATGAGCTGCAGCAGTACATTGGTGAAGGTTTCCATCCTTGTACACCAGATTTCGAGATTCTTAAGTGGTGGGCTGTGAATTCAGCAAGGTACCCAATCCTTGGCAACATTGCCCGTGATGTGCTAGCTGTACCAGCTTCCACGGTTGCCTCTGAATCTGCATTCAGCACATGTGGGAGAGTTATTACAGATCATAGAAGTAGTCTAGCACCTGAAACTCTCGAGGCATTAATGTGTTATGGAGATTGGATTCGAACTATCCGTAAGTACCTTCCTCCAACATCTGCTCTATTTCATACATTTGTATCGTGTGGCATATTTTCACTTGTAACTATTGCAGAATCTTCAGAAGCTGGAGAGAAGACCGGGTGTGAAAACTAACTTCATTATATTTGCCATGTAAGCAAACTAGCTGACAGATATTTATTAAGGTGCTGGTTTTTTGATCTAGCAACATGCAAGCTGATAGATGGAATTACTTGCTTGTGGTGCAGGTATCGACATTTGGAGGCTTTGCCAAAGCTGAGTCATGTTTGTTACAAGTTGATGCATCTAGTAATGTACATCTCCAGTTTAAGGACGTTTGATTTTGGATAAGACAAAGCCGAACTAGCTTTACATGCAGGCAGGGGAAGTGAGTGAAGAGAGGGACTCTTAAGCTTATACTTGTTAGTGAACTAAGCTGAGGCTGCTGGTTTGGATTAGCTGCAGTAGACACATGTTATGACAACTAGTATCTTGTCAATTCTTCTAAAGCTACAAGATCTGTTCTGCCAGTTTTAGGAAAAGGTGATTGCATTTGAATAGACAATGTCAAGAGCTTTGCATCGGCTAATATGTAATAGTTGAGATAGTATGTGCTATTTATTCTTGTGCTTTAAAATTTGAACGGAGAAGTATTTGGCTTCACGGCGTCCTCTTATATCTTTTACTCTTGTCGATGGTTGAAGGCTTCGAAGCCCAAGTTGTATTTCTTGTTTATTCTTTGCACCTTGTACTTACCGTAAATTATGAAGGGCATACCTTGAACTTTGAGAGACAACAAATGTTCTAGCTATTCTATTTTCTAATTTGTTCTTGTTTTTTTTAATAGTTGAGCTAGTATTGATCGGCTAAGATAGAGACGGAGCCCTAGGGTGCTGGCTGGTTTAAACAACCTTGATCGGGTGCTGGCGGGATTATACAGCCGCGCGCGCGCTGGCTTTTCCTAAATCCTGATACGCTGGTGGGTTTAACCGGGCAGGTGGACGCCGCTGAACACAGACGTTTTTTTACGGACATGAAGCGGCACCCCGTTGAATTATAAGGACACGACTGGACACTTGGTGGGCCACCGCTAGCGGGCCCATTTACACCCTGAGGGTTTTTAGGGTTTTCCAAATATTGGATTTTCTTCCTCTTTGATTTATTTGGTTGGTGATCTTCATATGATCACATTAGGGTTTTAGAGCACCTCAAATACAAGTAATAACAATCATCATGGCATATCACTCAAATGCACAAGTCCTATGCATGGTACTATATGCAAATTAAAAAGTTTTTGTTGGTTTGAAATTTTCCTTTCTGGAATTCTCTAACTTTCTTTTTATTGAAAATTGAGGTGTTACAAACCCTTCCACCTTACAAAAGATCTCGTCCCGAGATCGAAAAGAAAGTTAGGTACTAAAGAGATCTGGGTACTCCTTCTTCATGAAGTCTTCTCGTTCCCATGTGGCTTCATCCGCGGTATGATTGCTCCATTGTATCTTCAGAAACTTGATGCTTCGGGTGCGGGTGGTTTGTTAAGCTTCTTGACGAGGGAATACCTCGGCAATGCCTACGTATTGTAGACTAGGGTTTTCGGGAAGAGCGGCGATGGAGATTCCGGGGTCGAGATTAGGCACACGACATACCCAACTTCGGGTCCCCTCGGTGGAGGATCCCTACGTGCTGCTAGCAATCCACTATATGATCATAGATGTGTTTACAGGGTACCGCCGTAGGCGGAAGCTATGTTGTCTATATTCTGTCTATCTGTTGTCCTCCTTATTTCGGGTGCCCCGGCTAGCTTTATATATGCAACCAGCCTAGGGTTTTACAAGAGTCCTAGTCGACTACTTCTTCGGGTTGCCTTGTTGGGCCTTCTCCATATTTGGTCTTCTCCATATTGGGCCGAGCCAGGTATACTAATAATGGGTACCCGAAGGGTATGCCCATGTCGGTAGCCCCGAGTTTATAGGGAAGTCGAAGACTTGCGTAGAAACTCCAAGCATAACCATCTCCGGAGTCGAAGAAAATACAAGGCGAGGTCCATGTCGTAGATCATGTGTAGCGTAGATGATGTCGATGATTCTTGAAATTATTTTTCTATTGGGTGCGCGGCAGTGCTCCCGATGGGAGTAGCCCCCGAGTCTATGGGTAAGTGCTTGCACTTAGGCATAGACTCAAGTTGTACTACTCGATGAAGAACTTAACTATATTTACGGAGGACTTGATGAAATCCATGTGCTCCCGATGGGAGTAGGCTCCACTCGAGTCGTAGAATCGAGTTGAGTCTACAAACCTTGATTGTCATAGATGTTGTCGAAGTTATTTTTCTATCGGGTGCGCGACCAGCGCTCCCGATGGGAGTACCCCCGAGGCTACAGCCAAGTGTTTGCACTTGGGTGTAGGCTCAACTTGCTTTTAATCGACCCCATAATTTTTCCTCTTGTATCTTGTCGGGAGAGTGAACAATGCTCTCGATAAGAGTAGCCGCCGAGCCTATGGGCAGGTGCTTGCACCTAGGCATAGGCTCAAGTTGTACTACTCGATAAAGAACTTGGCGCAGCCCCTCTTTTTATCAAATCCAGGCCGTTGCTATTTTTATTTGACATTGATATCTATATTGTACAGGGATAATGGTAGTTGGGGCTAGTTCATCTGACGGATCAGGTACTAGTTAACTGCTCTAGTGGCAATCCGCAAAAACCTACTTCAAGATCACGTCCCTGGACATGATCTCGGGATACTGGTGTAAACTTCGACGGGTGCCGCTTAAGGTCTTACCATTCTGTCGAGTCCCAGTCATATTTATCGGGTACCTAACGCGTCCGTTAGGATTTTTCTTCGTATCTGTTGATACGGAAAAAAGTAGCAAACCGACGTCAGAGACGGCGCCACGCCACGCAGAACGGATCTGGGGTCTTACCTTCGCAAAGTTTTGCGGCATTCAGAGATTGATCGCAACTTTGGCGCTCTGAGAATATATTGTCGAGTGCCTTGTTCAGCTGATGCAATGACCCATTTTGCGGGTTCTTCTATTTTTCTCTCGGGTTTGATGAGACAGCCGAATATATTGGTTATTCTATATTGTCAGGTACATCATCGATGCTCTTGCTCGGAACAATATGACGAGTCAATGGACCCGAAGATTTGTCCACCTCTTTTTTTTTTTTTTGGGTTCCTCCTTGATGAAAATTTTGTCGAGTTCCTCCTTCAGGAAAATTTCTTCGGGTCCTCTTTGAAGACAATTCTTCGAGTCCTCCTTGAAGATAATTCTTCGGGTCCTCCTTGAAGATAATTTTTCGGGACCTCCTTGAAGATAATTCTTCGGGACCTCCTTGAAGATAATTCTTCGGGACCTCCTTGAAGATAATTCTTCGGGTCCTTCTTGAGGACAATTTGTTCGGGTTCTCCTTGAATAAAATTTCGTCGGGTTCTCTTTTGATGAAAATTTCGTCAGGTTCTCTCACGATTTTATCGGGTTCCTCCCTGAAGAAGATTTCGTCGGGTGCTATTTTTATTTCGTCGGGTTCCTCCCTGAAGAAGATTTCGTCGGGTGCTCTATTGATTTCGTCGGGTTCTCTCTTATATACTTCGAATTTTGCTTTCTCCTGCACAAATAAACAAATTTTTCCTATCTTTTCCTTGACTCTCTTTTTCGCATGCGGTGTCAGATGCTCAGATTCGATGATAGTAAAGTGAATATATGCCGCGCAGCCCCCGAGTGTCAGGTGCGACGAAAGTAAACGATAATCAACTTTGTACAAAATAAAAGAACACATAGCTTTTTGGACACGACGAAGTCGATGCATGATGAAGTCTTCGAGTGTAGATAAGAAATCTAGCCATAGTAGAAACCACCAGATAGCAAAAGTGGATGCCACGAAATTGTTGATGAAGAAATAGCCGAGCCCCCGAGCGTTGCTGAGGTGATGTCATGATTGTTGTGTCGCAGTCGTGACCCGAGGCGAAATCGTTGTCGAGCACCCGAGCGTTAGGCGTGACGTCGAAATAAGTTGATGAAGTTGCGGCGTCATATTTGGTGAAGCCATTTAGGATGAAGCCATAGACAATAATATACGAAGATAAATCCCAGATGAAGTATTTGAGATGAATCCATATTAAACATGAAGCATATATTGAAGATGAATCCACCGATATCATAGAAGATGAATCCATTGACCCGAAGAATCCAGTAATAACCATAAAAGATGGATCCGTTGATATCATAGAGGATGAATCTATTGAGCCGAAGAAAATAGTTCCAGTAATAATCATAGAAGATGAATCCATTAACCCGGAAGCTCATCGGGTAGTATTATATTAGAGGAAACCAATGATAACCTTATAAGACGAATCCGACGAAGACAAAAATCCAGTAAACCGAAGAGAATTCACTGAACCGAAGAAGATAATTTCACTAAGACGAAGAAAATATATCCACCGAGCCGAAGAGAATAATTCCACTTAACCGGAGAAAATAATTCCACTGAACCGGAGAAGATATATCCAGAGCCGAAAAAAATAAATTTATCAAGTAACCGAATATATTTGTGGTAACGAAGTAATAGCGCAGCCCCAGATGTCAGGTGAAGTTGCTATAATAATGCAATTGTGTAGCCCCCGAGTATTCGGGTGTAGCGAAAATACAGAAATAATTGAATCTTAGAGGAAAAGGAAAACTTAGCTTTTTATCGACTGCGCCGATATGGTCGCAAGTCGTGCCGCGAACACGGTCTGTAGTTGTGCGGCGCCTGGCTGGAAGTAGTGGATGTAGCCGACATAGTCGATGAAGAATACGTAATCGATCCGACGGATCCACAACGGATGAGCCCCCAAATATGATGAGTGCGTGATGGCGGGCGTGGTCGACCGAGAAAACCAGTCAAATCTTTGTTTCAGTATCACCATGATCAGATGAGGTAACGTTGTCTACTTCTGATTTTGGCGCTGAGTCATGAATAGTCTTTGTTGAAGATGATGATGCACTGTCGACCGGTATGTACATGCAGTGTCGAAGCCGCCGAGTCGAGCTCTGTTCTCCTACTCATGAAGCCATGAGCACTTTCGCTTTGGTGGTCTGACTCAGATCATGCGGTTCATGCAAAGCAAATCAACACGTGGAGAATTAGAAAGAAAAAATAAAAAGTAAAAACAAAGGAATTGGCTTTGAGGCCTCCACGATGGAATAGTCAGGCTTATGATTCACTAATCTTCTCCGTTGGAACTTGAGCAGCTTGTATCCTTGCGACGTGATGATTCACGTGATAGGAAGTAGAGCTGATTCTTCTCTGAATTTGTAACTTACGCACGCAACGTGCTGCTCTAGGACATAGCTACCATATCCTTCCCGTGATGATGGATGATGCCTCGCTGCTCCGCGTCTCCGTCTGCTCCTGAAGGAATTCAACGCGGAGATTTTTCGGCCACCACGGAGCTGCGTGCGCATACGCGTTGCAAATTATTGGATTGCTAACTCTGCTGTCGCCATGAAGTTGTTGTTTCTTCAAGAAGAGGAAGATTCTCGCCCGGATGATAAAATTCAATCGCCGCGATTCCCCACGGTCGGCGCCAATTGACGAGGGAATACCTCGGCAATGCCTACGTATTGTAGACTAGGGTTTTCGGGAAGAACGACGATGGAGATTCCGGGGTCGAGATTAGGCACACGACATACCCAGCTTCGGGTCCCCTCGGTGGAGGATCCCTACGTGCTGCTAGCAATCCACTATATGATCATAGATGTGTTTACAGGGTACCGCCGTAGGCGGAGCTATGTTGTCTATATTCTGTCTATCTGTTGTCCTCCTTATTTCGGGTGCCCTAGCTAGCTTTATATATGCAACCAGCCTAGGGTTTTACAAGAGTCCTAGTCGACTACTTCTTCGGGTTGCCTTGTTGGGCCTTCTCCATATTTGGTCTTCTCCATATTGGGCACTTCTTCCAGGATGCGAACCGGCACTTCGCGGTAAGTCAGATCCTGGTTGATATCCACCGATCGGTGATCGATGTTCTTGAACACTTCGGTCTTCTCCGGGACTTCAAGGCACTTCCGGAGGAGTGAGATGTGAAACACGTCGTGCACAGCCGACATCTCTTCCGGCAACTCCAGTTGATAAGATACTTCTCCTCGGCGGCTGAGGACTTTGAAAGGTCCGACATATCGGGGTGCAAGCTTTCCTTTCAGTTGAAACCTTTGCATTCCTTTCAAGGGGGATACCTTGAGATAGACGAAGTCTCCGATCTCGAAGGTCATCTCCCGACGTCTCTTGTCGGCATAGCTCTTCTGTCTCGATTGCGCCGTCTTGAGGTACTCGCGGATCTTGTGTACTTTCTCTTCGGCTTCACGAAGAACATCTGGACCAAAAACTTGGCTCTCTCCAACTTCCGACCAGTTAAGGGGGTACGGCACTTCCTTCCGTACAATGCTTCAAAGGGGGCCATCTGTAGGCTGGCTTGATAGCTATTGTTGTAAGAGAATTCTGCGTAAGGTAGGCAGTCTTCCCACTTGGATCCGTATTCCAGTACGCATGATCTAAGCATGTCTTCCAGTATCTGGTTTACTCTCTCAGTCTGTCCGTCGGTCTGAGAGTGATAGGCGGTGCTGAAATTTAGGCGAGTGCCTAGTCCTTCATGCACTTTTCGCCGGAACCTTGAGGTGAACCGTGATCCTCTATCTGACACTATCGATTTGGGGGTTCCGTGCAGGGCGACTATTCTGGAGATGTAAAGTTCAGCTAACTTTGGGCCTTGATAGGTGGTTTTGACGGCGATGAAATGGGCGACTTTGGTCAATCTATCGACAACTACCCATATTGAATCATTGCCTTTGCTGGATTTGGGCAGTCCGGTGATAAAGTCCATTCCTACGGAGTCCCATTTCCATTCTGGAATCTGGAGGGGTTGTAACAGTCCGGCGGGTCATTGATGTTCTGCCTTGACTCTCTGACAGATGTCACACTTGGCGATATAGCTACCGATCTCTCTCTTCATTCCGTGCCACCAGAATTGTTCTTTTAGGTCCTGGTACATCTTGGTACCTCCGGGGTGGATTGAATAAAGGGTGTCATGGGCTTCTTGCAGGATGACTTGTTTCAAGTCAGAGTCCGATGGTACGCAGAGACGTTCTTTGTACCAAAGAACTCCGGCTTCGTCTACGGTGAATCCGGGGGCTTTTCCTGCGGCTATCTGTTTCTTGATTCCGTCAATGCTAGCGTTGTCTTTCTGGGCTTCCTTGATTTGACCAACCAAGGTGGGTTGCAGTTCTATGCTGGCTAGGAATCCTTCGCTAACAAGTTCAAGTCTGAACTGTTCAAACTCTTGATGCAAGCTGGGCTGTTCAGTTGCGAGCATGGAGTTCAAGCGGCACGGCAGTCGACTCAAAGCATCCGCTACCACATTGGCCTTGCCGGGGTGGTAGTGAATCTCCATGTCGTAATCCTTGATCAGTTCGATCCATCGGCGTTGTCTCATGTTTAGCTCCTTCTGGGTGAATATATATTTGAGGCTTTTGTGGTCGGAGTAGATCTCGCATCGATTACCCATGAGGTAATGACGCCAAACTTTCAAGGCTAAGACCACGGCTGCAAGCTCGAGGTCATGGGTTGGGTAGTTTTGTTCATGTTGCTTGAGTTGTCTTGAAAGGTAGGATACAACCTTGCCTTCTTGCATAAGCACGCATCCAAGTCCGAGTCTTGGAGGCGTCGCAATATACGTCAAAGGGCTTTGCGATATCTGGCATGATCAGGATTGGGGCTGTTGTCAGTCTACTCTTGAGCTGTTGAAAGCTCTCTTCGCATTTGTCGGTCCACTCAAACTTTCTGTCCTTCTTCAGCAATTGGGTCATTGGTCGAGCGATGCTCGAAAAACCTTCTACAAATCTGCGGTAGTATCCGGCTAATCCAAGAAAAGCGCGGACCTCGGTTTGTGTGGTTGGGGCTTGCCATTCCATAACGGTTTTGATCTTTGCGGGATCTACGGCAATTCCTCCTGCAGACAAGATGTGTCCCAGGAATCCAACTTCTTCCAACCAAAACTCACACTTGCTAAACTTGGCATACAACTTGTGCTGTCTAAGGGTTTCTAGGACAATCTCCAAATGCTGTTCATGTTCCTCTTCGGACTTGGAGTAGACGAGGATGTCGTCGATGAATACAACGACAAACTTGTCCAAAAAGTTCATGAAGATCTTATTCATGAGATTCATGAAATAAGCGGGGGCATTGGTCAGTCCAAACGACATGACGTTGTACTCATACAACCCATATCTGGTGGTAAAGGCAGTTTTTGGAATGTCGGTGGCTCGGATTTTCAGATGATTATATCCAGTTCTAAGATCTATCTTGGAGAAAACTCTGGATCCGGTGAGTTGATCGAACAAGTCTTCTATCTTGGGTAGGGGGTATTTGTTTTTGATGGTGACATCGTTAAGCTTACGATAGTCCGTGCATAAACGATTTGCACCATCCTTTTTGTCCACAAACAAGACGGGTGATCTTCAGGGGGATGCACTCGGTCTAATCAGACCTTTGGCGAGCATATCATCTATCTGCTTCTTCAGCTCCACAAGCTCGGTTGCGTTCATGCTGTAGGCTCTCTGGGCTATGGGTCCAGTTCCGGGGATTAACTCGATGATAAACTCGATATCCCTATCCGGGGGCATACCGGGTAGATCATCAGGAAACACATCAGGGTAGCGACAAACGACCCTGATTTGATCCGAAGTTGGCTTGGATACACTTTGGTTGCAGGTAAATTTTCTGGGTAGTTTTTCAGAGACGTGCTCAACTACGATACCGGTGCTGCTAGTCATGGTTATGGTTTTCTTGGCACAGTCTATCAATCCATTGTGTTTTGACATCCAGTCCATTCCTAGGACAACTTCCAAACCTTTGGTTCCAAGGATGATTAGATTGGCATAGAAATCTACATCATGGATTTTGATTGGTACATTTTTGCAAAATTTTCTGGCTTTGGTGGTTGATCCGGGAATTTGAACTATCATAACATGCTTCAAACTGAGGGGTTGAATTTTACTTGTTGATGCAAAGTCTTCGGTGACAAAAGAATGAGATGCTCCGGAATCAAACAACACTCTGGCAGGGATGTGGTTGACAGAAAACATACCCAGTACAACATCTGGTGCTTCCTGGGCTTCTTCGGCGTTCATGTGATAGAGGCGGCCGTTGCGGTTGTTGGGGTTGTTGGGGGCGAACTTCTTGCCGAAGCTGGGTAACTCGCGTACCACCGTCCCGTGTGCACTCCGCCCTATGGCCCCTACTTCTTCTCCCCCTCGTGAGGATCGGGGTAACTCGCGTACCACCGATTCCGTGTGCACTCCGCCCTGGCGGGCCCTGCTCTTCTCCCCCTTGTGAGGATCCCTCCTCCGAGGTACCGTCGGACAGGGCAACGGCGCTGGCGCCCA
>NC_061509.1:247822348-247832376 GCF_022539505.1 Lolium rigidum | reverse complement strand
CAGTGCGGCGGTGTTGCCGGCGAGCTTGGCAAGACGCTTGGGACACTCGTTGGAGTAGTGCCCCACTACACCGCACTCATAACAAGTGATAGTGGTCTTGTCCTGCTTGTTCGCAACGGGCATGGCATTGCTTCCGGTTCTGGGAGCGGTGTTGGTGTTATTGTTGTTGTTGTTAGGGGCTCGGGGTGGAGCGCGGTTGTAGTAGTAGTAGTAGTTGTAGTTGTTGTTGTAGCCTCCTGGCTTGGAGTTTCCTCCACTCCGGTTCTGATAACCGGGGCGAGAGTTCTGCATCTGGGGTTTGTTGTTTCTCGGCGTGAAACCTCCGCTTGATCTAGGGCGAAACTTTTGGGGGTGGCTTGATCCACTCTGATTCGCCATGCGGCACTTGCGGTTCTCATTGGCTTGGTTTAACTTGCCCTCCATCTGGATGGCGGAGTCAACAAGGGCTTCAAGGTCGGCGAAGGGGATGTTGACGAGGACAGTCTGCATCTCATCATGCAGTCCGTTCAGGAATCTCTCCTTCCTCTTCTCAACAGTGTCGGTCTCATCAGGGGCATACCTCGACAGTGTGAGAAACTTGTCGCGGTATTCAACCACCGTCATGCGACCTTGTTTCAGCTCACGGAATTCATCCCTCATCTTCTTGATAAGACCCGGGGGTACATGGTACTTGCTGAACTTGAGTTTGAAATCCTCCCAAGTCATGAATTGTCCTCCGTTCATGGCACGGGTGCTTGTCCGCCAAGCGCGAGCTGGTCCAGCGAGATAGTGAGTGGCGAACAAGACTTTCTCGTTGGCCTCCACTCCGGCTACCTCCAGATTGTTCTCCATAGTCTGGAGCCAATCGTCGGCGTCGAGGGGCTCCTCGGTCTTGCTAAACACCGGGGGATTGGTGTTTTGGAAGTTCTTGAGTTTGGATCCGGGGTGGTCATGATTTCCATGGCCTTGGTTGGCGATGTTCTGCAAGGCGATGAGGTTGGCTTGGCGTTCGGCTCTTTCGGTTTCCCGGTCGGAAAGCATGGTTTGCAGCAGTTGCAGCATCGCATCGTTGGTGCGATTTGGAGGGGCCATCTGAAGATATAGAAGATCATGAGATAAGAGGGAACATTCTATGGTTCATTTTGGTTAAGTTTGAAAAACATTTGAAAACTTGTAATCTTTTCATGACAAACATAACATTCATTCATTCATTCATTCATTCATTCAACACATAGTACAAACTAACACACATACTCCCATGGTTTTAAGAACCATTCTCATGCTACGATACAAGGGACGGGATACAACTCACACCTACTATAAGTGAGACTAGTGCAACTACTCCTCATCCTCGACATCGATCGGGACGTAGTCGTCGGGTCCTGCCTCCAGGAACTCGTAGTCCTCCTCCTCGGTGTTCTCGTCCTCCTCAAAGTCGTTGTCGTCGCTCAGGAAGGCGTCTCCTTCCCGAATGTCGATGCCTCCATCGTCATCCTCTAGCTGACGAATCCGATCCTCCCTGGGCCTTGACGGTGGCCTCAAGTGACGCGATCCGGGCGCGAAGGCGACGAATCGTAGCGTCCTTCTTGGCACGCTGCCTGGCGAAGGCTCTTGCGGTCGTTGTTGAGTAGCTTGATCGCCTCACCCTGCTCGGTGATGTGAGCATGGGTCTGGTTTGCGTAAGCGCGAGTGGCGTCGAGGTCCCTCTGAGTCTGGTAGAGCATGAAGTCCAGGTGCTCAGCATGGTGCCTCAACTCCGGGTGCGGCTGCAGCTCCATGGGCACTCCCACATCATCACGCCTCACAAGGTGGGCGTAGCGAGAGGCGAGGATGCGCACCACGTTCTGTCCACAGAGGCGCGCAAGTGCCTCCTGAAGGCCACGTGCGAGTCCGTCGAGCCAGTTGCTCTCGCGGAAGGAGAAGAGGATCCTCTCCGAGGTGGGAGGCTCCATCTTGCCCCTCAAGTCGGCAGTGATCACCCACTGCAACTCTCCTCCGGGCGTGTCGTCCAGCTGAACCCCGTGGAACTAGGGGTGTGGGCGCCCAAGGAAGTCAGAGACGGCGTTGAGGTCGTGCTCGAAGATCAAGCTTCCTCCGTTCCCAAGCTGGTAAAACTTGGTGTTGATGGGTTCATTCGGCTCCATCTGAAAGAGAATTGGATGAGTAAGTTAGAGAGTGCAAAGTGTGGCAAAATTTTAAGTTGATTCAAATAAGATAGAACATGATTCATCAAATTTTGGCAAAGTCTCAAAGACAAGAGGGTAGTAAATTTTCACAAATATTTTCTTTCATTTAATTTCAAAGTTAAGTTTTTCAGAACGCCCGTTCTAACTAAGGTCTTCTAAGGTCAAACAATGGCTCTGATACCAACTTGTCAACACCCGGATTTTTAAGTCCGGATGCCTATTATGTCATACATCGCAATCCCATGAATATTGTTGTTGCGAGGCATAATAGTTAAGTATCACAGTCATCATTCATTACAAACCATAAGTCTTACAAATTTGGAATCACATGATCCATATTACACGAATAGTTGATCTATTGATCAACGAACAAACACAAGTTCATAGTTCAACATAGCGGAAGCGTAAGATACAAGGACTCTCTAGTCCACAGGCCAACGCTTGACGTCGGAAGGCGCTTAGTTGTCGTACGCGTCCTGTTGGTCATCTCCTTGTTCCTCTTCATACTCTGGCCATTTGAATAGCCAGGGACAAAGCCGTGAGTATGTTGAGTACTCGTAAACTAATACTAAAGTAAGTGCTAGACATTTCTAGTAGGGTTTGCTAAGCTCTAGTTTATTTGCATAAAGCTAGTTTTAGTTCACAATATTTGAGAAAAGCTTATTCAAGTGCTAACTAACTCAAGTGGGAACATTAGTGTCATTCCCACCATTCAAGTGGTGATTTCAATTCAATTCACCACAAGGCATTTCACCATCATCCTTTTCAACATCATTTTCAAAGATATGACACCGGAAACTGTATGGCATTTCCAACCGTCCGTAACCGTGGACGCGGCTATTCGAATAGGTTTACACTCTGCAGAGGTTGCACACTTGTGCCACAACATTTGATTTCATCCGTCGGGATTACCCCGATCATCGTAACACATTACGCGGATCATCAACCATAACCTTTCACTTATAAATCCTAGTATGAGCACCTCTCCCCATGAGCTTGGCCTCCCAGTGAAGACCAATCGTCAACCCAGGAACCGCACGAGGCTTGGCCGTACAATTCACCTCAATTTCACATCATTTCTCAACAACGGAGGCAGCCTCAAGCGTAACCCCTATGACGTGTGTTCAGAGGGAACCCATACTAAGATGCATAAACTTCCAGTTAAGCCCTACCCATAATCAGGTATTGTGGGGGTACTTAATAATTGGAAAAGGTATCGCATTCAAACCAACATCATTGTTTATCAAAAATCACCATCTTCTCTTGTTCATATTCACCTTCAAAAATCATTCAGTGGAATGCATCTTCATTCCAAGGTTTCAAATTCATTTCAAATTCACATTGTTCCCATCTAGAGTAGTCAAGTTTTAATTCATTAGCACTAGCTCTAAATCATGAGGGGTGCTATCTTGCTTTGCTTGGAAGAGACTAACTTCACTACTCTAGTAACCAACTTGTACTTTGACCAAAGTTAACTATAAAAGTAACTCTTGGAAAACAACAAGTAAAACTTGTAAAGTAAAAACTTGGGATAGGCTTATGTAAGAAAAGATAAGAATCATGGTGCCTTGCCCCAAGGGCTTTGCACTTTGCAAGAATATTAGCTTGCCTTGGTAGTTCTCAAACTGTTCCTCCTCCTCCTCTTGGTAGCAACCTTCTTCTTCGGCGTACTCTCCGGTGCTACCGTCTAAATTTGAATACGAGTATAATTACTCACTAATTCAATGGCTATTCCATACATCACATATAAACACACAAAATATTCTATGCACACAATTAATCTACTTAGGGTGATGGGTTGTGTTGTTTAAATAGAATTCACTTCTTTGTATTCCATATGTAAATGATAGTTTCCATAGGGTTCTTGAGAAATAATTTCCTCTCATTGAAATCTTCTTAAGATTTAATTTCTTCAACAATCATGTATGAACTCATATTGACCTAAGTCAAATGTTCATCATCATCATTTGCAAGAATGATTTAAATGAGGTAGATCACCTCATACCATTTAATATCACTACATATGATTTAAATCTCAAGTAATTCATATAAGAGAGTTTGGACCAGAGGTACAAACATCCCATGAATTCATGTGAGACAAGTTTAAATGAAGTATAAGACTCCACATAATTTGCTTTAATAGTTTTGGACAATATCAACTAGTTAAACTAGTCAAATGATCCATTAATTAAACTAGGGCATGATCATGCAAAGTGACCACACCATTTTATTGTAGAAACAATTAGTGTAAGTCAAATGTGAGCTATTAGAGTTGGAATTAACTTAATATCTATTTTGGTTGATTTTTAATAATTATTTGAATAGGTAAAAGTCCCTGCCTTGTTATTTTTATCAGATTAATTCTACAAAGAATCTGGTCATGGGACCAGTGGCATGTTGTAGATAATTTCTCTAGCTTTCCAACAATATAAAGTTCATCAGATTTGGTTTAGCCAATTTAATTCTATTGAATTTCAAAGTGGAGGCAGTATTGAAATTATTTGAAACTAGTCATCAACCCGTGCATCGCACGGGCTAGCTATTTAAATAAGTTATATTATTTTGAATTTGAGATCCTTATTGTTTGTAATTTTTTATTAGAGTATATTTTTTAGAATAATATGTGTAATTTAATACTTGATAATCCAGGTCCGTATAATTGATGTAGTTCTGAACTTCTCATATATTTATGTGTTATTAGTGTCAATTAATTTGGGTTGCAGGTTTTATTGAAAAACATATTTTTTTGTAAGAATAGTTGGTGATATTATATAGTTTTTAAAGGAAAATTTTAAAAATTAGTCTACGTTTAAGTAGCCACCATTAGTTGAGTTTGGATTTTTTTACCTTTGTGAAATTGTGAGCCATTCATTGACAACTGTAATGCTTTGTGAGTGTGGGTCTGGATGTACATTTTTAGCCTTCACTTGTCGTCGTCTACCTCTGCCTAACCTTTATCCAGAATGTACTCACACTCTTTGTCTCTTGGTCTTCAAATCCCCTTTCTTCTCTCTATTTAATAAATTGAAGCAGCATTTTGGCCCTTAGCCTCAGATACGCACCATTTGAGATGTAATATGCTCTGATTTTGTATCTTATTGCTCCAGATTTTGGATCGAGATGGTTGTTTGCGTCGAGGTCGGGTGGCGGGATTATAGAGGAGTCGGTATCCCGTATGCAGAGCAGCTCGAGTTGCAGGTTTTTCTACCTCCGGCACGGATCAGCGGTCGTGGAGGAGCAGCTGGCTATGCTGAATCTGCTCCGCCTGAGATTGGATTGTGGAGGCGATGTAGCAGTTTGTTCTGCTCCCTGTGTGGCGTGGGGCCCTCTTCTTTCCTGCAAGGTATTTTTGCATGTATTGTTGTTTTAAGCTGATGGTACTTGTTGTTTGGGTGTTCATACTGTTTTGTTCTAGCAGAAATGTGAATATATATTTCACGGAAGCATGATAAGCAGTGAAATGCCAGTTTTGAAACAAAGTTAGCATCGTTTTGCAATTACATACTGATGTTAATAATAGTACTGCTATAACCACAAGAGAAACTGATTCTCTTTCACATGCTATATCCACAAGAGAAACTGATTCTATTTCACATGTTATATCCACCAGAGAAACTATTCTTCCTCTCTTGTCTTCTTTAGTTAGAATTGTTATCACCTTCTTGATGGTTTGCGAGTACAATTCAAATGTACTCACGGCTTTGTCCCTGGCTATTTACTTGGCCGGACCCGGAGGACTTCGACAGATGAAGAAGGAGTTGACGACGTCTATGCGAGCTAGGAACGTCTTCCCGCCCGCCTGCTCGTAGGGTTATGGCAGATGACTTGGGTACTGCGCTGCTAAAGTGATGATGCTACTCTGATGTTTAGTTAGGCCCTCCGAGGCTATTATGTAAGTATGGGTCATGTGACCATGTTGTAATTTTCTTATTCCGCTTTGTAATGGATGGTGTAATTTGATACCAGTTCGGTTATGTGTTCACGACGCACTGATCATGGGATCGTGAACTGTATACATAACAGGGATTTTGGACAGCTAGTCCGGGGTCCCCACATTAGGTGTGTATTTGCAATTAATAGGTATAAGCTGTTGAAGCAACCTAATCTGTTTATAAACATTCTGACTAATCGGCATAATTTGCTCATGCCACATGTCATCGCACATACCAGCATTAGTAGCAATACCCTGATTCATGTTCTGGCTTTCTGGCAAGCTGTACGTTTGGTCCTTCAATACGGAGCCTTCCTGTTTTGATTCAGATCTAACAACAGATGGGCTATCACCATTTCCGTTCGACCGGTATATATGGTCAAAATCATTGAGTATACCCAGACAATTGGCCATATTACTGAACCATGGCCTTGAAGAAGAACCACCCTGTTTGTCTTCAGGTGCGCAAAATCTCCGTTCATTATAGTGGCTTGCAAGCTGCAAAACATTAACAATCTTATTGTTGATGATTGGCTGGATTGCAGAGAATATTTCATTGTACAAGCCCTGCTGAATTTCTTTCAGGTCATCAACAGCCTGTTGCAAAATCAAAAAACAAAATCATATAACAAGAAGATACTAATTGCAAACAGCTGGTTCAAACTATAAAACATTGCACTACAGTGCACATAAATGTCAATTAAAACAAAACATCACAATAAACGTACCAACGGATGCAATGCAGGCTTCACAAAGGAGCAAAGAAACGTCTCAAGACCGGGATGCAGATCTCCAATACAGAAAGCTGAAGAAACACTCTGATGAAACGGAGTTCGTCTCACATCCTTCAACTAATTATAACACACACAAACAAAAAGAAAAAAACACAGTTTAGAGACAACACATAAACATAAAATTTTAAATCAGGTATTGCTCATCATAATATAAAGAAACACACTAACCGGTATATTGCCATAGGTTCCATCCTCCGCACAAACCAAGTCAAGCTTTTCAAATTGACTAACCGTTTCTGAATCCCACACACTAATTCTTGGAACAACACTAGCAAGCTCTGATACGTCTCCGACGTATCGATAATTTCTTATGTTCTATGCCATATTATTGATGATACCTACATGTTTTATGCACACTTTATGTCATATTCGTGCATTTTCTGGAACTAACCTATTAACAAGATGCCGAAGTGCCGCTGTCTTTGCTCGCTGTTTTTGGTTTCAGAAATCCTAGTAACAAAATATTCTCGGAATTGGACGAAACGAAGACCCGGGGCCTATTTCGCCACGAACCTTCCGGAAGACCGAAGAGCATACGAAGTGGGGCCACGAGGTGGCCAAACCACAAGGCGGCGCGGCCAAGGGGGCCTGCGCCGCCCGTGGTGTGGGCCCCTCGTCGCCCCCCGACTCTGCCCTTCCGCATACTTAAAGCCTCCGTCGCGAAACCCCCCGAGGCAAAAAACCACGATACGGAAAACCTTACCGAGACGCCGCCGCCACCGATCCCATCTCGGGGATTCCGGAGATCTCCTCCGGCACCCTGCCGGAGAGGGGATTCATCTCCGGAGGACTCTACACCGCCATGGTCGCCTCCGGAGTGATGAGTGAGTAGTTCACCCCTGGACTATGGGTCCATAGCGGTAGCTAGATGGTTGTCTTCTCCTCATTGTGCTTCATTGTTGGATCTTGTGAGCTGCCTAACATGATCAAGATCATCTATCCGTAATACTCTATGTTGTGTTTGTCGGGATCCGATGGATAGAGAATACCATGTTATGTTAATTATCAAGTTATTACATATGTGTTGTTTATGATCTTGCATGCTCTCCGTTACTAGTAGAGGCTCTGGCCAAGTTTTTGCTTTTAACTCCAAGAGGGAGTATTTATGCTCGATAGTGGGTTCATGCTCGCATTGACACCTGGGACAGTGATGAAAAGTTCTAAGGTTGTGTTGTGCTGTTGCCACTAGGGATAAAACATTGGCGCTATGTCCGAGGATGTAGTTATTGATTACATTACGCACCATACTTAATGCAATTGTCTCGTTGCTTTGCAACTTAATACCGGAAGGGGTTCTGACGATAACCTGAAAGTGGACTTTTTAGGCATAGATGCAGTTGGATGGCGGTCTATGTACTTTGTCGTAATGCCCAATTAAATCTCACTATACTTATCATGACATGTATGTGCATTGTTATGCCCTCTCTATTTGTCAATTGCCCGACTGTAATTTGTTCACCCAACATGCTTTTATCTTATGGGAGAGACACCTCTAGTGAACTCGTGGACCCCGGTCCATTCTTTTAATACCGAAATACAAATCTGCTGCAATACTTGTTTTTACTCGTTTTCTCTGCAAACAATCATCTTCCACACAATTCGGTTAATCCTTTGTTACAGCAAGCCGGTGAGATTGACAACCTCACCGTTTCGTTGGGGCAAAGTACTTTGGTTGTGTTGTGCAGGTTCCACGTTGGCGCCGGAATCCCCGGTGTTGCGCCGCACTACATCCCGCCGCCATCAACCTTCAACGTGCTTCTTGGCTCCTCCCGGTTCGATAAACCTTGGTTTCTTTCCGAGGGAAAACTTGCTGCTGTGCGCATCATACCTTCCTCTTGGGGTTGCCCAACGAACGTGTGAAATACACGCCATCAAGCTCTTTTTCCGGCGCTCGTTGCCGGGGAGATCAAGACACGCTGCAAGGGGAGTCTCCACTTCTCAATCTCTTTACTTTGTTTTTGTCTTGCTTTATTTTATTTACTACTTTGTTTGCTGCATTATATCAAAATACAAAAAATTAGTTGCTAGTTTTACTTTATTTGCTATCTTGTTTGCTATATCAAAAACACAAAAAAATTAGTTACTTGTTTTACTTTACTTAATATCATGCATGTTTTTATTTCACTAGTTAAGCATAATGGAAAACAACAAAAATATGAGAGATCTTTATGAACTTTATCTTGAATTAGGACATGATGTGTTTGAAGAGAGAATTAAAAAACCCATGAAACTTTATATGCATGCTAATGAGAATGTTATTACTATGGATGCTTTGAACACCATTGTTGCTAATGCTATGGAAAATTCTAAGCTTGGGGAAGCTGGCTCTGATGAGCATGATCTTTTTAGTCCCCCAAGCATTGAGGAGAAAATTTTCTTTTATGATTACAATATGCCTCCTATATATGATGATAGCCACTTTGTTGACTTTGCTCCCACTACAACTAATAAAATTGATTATGCTTACGTGGAGAGTAATAATTTTATGCATGAGACTCATGATAAGAATGATTTATGTGATATTTATATTGTTGAGTTTGCTCATGTTGCTACTGAAAGTTATTATGAGAGAGGAAAATATGGTCGTAGAAATTTTCATGTTACTAAAACACCTCTCTTTTTGCTAAAAATCTTGAAGCTGCACTTGTTTTATCTTTCTATGCTTGTTGCATTATGCTTCATGAATTTGTTTATTTACAAGATTTCTATGCATAGGAAGCATGTTAGACTTAAATGTGTTTTGAATTTTCCTCTTGATGCTCTCTTTTGCTTCAACTACTATTTCTTGCGAGTGCATCATTGAAACTGCTGAGCCCATCTTAATGGCTATAAAGAAAGAACTTCTTGGGAGATAACCCATGTGTTTATTTTACTACAGTATTTTTGTTTTATATTTGTGTCTTGGAAGTTGTTTACTACTGTAGCAACCTCTCCTTATCTTAGTTTTATGTTTTGTTGTGCCAAGTAAAGTCTTTGATAGTAAAGTAAGTACTAGATTTGGATTACTGCAGTTACAGATTTCTTTGCTGTCACGAATCTGGGTCTACCTCCCTGTAGGTAGATCAGAAAATTAAGCCAATTTACGTGCATGATCCTCAGATATGTACGCAGCAACATGCAACTGAACGTGGAAGCATA
>NC_061509.1:247730993-247822248 GCF_022539505.1 Lolium rigidum | reverse complement strand
CTATGGACAACACCTACAAATATAACTCAATGCAAACATTAGTCCATAGGGATTGTCATTAATTACCAAAACCACACATGGGGGCTCCAAGCACTTTCAATCATCAAGTTCAGATGTACAAAGGGTGGGAGTGGCTTGTTATTTTGTTAGTAATCTTGCTTGTTTTGATTCGGTTCAACTTTATTTGTGTTTGATTTGAACTACAAAGAGATAATTAATATTGACAATGTAAGTTCATGTTCTTGTATGTTTAGCATGCAAATAACTGATGGTCCTCAGCTCAACCTTAGATTTCTTCGGATCTTTCTCTGATTATGCCTCAAATGATTACAGGTCCTATGACCTGCATTCTAGATGACCTTGGAGATGAGGCTATTGCTATAGATATTAAGGCTGAGGACATGGTCGCGGTGGCAAATCACAATGTCAAAGAGTTTATCAGCCTTGAGACCTTAAGGGGCTTGACCATGGATGTCTTTGGTACCTAGAGGTGTTGTCACCCTCTTGGTCATTGTGTATGTATTAGCTTTTCCTTCCTTTGATCATTTCTAAGTTCCTCTATGCAAATTACCTTTCCTTTCTTTAGATGGATTATGTCAAGTTTTTGATGTGACATGAGGTTGAAATGAAAGTGGATGGGCAAACTATGAGGAATAAACATGAAGATATCAACCCTCTCTTCGTATTTCCCGCTATCAACTCAATCTTATTTTTGC
This sequence comes from Lolium rigidum, assembly GCF_022539505.1. Taxonomy (NCBI): domain Eukaryota; kingdom Viridiplantae; phylum Streptophyta; class Magnoliopsida; order Poales; family Poaceae; genus Lolium; species Lolium rigidum. The sequence goes on along the minus strand of NC_061509.1, from coordinate 247,821,532 downwards.
ATTTTTTGGGTTTTATGCCATTTTCTATGGTTTGGAGAAGCCAGGAAACAAGCTGCTTCACAAAATGTTTAATCTCAGAGTATGCTAGAGGATGTAGGTAGTCATGTTACAAGGATCGGCTTATTTTAGATCTTTGGTCTTTCTTCGGATTCTTTGTGTTTTTTATATGTATAGTAAAGAAATCATGATCATAGGAACCATACATCATAATTCTGATGGTAACTTTTGAACCTCAGTAGTGGTCCATCATATATAGTTGATAGATCACCTTGGTGTTGAAACCATATCCAACCTGGCAGAATAGAGCAAGAACTTGCATGTGACTTTTATACACGGTGTGACACCTAAGAAGGATCGGATCAAAGATTCGAGAATGTTGGCGAGAACGAACATAGATGTGCCCGCACATTAGATGTGGTGTCCACTATGTTGACGAAGGGCTGAATTTCCTCACTGGGTCAGTCAATGTTATGATTGTAACTTCAATTGTCATCTTCATTATTTTTTGAGTTGTTAAATGAAAGGTTAGCGCTCAAATACTGCAATCAGTTTCAAGTAACTTATAGTAACTACAACGGGAGAGTAATTTCAATGCCTTTCTAATGTATCCAACACGGTCATTTTGAGATCTAATACTATGTTGGTTCATTATTTATCTCATTTTAGTGGTTTAAATTTATAATGTTTTAGATAGTTGTTGAAAAGGTATCCCCTTGTTGGAGAATAGCTCTACATTTTATTTATTTTATCTCCATCACACATCTTATAAGCTGCAAAAAGTACACAACCTTTTCTCAATCACATGTAAGCTTCTTTTCATAGTGGAATAGTTCATTTTCAATTTGCGCCCATCACAGGGCCATGAAGTAGATACTGGATGGCACTTTGCTGTCCATATGGATGCTCAAATGTGCTGTCTCTACGAAAACTTATTACAACAACTGAAAAATCTCTCTTTACTTAGTGCCAACATTGTAGTGTTATTGTTATCGAGTGATAACGACCTCACGTGTAGATAATATCTAGACTTTGAAAGATCGATGGTTCAACACTCCCTGAACGCAAGATAGGATAGAAAGACTTATGAAAACCAAGAGCATGAGATACCGCATAATATTAGTTGTTTCATGTAGAGACGTTTAATAAAAATCCGTAGCAACGCACGGGCACTCAACTAGTGACTAGATAAGATACAAGTCCCGTAGATGAGTGCAACGATTCGATCGTGTTCCATGCAATCTTCAAGGCCAGTAGAAAACACAAGCGGTAGTTAAATTCAGGGCCTCAGCGAAATCTAGACTCTAGAACAAGCGAGCGCGCGCGTTGGGCCGGCGTCGGTCGCGTCATGGCGAGTACGTGCTAGCTGCTGCTAGTAGCTTGCAAGCGAAAGAATGGCACCACAGAGTCTCTGCTGCCCGGCGGAGCAGGGCACCCATCCCATCATTCTCCATCAACTGGTGTGTCGATCCGGGGCCATGCACTGAATGTCTGAACCTGCGGCAGGCGACGATATATGTCTCGGTCGTTCCATGTCACCGTGCTAGACGACTCATGGCCTGAATTCCTGCATCTAATTATCGTGCTTTGAATGGTTGCTCTGGCCTCCGGGAGAAAGACGCTACGTGGCCGAGAATGATGATTGTCCGTGATGATAGCGGAAATAGATCGGAGCCGCTACGAACCAACAATCCATACTGTTCGAGAACAAGCCACCATTGTCGGGATCACCATACATGAGCGGCAAATATTCCTTCCAAAAGCTTGGGCGATTGGCTCGCCGTTGGTGGCGGTCACTGTTCACTGGTCCCGGACATGATGCAGGATGAGATGCCCATCGAGCTAAAGAAGATCGATATAGATACAGACCGGACTCCGCATGCTCGCCGGCCGGTTGACCGCCGATGGAGGCGACCCGTGGCCGAGATGATATGCCAAACACAGTGCAAGTTGGGGCCGCCAAACAAAGCACAAAGGGCACCAGTGGGCTGGGCGGCGGTGCCCGAGATGGGCGAATCGCCTCCCAAATCCCTCGGAAAAGGAAAGCCGGACGCGTCTGGAAAAGCCTCGCGCGCGCGTGCCTCTTCCCCGTCGTGGTACGGACGACATGGATGGATGGATGGTACTCTTTGTGCTGCAGCAATGGCTTTCGGTCGAGCCGGGCACGCTTTGCTTGCAAGGTCACCGGCCTCGCCGACCTGCCATGGAAGCTTCTTCAGCTGCTGCGCTTCTTTCTTTTCCGGCTGAGTACGTACGTGGCTGGCTAGGCTGGAACGACCGCCTCTGTCTCTCTGCATGCAGTCAGAAATATGGGCGCAAGAAACCCTTGTTTTTTTTTTTCTACGAGAAACAAGATTGTGATTATGGTAGTGCGACCCGCTTTTCATTTCGTGGACCTTGAAAGTTTTATCCCTTGAGTTCTGTTTTACAATTTCACTGCCTTTCTTTCACACCACAAGCAAACGTCTTTCGTGGATCTTGGAAGGTTTTTGTCTTTGATATTTTTTTTTCTCAAATGCATCTGATGGCTCCCAAGGCGGCAGATGGTTTGCTTTTTTTTTTTACAGCCGACTGTAGCCTAGCGTTTGCTTTTTAGAATGTGTGAAGATGTAACTTATTAAGGCAGTATTCAGCCATGACTGAAAGTGCAAATTAAGGCACTCTTCGCATTTCAATAACAATTTAAATTATTATTCAATTCATTTTCCAAAACGATCTAAATGAAAAAAACACACCAATACAGGAACATAGATCCAATCTACTGCCTCCTTTGTACTCCCTCCGTCCACAAATAAGTGTATTTCTAGCTTTTGTACTAAGTCAAACATTTTAAGTTTTGACCAACCGTGAAAAAAAAGTAGAAACATATATAATGAGATTTTGGTATAATTTGAAACTTCATTTCAAAACGAATCTCGGGATACGAAATTAGTGTCATAAATGCTACTACTTTTTCCTACATATTTGGTCAAAGTTTAAAGAATTTTACTAAACACAAAACCTAGATGTACACTTATTCGCGGACGGAGGGAGTATCACATATGCACCAATTTGGGCCTTCAACTAGAAGTTGAAGCTCTGATACCACTGCTCGGCCACGAGGGGTGCAACGCTTGCATCTAAAACCTTCCCCCCTACACCCCATGGTCCTAGTAAGATTTTATTGTATCTACATGTTGTCGTATGGAAAATTTGTAACATGAAAGTTGTAGGAAATTTTCTGCTGATGACCTTTAATATATGATAAAAATCAAATTCCAAATGTGACCGAATCGTCCCCTCGTCGAAGGCCTAAGACTGCACCATAGGACCCCAAAAGTGCATCGTGTGATTTACTCTATGTGATGGATTCAACCATAGGTCGATTATATGGACTTGTGGGGGACTGGTAGAAGACCCTAGGAATATTATAGAAGTGCACATGAGCCCGTGGATGATCAAACAGATTTTTGATTCCATAGACAAGATGCAGTCTAAATAATATGGTTTTTCTTTTTTATGTTCCTTTTTCTTTTCTATTTCTGCTTTTTTTAGAAATTATTTTTCCAGAAGAACAAATTTTTGAAAGTATTATTTTGGATCTGAACTTTTTTAGTTTTGACCTTCTTTATATTTTTTAAAAAATATGAACAAAATTTAAAAATCTAGGTATTTTACAATTTCGAATAATATACCAAAATCATGAGTTTTAAATTTGAAACAAATAAAAACTAAAATTTTACACAAAATGAACACTATTAATTTTAAAAATTTGAACGATTTTCAAATTTAAACATTTTCAAAATTGAATGTTTCTAAACATTTTCCAAAACTGAAATTTTCTGGATTTAAATATTTTTAAACAGAAAAACTGAAACGAGAAAACGGAATAAAGAAACAGGAAAAAAATAAAAAAATAAAAGAAACAACGAAAAACAGAAGAAAAAATCGTGAGCGCTGGTATGTGAGCATATAGGATTCACCTTAAGCATAAGAGCATCTCCAGTCGCGTCCCCCCAAAGCGTCCCCCAAAGCGCGCCGGATCGAGCGTTTGGGGGATATGTTTTGTTCGTGCCGCCTTTGGGGGACGTCGCTCCCCAGCCGCGTCCCCCAAACGCCGCCCCCAAACATTTAAATTACTTTTTTTAACACATAAACCATTTATCAAATGTAGCATATGAATAAAAATGTTTGCGAGGATTGTTTTCAAATTAAATTACAACAAACAATAAAACAAGTAATCAAATATAATAAATTAGGGCTAGATGCTACATCAAGGTGCCACAGTATTTCCTTTGATCCTCCACAAATGCTCAACGAGATCAGCTTGAAGTTGCTCATGCACATTGCTGTCACGGATCTCTGCGTGCATGGCGAGAAAATCAGCAAAATCTGCAGGCTACTCATGATCAACCTCCACAAGAGGGCCTTGACACTCATAGGGACCAACATGTGACCTAACATGATTCTTGCGGTCATCCTCGATGATCATGTTGTGCATGATCACACAAGCCTGCATCACCTCCCACATTTGGTCGTGAGACCAGCTTAGAGCAGGGTACCGAACAATGGCAAATTGTGCTTGAAGCACACCAAATGCCCGCTCGACATCCTTCCTGCAAGCCTCCTGTCGTGTAGCAAAGTGGGAATTCTTCAGACCTGATGGATTCGAGATTGTTTTGACAAAAGTGGCCCATTTTGGATATATACCATCGGCTAGATAATAGCCTTTGGTATATTGGTGGCCATTGATCTCATAGTTGCATGGTGGAGCATGCCCTTCCACTAGTCTGCTGAACACCGGAGATCGCTGCAACACGTTGATGTCATTGTGTGATCCCACCATGCCAAAGAAAGAATGCCAAATCCACAGGTCATAATCTGCCACAGCTTCAAGCACCACACTGCAATATCCATGACGGCCTTTGTATATACCTTGCCAAGCAAACGGGCAGTTCTTCCATGCCCAGTGCATGCAATCGATGCTTCCAAGCATTCCAGGAAATCCTCTGGCAGCATTTTGTGCCATGATCCTTGCAGTCTCTTCCGCAGTTGGCCCTCTCAAGTAGTATTTGCCAAACTTTCCCACCACAGCTCGGCAAAACTTGTACATGCACTCAATGGCAGTAGACTCACTCATGTGAAGGTAGTCGTCCTGTGTATCGGTAGGTGCTCCGTATGCAAGCATCCTCATGGCGGCGGTGCACTTCTGAATCGACGAGAACCCGAGGACGCCTACAGCGTCGAGCTTGAGCTTGAAGTAGGGGTCGAACTCTCAAACGCCGTGGAGGATATTCATGAACAGCCCCTTGCTCATCCTGTACCGGAGCCGAAAATTGTCGGCATGTGTTGCCTCGTCGGCGAAGTAGTCGTTGTGCAGCATCGCATGCCCCTCCATCCTCTGCCGGGGCTTGGACTTCCTTCTTCCCGGCCTTGATCCTCCGCGGCGCGGCCTCTTCCTCTTCTCCGCCTCAGCGTCAAGCATGTCCTGGAGGGACGCGATGATCAGCAAATGCTCCCGCAGGTCGTCGTCGAAGGCTTGCTCGTCCTCCAGCAGCAGGGCAACCATCTCATCGTCGCTGTCCATGGCTAAAGAAAAATCAATGGTTAAAATTGCGCCGAGGCAGACGACGCAACAAACAGCGGCCAATCGCGCCTACCTGGCAAGTCGTCGAGCACCTTCTGTGCGCGGAGGTGGGGCGGATTTGACGGCGCGTTCTGGGACGCGCTGGCCACGCGGCGGCGGCGCCACGACTGGCGGGAGCCCAGCCGCGACAACGGTGCCGACTCTCAGCACAGATCAAACGCCCAAACGGCCGGGAAATCCAGCGGCGGCGGTGGGGTGGGAAGGAAGGAGCGACGAGAAAAGAGGCGCGGGAAGGAAGGAGCGACGAGAAAAGAGGCGCGAACCAACGGTTTATGCAAATAGTCGCCGACATGTGGAGCCCACCTCGCTTTTCGTTGTGTCCGGCGTCCCCGGTGCGTCCCCTGTGGGACGGGGACGGGCTCGGGGCGCCGGACACCGAATGGGGGCGCGCCGGACAAAAAAGGGCTTTGGGGGACGCGGCTGGAACGCATTTTCTGTCCGGCGCGCCCCAAATCCCTTTGGGGGATGCTTTGGGGGACGCGACTGGAGATGCTCTAAATCTTCCATGACCTGCCTGCCCCACACAAGTCTCAACCCAACTCGGAAGGCCGGAGAGAGGGCGATGCCAAGTTCCGTAGCATAGGACGTACGAACAGCGGCACGGAGTGCGCCGCGCACTGGCGACTCCAAACGTCTCACGCACGCACGACGCAATCACGCAAGTCCTATAAGGAAGGTGCCAGTGCATCACCTGTTATAACCTCGCCACGTCAGCTTTTACTCTTACTCTCACCCTACTTTCACCTCACTCTCACCCCACGGTACCAGTGCACGGGCTATAGTGCCAGCTCTTACTTCTCTCTCCTCCAAATCACCATTTCTTTTTCAGATTAAGACATTCAAAATAATGCAAGAAAATTACCCCCTCCCTCTCGCCCGCGCTCTCGCCCCGACCTGCCAGCGCTACCACCTCGCTCTCGCCCCCCACTCGCCCCCCTCTCGCCCCCCTCTCGGTGCCAGCGCGGGCGGCAGCCGGGCGGTAGCGGGCGCTACCGCCAGGCGGTGGATCCACCGCCCCGCGCTGCCGTCTCGCCGCCCTCTCGCCCGCCTCTCGGCCCATCGTGGGCGGTAACGCCCCTGCTCCAGCCCGCGTTGGCACCAGCCTAAGAACCACTGCAGCTGCCGCGAACCACATCGCACCACACACCTCTCACTTGGCTCTAGCTAGCGCAGCATCAGCAGCAAGCAGCAAGCACGGCGAGAGCTCGGCTGCAGCTGGACCGCCAGCGATGCAGGGTGAGGAGAAGAAGGGGAAGGTGAAGAAGGGGTGGCTGGCGGTGATGGTCGACGAGGACCAGCGGCGGTTCGTCATCCCCATCGCCTACCTCTACCACCCGCTCTTCCGCCGGCTGCTAGAGGCAGCGCGGGACACCTACGGCTACCACTCGTCCGGTCCCCTGCGCCTCCCTTGCTCCGTCGACGAGTTCCCCCGCCTGCGCGCGCTCGTCGAGCGGGACACGCACTCGTACTCGTCGTCGCACCTCGTGCACATGGCCCCGTGCACCCGCGCTAAGGTCACGTCGTAATCGATGATCGGCTGTGAGCATGACGACGGTGAGCACCGGAGAGCGTGCGCTGGACTACGCTCATCTGCCGATACGGATACATGCGTGTACCATGTAGAGAGGATAGGGTAGGTGATTAGTCTGGGATACTGCTTCTGATTTTGGTTTTGGCCTTCCGTTTCTTCCGATGTTTGCACATGCATGTATACTAGATCGATTTATACCGATGTATATATAATTGATATTTGGATTCACAGGTGTCGTACCAGGCTTAACGACAGACATACTTGAATTTCTCAATTCCCCTCTCTTTTGCAAACTTGAAGACCAAACTAAACAAGGTCGAGATCGGAATGAATGGCAAACAGGGCATGCAACAAGATGAGGGTCGACTCGACAGGCACCAGGCAGACGTCAAGATGATAAAAGTGCGTGCGGAACAACATAATAAAGAACGGATTTTGAGAAGGCCTTTGATAAGCTTGATCACTCTTTTATACTTGAAGTTCTTGAGAAAAAAGGTTTTGGACAGAAATGGTGTTCATGGGTTAAGCAGATACTTGCCTCTGCAACCTCTTCAGTTATGTTAAATAGAATACTTGGTTCTTTGTTCAAATGTAGGAGAGGGGTCAGACAAGGGGAACCCATCTATCCTTTGCTATTTGTTCTTGCAGCAGATATTTTGCAAACCATGGTTAATCATGCAATGAGAGAAAACTATCTTCACAGGCCTTTGGCTCTTCAATGCTTCTTGATACGTCTCCGACGTATCGATAATTTCTTATGTTCCATGCCACATTATTGATGATATCTACATGTTTTATGCATACTTTATGTCATATTTATGCATTTTCCGGCACTAACCTATTAACGAGATGCCGAAGAGTCGACTTGTCGTTTTCTGCTGTTTTTGGTTTCAGAAATCCTAGTAAGGAAATATTCTCGGAATTGGACGAAATCAACGCCCAGGGGCCTATTTTCACACGAAGCTTCCAGAAGACCGAAGAGAAGACGAAGTGGTGCCACGAGGCGGCGCCACAGTAGGGCGGCGCGGCCCAAGCCCTGGCCGCGCGGCCCTAGCGTGTGGGCCCCTCGTGACTCTCCCGACTCTGCCCTTCCGCCTACAAATAGTCTTCGTTGTGAAACCCCCAGTACCGAGAGCCACGATACGGAAAACCTTCCAGAGACGCCGCCGCCAATCCCATCTCGGGGGATTCAGGAGATCACCTCCGGCACCCTGCCGGAGAGGGGAATCATCTCCCGGAGGACTCTACGCCGCCATGGTCGCCTCCGGAATGATGAGTGAGTAGTTCACCCCTGGACTATGGGTCCATAGCAGTAGCTAGATGGTTGTCTTCTCCTCATTATGCTTCATTTTCGGGTCTTGTGAGCTGCCTAACATGATCAAGATCATCTATCTGTAATGCTATATGTTGTGTTTGTTGGGATCCGATGGATAGAGAATACTATGTTATGTTGATTATCAATCTATGTGTTGTTTATGATCTTGCATGCTCTCCGTTACTAGTAGATGCTTTGGCCAAGTTGATGCTTGTAACTCCAAGAGGGAGTATTTATGCTCGATAGTGGGTTCATGTCTCCAGTGAATCTGGGGAGTGACGAAGCCCCTAAGGTTATGGATGTGCTGTTGCCACTAGGGATAAAACATTGATGCTATGTCCGAGGATGTAGTTATTGATTACATTACGCACCATACTTAATGCAATTGTCTGTTGTTTGCAACTTAATACTGGAAGGGGTTCGGATGATAACCTGAAGGTGGACTTTTTAGGCACAGATGCATGCTGGATAGCGGTCTATGTACTTTGTCGTAATGCCCAACTAAATCTCACAATACTCATCATATCATGTATGTGCATTGTCATGCCCTCTCTATTTTTCAATTGCCCAACTGTAATTTGTTCACCCAACATGCCATTTATCTTATGGGAGAGACACCTCTAGTGAACTGTGGACCCTGGTCCATTCTTTTACATCGAATACAATCTACTGCAATACTTGTTCTACTGTTCTCTGCAAACAATCATCATCCACACTATACATCTAATCCTTTGTTACAGCAAGCCGGTGAGATTGACAACCTCACTGTTTCGTTGGGGCAAAGTACTTTGGTTGTATTGTGCAGGTTCCACGTTGGCGCCGGAATCCCCGGTGTTGCGCCGCACTACATCTCGCCGCCATCAACCTTCAACGTGCTTCTTGGCTCCTACTGGTTCGATAAACCTTGGTTTCTTACCGAGGGAAAACTTGCCGCCGTACGCATCACACCTTCCTCTTGGGGTTCCCAACGGACGCGTGTTGTACGCGTATCAAGCTCTTTTTCTGGCGCCGTTGCCGGGGAGATCAAGACACGCTGCAAGGGGAGTCTCCACATCCCAATCTATTTACTTTGTTTTTGTCTTGCTTTATTTTATTTACTATTTTGTTTGCTGCATTATATCAAAATACAAAAAAATTAGTTACTTGTTTTACTTTTATTTAATTCCATGCATGTTTTTATTTCACTAGTTAGGCTTAATGGAAAACAACAAAAATATTAGAGATCTTTATAGTATTTATCTTGAGTTAGGACATGAGGTGTTTGAAGGGAAAATTAAAAAACCCATGGAACTTTATATGCGTGCTAAATGCAATGTTATTAGTATGAATTCTTTGAACACTATTATTGCTAATGCTATGGAAGAATTTAAGCTTGGGAAAGCTGGTTTTGATGAGCATGATATTTTTAGTCCCCCAAGCATGGAGGAGAAAATTTACTTTGATGATACCTTGCCTCCCATTTATGATGATAGTGGTATCTTGGTGCCACCTATTATGGAGGATAAAGTTTATTATGATTACAATATGCCTCCTACATTTGATGATTATGGTGATGAGAATAAAAATGATAGCTACTTTGTTGAATTTGCTCCCACTACAATTAATAAGAATGACCATGCTTATGATGGGAGTAGTAATTATTTTATGCATGAGACTCATGATAAGAATGCTTTATGTGATAGTTATATTGTTGAGTTTGTTCATGATGCTACTGGAAATTATTATGAGAGAGGGAAACATGGTTATATGCATCTTAATAATATTAAGCTTCCCCTCTTTAAGTTGAGAATCTTGAAGTTACTCGTGTTTTATCTTCCTATGCTTGTCACTTTGCTCCTCATGAATTTATTTGTGTACAAGATTCCTTATCATAGGAAGTGGGTTAGGCTTAAATTTGTTTCATACTTGCTTTTTGATGCTCTCTTTGCTTCAACTTTTGTTACTTATGTGAGCATCATTGAAATTTCTGAGCCCATCTTAATGGCTATAAAGAAAAGCGCTTATGGGAGACAACCCATGATTTTACTACTGCACTTTTATTTTGTATTTGAGTCTTGGAAGTTGTTACTACTGTAGAAACCTCTCCTTATCTTAGTTTTGTGCATTGTTGTGCCAAGTAAAGTCGTTGATAGTAAGGTTCATACTAGATTTGGATTACTGCGCAGAAACAGATTTCTTTGCTGTCACGAATCTGAGCCAAATTCTCTGTAGGTAACTCAGAAAATTATGCCAATTTACGTGAGTGATCCTCAGATATGTACGCAACTTTCATTCAATTTGATCATTTTTATTTGAGCAAGTCTGTTGCCTCAATAAAATTCGTCTTTACGAACTGTTCTGTTTTGACAGATTCTGCCTTTTATTTCGCATTGCCTGTTTTGCTATGCTTGATGGATTTTTCGATTCCATTGACTTTCAGTAGCTTTGTGCAATGTCCAGAAGTATTAAGAATGATTATGTCACCTCTGAACATGTAAATTTTGATTGTGCACTAACCCTCTAATGAGTTGTTTTGAGTTTGGTGTGGAGGAAGTTTTCAAGGATCAAGAGAGGGAGATGATACAACATGATCAAGGAGAGTGAAAGCTCTAAGCTTGGGGATGCCCCGGTGGTTCACCCCTGCATATATCAAGAAGACTCAAGCGTCTAAGCTTGGGGATGCCCAAGGCATCCCCTTCTTCATCGACAACATTATCGGGTTCCTCTAGTGAAACTATATTTTTATTCCATCACATCTTATGTACTTTGCTTGGAGCGTCGGTTTGTTTTTGTTTTTGTTTTGTTTGAATAAAATGGATCCTAGCATTCATTGTGTGGGAGAGAGACACGCTCCGCTGTTACATATGGACAAGTATGTCCTTAGACTTTACTCATAGTATTCATGGCGAAAGTTTCTTCTTCGTTAAATTGTTATATGGTTGGAATTGGAAAATGATACATGTAGTAATTGCTATAATGTCTTGGATAATGTGATACTTGGCAATTGTTGTGCTCATGTTTAAGCTCTTGCATCATATACTTTGCACCTATTAATGAAGAAATACATAGAGCTTGCTAAAATTTGGTTTGCATAATTGGTCTCTCTAAGGTCTAGATAATTTCTAGTATTGAGTTTGAACAAGAAGGAAGACGGTGTAGAGTCTTATAATGTCTACAATATGTCTTTTATGTGAGTTTTGCTGCACCGGTTCATCCTTGTGTTTGTTTCAAATAAACCTTGCTAGCCTAAACCTTGTATCGAGAGGGAATACTTCTCATGCATCCAAAATCCTTGAGCCAACCACTATGCCATTTGTGTCCACCATACCTACCTACTACATGGTATTTCTCCGCCATTCCAAAGTAAATTGCTTGAGTGCTACCTTTAAATTTCTATCCTCTACCTTTGCAATATATAGCTCATGGGACAAATAGCCTAAAAACTATTGTGGTATTGAATATGTACTTATGCACTTTATCTCTTATTAAGTTGCTTGTTGTGCGATAACCATGTTCCTGGGGACGCCATCAACTACTCTTTGTTGAATATCATGTGAGTTGATATGCATGTTCGTCTTGTCTGAAGTAAGGGAGATCTACCACTAAAATGGTTAGAGCATTGCATATTGTTAGAGAAGAACATTGGGCCGCTAACTAAAGCCATGATCCATGGTGGAAGTTTCAGTTTTGGACAAAAATCCTCAATCTCATATGAGAAAATTAATTGTTGCTACATGCTTATGCATATAAGGGGAGTCCATTATCTGTTGTCTATGTTGTCCCGGTATGGATGTCTAAGTTGAGAATAATCAATAGCGAGAAATCCGATGCGAGCTTTCTCCTTAGACCTTTGTACGAGGCGGCATAGAGGTACCCCTTTGTGACACTTGGTTAAAACATGTGCATTGCGATGATAATCCAGGTAATCCGAGCTAATTAGGACAAGGTGCGGGCACTATTAGTATACTATGCATGAGGCTTGCAACTTGTAAGATAAAATTTACATAACACATATGCTTTATTACTACCGTTGACAAAATTGTTTCTTGTTTTCAAAATCAAAGCTCTAGCACAAATATAGCAATCGATGCTTTCCTCTTTGAAGGACCTTTCTTTTACTTTTATTGTTGAGTCAGTTCACCTATTTCTCTCCATCCCAAGAAGCAAACACTTGTGTGAACTCGTGCATTGATTCCTACATACTTGCATATTGCACTTGTTATATTACTCTATGTTGACAACTATCCATGAGATATACATGTTATAAGTTGAAAGCAACCGCTGAAACTTAATCTTCCTTTGTGTTGCTTCAATACCTCTACTTTGAAATTATTGCTTTATGAGTTAACTCTTATGCAAGACTTATTGATGCTTGTCTTGAAAGTACTATTCATGAAAAGTCTTTGCTATATGATTCATTTGTTTACTCATGTCATTTACATTGTTTGGATCGCTGCATTCATTACATATGCTTACAATAGTATGATCAAGGTTATGATGGCATGTCACTCCAGAAATTATCTTTGTTATCGTTTACCTGCTCGGGACGAGCGAAACTAAGCTTGGGGATGCCGATACGTCTCCGACGTATCGATAATTTCTTATGTTCCATGCCACATTATTGATGATATCTACATGTTTTATGCATACTTTATGTCATATTTATGCATTTTCCGGCACTAACCTATTAACGAGATGCCGAAGAGCCAGTTGTTGTTTTCTGCTGTTTTTGGTTTCAGAAATCCTAGTAAGGAAATATTCTCGGAATTGGACGAAATCAATGCCCAGGGGCCTATTTTCACACGAAGCTTCCAGAAGACCGAAGAGAAGACGAAGTGGGGCCACGAGGCGGCGCCACAGTAGGGCGGCGCGGCCCAAGCCCTGGCCGCGCGGCCCTAGCGTGTGGGCCCCTCGTGACTCTCCCGAATCTGCCCTTCCGCCTACAAATAGTTTTCGTTGCGAAACCCCCAGTACCGAGAGCCACGATACGGAAAACCTTCCAGAGACGCCGCCGCCGCCAATCCCATCTCGGGGGATTCAGGAGATCGCCTCCGGCACCCTGCCGGAGAGGGGAATCATCTCCCGGAGGACTCTACGCCGCCATGGTCGCCTCCGGAGTGATGAGTGAGTAGTTCACCCCTGGACTATGGGTCCATAGCAGTAGCTAGATGGTTGTCTTCTCCTCATTATGCTTCATTGTCGGGTCTTGTGAGCTGCCTAACATAATCAAGATCATCTATCTGTAATGCTATATGTTGTGTTTGTTGGGATCCGATGGATAGAGAATACTACGTTATGTTGATTATCAATCTATGTGTTGTTTATGATCTTGCATGCTCTCCGTTACTAGTAGATGCTTTGGCCAAGTTGATGCTTGTAACTCCAAGAGGGAGTATTTATGCTCGATAGTGGGTTCATGTCTCCGTGAATGCGGGGAGTGACAGAAGCCCCTAAGGTTATGGATGTGTTGTTGCCACTAGGGATAAAACATTGATGCTATGTCCGAGGATGTAGTTATTGATTACATTACGCACCATACTTAATGCAATTATCTGTTGTTTGCAACTTAATACTGGAAGGGGTTCGAATGATAACCTGAAGGTGGACTTTTTAGGCATAGATGCATGCTGGATAGCGGTCTATGTACTTTGTCGTAATGCCCAACTAAATCTCACAATACTCATCATATCATGTATGTGCATTGTCATGTCCTCTCTATTTGTCAATTTCCCAACTGTAATTTGTTCACCCAACATGCCATTTATCTTATGGGAGAGACACCTCTAGTGAACTGTGGACCCCGGTCCATTCTTTTACATCGAATACAATCTACTGCAATACTTGTTCTACTGTTCTCTCGCAAACAATCATCATCCACACTATACATCTAATCCTTTGTTACAGCAAGCCGGTGAGATTGACAACCTCACTCGTTTCGTTGGGGCAAAGTACTTTGGTTGTGTTGTGCAGGTTCCACGTTGGCGCCGGAATCCCTGGTGTTGCGCCGCACTACATCTCGCCGCCATCAACCTTCAACGTGCTTCTTGGCTCCTACTGGTTCGATAAACCTTGGTTTCTTACTGAGGGAAAACTTGCCGCTGTACGCATCACACCTTTCTCTTGGGGTTCCCAACGGACGCGTGTTGTACGCGTATCACTCCTCTTCTTTCCCAATAGTGCAATATGCAGATGATACCCTTGTTATAATGCAAGCAGATGTTTCTCAGTTAATTTTCTTAAAGGGTTTGCTTCAGAGATTTGAGGAGGCTACTGGTCTAAGATTCAATTATGAGAAATCCAATCTGGTTCCCATTAATATTCCTGATGATAGAGTGAACTTATACACCTCTGCTCTTAATTGTCAACTTGGAAACCTTCCTTTCATATATCTTGGATTTCCTCTTAGTATCTCCAAGCCACCAAAGGAATACTTTATGCCACTAATTAATATAGTTTGTGTGTGTGCAGAGAAGATTACCCTCTTGTGACATGTACCTTAATTATGGAAGCAAGTTAAGACTGGTTAATTTAGTACTTTCTTCCTTGCCAACTTTCTCTATGAGTACACTTAAACTGTATCAGTGGGTTTTGGATGAATGTGAAAAATACAGAAGGTACTGCTTATGGAGGAATAAGGACCTCAATAGTAAGACTCCTCCTTTAGCCTCATGGGATATGGTTTGTTGTCCCAAAGCTCAAGGAGGTTTGGGTGTTCTCAATTTGACAGTTCAGAATAATTGTCTTTTAATTAAACATATCCATAAGTTTTATAAAAAAGACAATATTCCTTGGATACATTTGGTATGGGAGTCTTACTATCATCATGCCCTTCCACCCCTTAGACAAAGACATATTTCCTTCTGGTGGAGAGATTGTCTGAAAAACCTTGATCTTTACAAGGCAAAAGCATCATGCACACTGAACAGTGGGGAGACTGTACTTCTTTGGACAGATTTATGGAGTACTGAAGTTTTATCTACAAAATGGCCTTACCTATTCACTTTTGCCAGAGATATCACAATTTCTGTCAAGAAGGTGCTTCTTACTGAGGAGATTACATCTCTCTACTCAAGCTATGGATGAATATCACCAGTTTCTTACCCTCATACAAGAAACACCAATTTCATTGGACAAGGATAAATGGTCAGTAACTGTTGCTGCTCCAGGATATACAGTCTCATCAATGTATAAGGATCTGATGAACCAAGGGCCCGTGCTACCTATCATTTCTTGGCTCTGGAAAAGTTGCTGCTAGGAGAAGCATAAAGTATTTTTTTGGCTGCTCTTTCATAATAGACTGAATACCAGGGCCATGTTACAAAGAAAGAGGTTCTTCCTGCCAGACTACACTTGTGTTATGTGTAATGGCAGTGCTTTAGGCTTTAGAAACAAGAGACCACTTGTTCTTCACATGTCCTTTTGCAGTTAATTGTTGGCAATACTTATGCCCTGGATGGCACCAACACTTTTCAATGGATATCCAGTGCTCCAAGATATGGTTTAGAGCTTAAAAGTCAAGATCCAGCAGCCGTTCTTCATGGAGATTATCATGTTAATTTCTTGGTCACTTTGGACGATTAGAAATGACTTTATATTCAAAGGAATCACTCCAAGTCTCTATCGCTGCAAATATAAGTTCAAGGAGGAGATGGCACTTCTGGTCCATAAAGCCAAGAGGAAATCTTATGTTGGCCTTAAGGCCTGGGTAACAAATCCCTAGTAACATAGTGTATCTTAACTTAGCTTAGTTTTTGCTTTCTTTTAGTGCTCTCCTCCAGCACTATGTACTTTTAGTTTTGAGACTTATACCAACAATCAATAAAAATATACGCAGTGAGGAAACTCACTGTATAGCTTTCAAAAAAATAAAGAACGGATTTGCTAAAGCTCAGTAGATTTTCTAACCGTTGGATTATATGCGGACATTGGTGCGAACTTTGTGAGTTTCCCGTCTGCGTTGTTTCGCATAGGCCAGCCCAGTAAAATCACTCGCGCGCGTGCAAAAGAAACTGCGGTAGAAAAGTTTCGATCCTAAGACCTACGACAAGCATACGGACCACTGAAGCCACTAGACCGGAATACATTACATGGTAGTAAATTGATGAACATTCCTCATGATATATGATGTTTTGCGTTTTATTTTTTATTTTTTTCTTTGGTTTTTGCTTCTTCTTTTTTATTTTTCATTTTGTGCATAATATGTGAAGTTGTTGCTACGGAGCAATTTTTTTTTGCAGCTATAAGTGGAGTTGCAACTTATATTTTTTTGCAGTTGCATGTAAAGTTGCAGCTAAGATTATTTTTTGTAGTTGCAAGTGGAGTTGCAACTGAGAATTTTTTTTCAGTTGCAAGTGAAGTTGCAACTGAGAATTTTCTCGTTTCAACCGAGGTTTTCTTCACTTGCAAGTGCGGTTGCAACTGTTTTCTCAGTTGCAAGTGCGGTTGCAACTGACATTTTTTCAGTTGCAAGTGCGGTTGCAACTTGAATTTTTCTTTAGTTGCAAGTGTAGTTGCAACCGAGACTTTCTCCAGTTGTAAATGTCATTGCAACTGAGACTTTCTCCAGTTGCAAGTTTGGTTGCAACTGCAAATTTCTCCAGTTACAAGTATTTTTTTTCCTAGTTACAAGTGAGATTCCAATCATGATTTTTCGAGTTGCAAGCAGATGTGTAGCCGCACTCTTTTAAAAGTTATTTTAAGCACTCTTTTACTTTTTTTTTGTTTCACTCGTACATGCATGCGGTATCTTGTTGTTTGAGCTGCAAGTGATCTGACAAGTGACAACCACTCCATTGACTCATATACTTGCTTGCGCTTGCTAGTGTAGTGGCGTAATGTAGAAGTATTAAATGATGCACCGAACCAAGGAATTAAACTATCTCTGCCCATGCTTTGCTTGCGTAGAGGTCGGCGTGGCATGGTGCCTGTGTACGGTCATGCGTACAAAAATCTGTCCGCACGCTAGCTGAG
Organism: Lolium rigidum; assembly: GCF_022539505.1. Lineage (NCBI taxonomy): Eukaryota > Viridiplantae > Streptophyta > Magnoliopsida > Poales > Poaceae > Lolium > Lolium rigidum. Next base: position 247,804,114 of record NC_061509.1, on the reverse strand, counting down.
ACTGCTCATAGTGGAGAGTAACTTAGACTAGTAACATATGTTATGTTACTAATCTAAAGTTACCACCTTCATAGTGGGTAGTGACTTAGATGTGGTGTCATGCAATGTCTCATTAATTATGTTGTAGACTTATATTGTCTTGAGATGTGTGATGAGTGAGGTAGTAGTTACAACCTCACTCTTTTTTTTCATTTATTAATATGCCATGTCACCAAAATGCCTTAAAATGTGTGATATTACTACCTATGTTACTCTCATTATGAGCAGTCTAAGACAAATTAACAGACGCTCGGTGGGTTCGATGGCGCGGACGAAATCCTACACACGCACGCGCGTGCGTGACGTCAGTTGCTGAGAGTTAGCTTAATTCTACTGAGAGTTAGATGGACCCAAGAAAGAATACACAGAGACAAGCCTTTTTCGCTTTATAAAGTATATATGCTGAAATCAAAGTTCAACCACAAGGACATCACATCGCATCAAAAAAGGAGGAAAAAAAAACTAAAGGACAGCACATACATAGCCCACGAATGTGACCTTAGGTAGAGGACGAGTACATAGTTTGGAAAAGATAGCATGTTTAGTCCTTTTCTTCAGATGGATGACACGTAGAAAAGTTGTCCGCGAAGAGCATGTTGATTCAGAAAATATATAAAGTTGCCGCGTGGAGTATGTCAAACTCACTACTCTGGGACTATAGGAGGGGTCGACATAGTATGTCAACCCATATAATGCCAAGTTTCATTCCCTCCTTTTCATTAAACTCAATGACGCCTTTGTTATAAGATGTTAACTCAAAATAAATCTTACCACAGACAGCTGCAATGCCTTGACACCTGCCAATGTTCACCATTCGGCGAATACCGCCATTTCGGCGCGTGGTGAGTTTGTAGCGGTGTCTGTCCCACTTGGACGCCCCGATCTTGCACACCCAGATCTCACTTTCATCGAGATCACAGACCACGACAGAGCAGCCTGAAACCGCACCTGGCATGTTCGAGAGCAAGCACTTGCAGTGTTCTGGGAATCCCTGCTCTTTGGGTGGCAGCTGGATCCTCTGGCCATCCTGAGGCCGCCATAGGAACGTCTGCAAGGAGGCAGGGTCGACAACGAGCACCCAGCCCCGTGAGGTCTCTAAGCAGGGGTAGTGTTGCATCTCGTCGATGGCGAGGGTGCTCAGGGCTTGGCTGGCGATGCTGTAGAGCGGCTGCGAATCGGTACGGGTTCCAACAAGTAGCGGCGACGGCGAGACGCCTGGTTCCTGCACAGACTGCATCTCTATCGTCGACAGCAAGAGATATTCTCAATCCTATTGACGATCAGGCAGCAGCGCGCGGTTGTTTGTGGAGATTGCACTACGGTGCTGAGCACACCTTATGTAGGCTTCAGGTCTCGTGCCGGAACCGGACTGCTGATCTGGGACGAGAAGGAGACGGATTCTGTATCGTTGCCGGAACCGGACTGCTGCTCTGCGGCGCGCGAGAAGGAGATGGATTGATTACACGTTTTCTTCCTCCGGCCCGCGTGACCTTATCTTCTTCCTCACCTTTCCCCTTCCCGGTTCCGACATCGCGATGACACACACCCGCGCCACCCACCTCCGCCCCGCACCGCACCGCCACGAAGCTCGCCGGCCGCGACGCAGTTCCCCGTCCAGAGCTCGCCCGCCTCGCCGCAGTTCTCCATCTAGAGCTCGCCACACAGAGCTCGCGCGAGGCCGATGACGGGGACCAGTCGCTGCTGCCTCTCCTCCTCCGCGGCCGCGTGCTCCATCCCCGCCTCCGGGATCACCAGCTCCCGCGTACAACTCGCGGAGGTCGTCGCCGCCATGAATCTGCTGCAGAGGTCAGCGGTGGGCTGCAGGGGCGGGCATGCTACCAGCGGTGGACGTGTTTGCTCCCAATGACGGACGTGATTGCTAAAAGGGACGGACGTCGTTGCTACAAGGATTGGTCAGCTTTGCTACGAGGGAGCGGCCGGACTTGCTACAATGGTGAGGCGGGGTTGCTGCCAGCAGCCTCCGGCGCGTGTTCTCTGGGAGAAAGACGCTGCGTGGCCGAGAATCTAAAGGTATAAACGATGCCCCCATAGGGGGTCTCACAGCGATCTGAGCTTCTGAACCGTCGGATCTTCACATCGATGCAATCTTGTCTATCCGTTGTGACTTGGAGAGATTGGCCATGGTGTGCAGTGGGGCATTCTCTCGTTTGTCCTTCCATTAGATAAAGCCATGCAACCACAGTTTGTTACCCGCCTCAGGCTGTTCGTTGGCTCCACCATCGCCCAGACCCACTCGTCGGCCGCTGCGGATGAGATTTGCTTCGGTAGGGCGTGTTGTCTGCCAGGAAAAGATCTCCACTCGCAGGGGTATAGTAGACCTTTCCTCGCGCGTGGCCGGTCGGTGCGCTACCCTAGCCACCACCCCCAATCGCATCGTGTGCTCCATCCTCCCCAATCTCCTGCCTCCTTCAGCCATGCCCAATCCCCTCGTCCTCCCAGCTCTCGCTGCCGCCACCATCCTTCCCCTCCGCCCCTATCCCCTCCCCGCGCCTTCACCATATCCATCAGCCGGCTGGGGACCGCTTCCTCGAGCCACGTCCGTCTTTGTTGTGGAGCGACAAGATGAGGGCGGCGACGACGACGGACGGAGCTCCTCCTTTGCGGCGCTCGCCGCCGGTAGGAGCACAGCCTGCTGCGCCACGACGTCGAGCTCATCTGGCGGGAGGAGCACAACCTTCTGCACCACGGCGTCGAGCTCATCTGGAGCCCACCGGCAGAACGGCGGCCCGCAGCAGTAGCGTCGTCTGCTCCTTGAGCTGCCGCCACACGATGTCTTGTCGCTAGGAGGAGCGTGTCGGTACTCCACATGAGGTAAGCTGCTTCTCTAATCCTCTGTTGGATCTAGATGTGTTCACGCATCAGGAATCGAATTGATTGATATCACGTTTTTGGTTTGGATATGACGAGATTGCAGTTTCGTATGTGTGTACAGAAGCTGCTTGTGTAAATGCCTATGGGCGGAGACTACTGATGGAAGATGACGTGTGCATCTTCTTTTGTTTGATAAGGATGATTAGATGCCAAATTTGACAGATTCATCTTCTCTATTTAGTATGCATGTTGTTGCTCATTATTATTGTATTAGTAAATGCTCAGGTTGTAGTTCAACATCAGCACTGAGATCCATTAAAGATAATGATTAGAAAGTTTAATTTACCCCCGGCTAGCCTTCCGAAAAATATTTGATTGGGTGTCGCTGTTTTCAGGATCAGCGTCGCCTCGTTAGCACCATCGCCGGGAGCAGCGCTGCCTCATGTCGTCGACGCCAGCACAACCTCATGTCGTCCTCGCCGGAAGCAGCGTCTCCTCACGTCGTTGAGCTCAGAGGCATGCCTAGATTTTTCCATACACGATTTGCATCGGCCCAAAGTGCTAGGTAATAATTTGTTCTTCTTTCCGCCAGGAGGAGCACGGCCTGTTGCACCATGACGTCGAGCTCATCTGGAGCCGCCCATTGGCGGAATAGCGGCTCGTGGAAGTAGCGCCGTCTGTTCCTTGAGCTGCCCCCACACGCTGTCTTGTCACTAGGAGGAGCATGTCGGTACTCCACATGAGGTGACAGCTGAAGGTGAAGCCTTTTTTTCTCTAATCCCCTGTTGGATCTAGATAAGTTCACTCAGCATGAATTGAATTGATTCACCGCTTACTTTTTGCTCAACAAGTTGGGATATTTCAAGGACATGGAGGACAAGAAGCACATGACAGTCTACCTCGACTCTAGCCAAAACCTGCATTATATAGTTGTGTTCATCTAAAGATCTTTTTTATATGTCATGAAAGATCTTGAAAAATCTATGTTCTGTCTACTCTAGATGAACTTCTTCTATCATGTTTTGAAGTACAAACATTTGCACTATCCCATTCCAGTTACTTGCCTTAATTTGGTTTTTCTATGTGTACTTCCTTTTACTCAAGATTTCTTTATAATTATTTTTGTCATATTCTCTACCTTAAGAATTTCTTTTAAATTTCTTTCTTCCCATTTCCAATTCTAAATGCATTGTTTCAGGATCGGAAGAGGAAGGTTTTTGCGCTGCAATTCAAATGGACATTGATCAGGTTAGTAGTTGGGTTATCATTATCATTTGCCACGGATATGTTTTTATTTCTCAAGTTAGTTGTGCATGTATGATGGGAATTTTCTCCTTTTGTTCATAGGTTCAGAAAAATACACCTTACATGACACACGGATTACTGGATTATACATAAACTGAAATTATTTTACTTGTCTTCGGCTCATATTTTGGTTTTTCAAGTGTATTCCAGTGAGTAACATGGTCCCCTTCCCCAGATACCTACCTCAAGAATTTCTTTTAGATTTCTTTCTACCCATTTCCAATTCTAAATGCATTGTTTCAGGATCAGAAGAGGAAGGTTTTTGCGCTGCAATTCAAATGGACATTGATTAGGTTAGTAATTGGGTTATCATTATATCATTTATCTCTGAAATATGTTTTTATTTCTAAAGTTAGTTCAGCATGTATGATGGGAATTTTCTCCTTTTGTTCATAGGTTCAGAAAAATACGCCTTACATGACACACGGATTACTGGATAGACATAAACTGAAATTATTATACTTGTCCTCGGCTCATAATTTGGTTTTTCAAGTGTATCCCAGTGAGTAACATGGTCCCCTTCCCCAAATACCTATTTATTATTTGATTGGGTTGCAGTGAAAGAATTATTGTGCAGTTCTTAGACACTGAAGCTATTATTTAACTTCAATGGGTGCATTTTTAGTAACTTGCGCAAATTATTGTGGGTGTCCAGCATTTTAGTCGTGCATCAATGATGGCCTAGCCATGCAGCCAGCATTAGGACAGAGCCACATCGACGGGTATGGGATCTCCGATGTGTTTAGCTCTCGATGGTCTGACACAATCTTTGGGATTAGATGATTGTCGCCATTGTATGGAGGAGCACTAGCCTGCTCAATCGAAAGGAGCAGCCGATGAAGGAGATATGCCCCAGAGGCAATAATAAAGTGGTTATTATTTATATCTTTATGTTTATGATAAATGTTTATATATCATGCTATAATTGTATTAACCGAAACATTAGTACATGTGTGATGTGTAGACAACAAAGAGTCCCTAGTATGCCTCTTAACTAGCTTGTTGATTAATGGATGATTAGTTTCATAATCATGAATATTGGATGTTATTAATAACAAGGTTATGTCATTGTATGAATGATGTAATGGACACACCCAATTAAGCGTAGCATAAGATCACGTCATTAAGTTATTTGCTATAAGCTTTCGATACATAGTTACCTAGTCCTTATGACCATGAGATCATATAAATCACTTATACCGGAAAGGTACTTTGATTACACCAAACACCACTGTGTAAATGGGTGGTTATAAAGGTGGGATTAAGTATCCGGAAAGTATGAGTTGAGGCATATGGATCAACAATGGGATTTGTCCATCCCGATGACGGATAGATATACTCTGGGCCCTCTCGGTGGAATGTCGTCTAATGTCTTGCAAGCATATGAATAAGTTCATAAGAGACCACATACCACGGTACTGAGTAAAGAGTACTTGTCAGGAGACGAGGTTGAACAAGGTATAGAGTGATACCGATGATCAAACCTCGGACAAGTAAAATATCGCGTGACAAAGGGAATTGGTATCGTATGTCAATGGTTCATTCGATCACTAAAGTCATGGTTGAATATGTGGGAGCCATTATGGATCTCCAGATCCCGCTATTGGTTATTGGTCGGAGTGAGTACTCAACCATGTCCGCATAGTTCGCGAACCGTAGGGTGACACACTTAAAGTTGGATGTTGAAATGGTAGAACTTGAATATGGAATGGAGTTCGAATATTTGTTCGGAGTCCCGGATGAGATCCCGGACATCACAAGGAGTCCCGGAATGGTCCGGAGAATAAGATTCATATATAGGAAGTCATTTTATGTGAATTAAAATGATCCGGAAGGTTCTATGGAAGGTTCTAGAAGGTTCAAGAAAAGTCCGGAAGAAACCACCAAGGAAGGCGGAGTCCCGGTGGGACTCCACCTCCCATGGCCGGCCAACCCTAAGGGGGAGGAGTCCCAAGTGGACTCCCCAAGGGGGCCGGCCACCCCCTCCCAAGGAAGGTGGGATTCCCACCTCTAGTGGGAGTCCTAGCTTGGGTAGGTTTCATGTGTTATGGAAGGTTTTGGTTTGGGGTCTTATTCGAAGACTTGTAGACCAACTCTTGGGGGTTCCACCTATATAATGATGGCCAAGGGGAGGGGGCCGGCCACCCCAACAACCACCAAGGTGGCCGCACCCCTTGAGGCCGGCGCCCCCCCTCTCCCAAACCCTAGCGGCTCTCTCTCCTCCACCACATCCCGCACGCTTAGCGAAGCTCCGCCGAATTTCTCCACCACCACCGACACCACGCCGTCGTGCTGTCGGATTCAAGAGGAGCTACTACTTCCGCTGCCTGCTGGAACGGGAGGTGGACGTCATCTTCATCAACAACCGAACGTGTGACCGAGTACGGAGGTGCTGCCCGTTCGTGGCGCCGTGATCAAGATCTTCTACGCGCTTTTGCAAGCGGCAAGTGAACGTCTACCGCAGCAACAAGAGCCTCATCTTGTAGGCTTTGGAATCTCTTCAAGGGTGAGACTCGATTATCCCCTCGTTGCTACCGTCTTCTAGATTGCATTTTCGCTTGGATTGCGTGTTCGCGGTAGGAAATTTTTTGTTTTCTATGCAACTTTATCCTACAGTGGTATCAGAGCCGTGTCTATGCATAGATGGTTGCACGAGTAGAACACAATTGTTTTGTGGGTGTTGATGCTCTTGTTATCTTTAGTTTGAGTACTTTGCATCTTTGTGGCATAGTGGGATGAAGCGGCTCGGACTAACTTTACATGACCGCGTTCATGAGACTTGTTCCTCGTTCGACATGCAACTTGTATTGCATAAGAGGCTTTGCGGGTGTCTGTCTCTCCTACTATAGTGAAGATTCAATTTACTCTTCTATTGAAAACATTAGTATCAACGTTGTGGTTCATGTTCGTAGGTAGATTAGATCTCTCTCGAAAACCCTAAACCACGTAAAATATGCAAACCAAATTAGAGACGTCTAACTTGTTTTTGCAGGGTTTGGTGATGTGATATGACCATAATGTGATGATGAATATGTATGAGATGATCATTATTGTATTGTGGCAACCGGCAGGAGCCTTATGGTTGTCTTTAAATTTCATGTTGAGTAGTATTTCAAAGTAGTTGTAATAGTTGCTACATGGAGGACAATCATGAAGACGGCGCCATTGACCTTGACGCTACGCCGACGATGATGGAAATCATGCCCGAAGATGATGGAGATCATGTCCGTGCTTTGGAGATGAAGATCAAAGGCGCAAAGACAAAAGGGCCATATCATATCACATATGAACTGCATGTGATGTTAATCCTTTTATGCATCTTGTTTTGCTTAGATCGCGACGGCAGCATTATAAGATGATCCCTCACTAAAATCTCAAGATAATAAAGTGTTCATCCTTAGTAGCACCGTTGCCAAGACTTGTCGTTTCGAAGCATCTCGTGATGATCGGGTGTGATAGAATCAACAAGTGCATACAACGGGTGCAAGACAGTTTTGCACATGCGGATACTAAGGTGGCCTTGACGAGCCTAGCATGTACAGACATGGTCTCGGAACACGTGATACCGAAAGGTAGAGCATGAATCATATGGTTGATATGATGAACACTTTGAGTGTTCGCCATTGAAATCACACCTTGTCTCGTGATGATCGGACTTAGGTGCGGTGGATTTGGTTCGTGTGATCACTAAGACAATGCCGGGGATATTGTTTTGAGTGGGAGTTCACCTAGATTTTTAATTATGTTGAATTAAAATTTGAACTCAATTTGTCATAAACTTAGTCTAAACTTTTGCAAATATATGTTGTAGAGATGGCGTCCTCAATCAATTTTAACCAGTTCCTAGAGAAAGAAAAACTTAAGAGCAATGGTAGCAACTTCACCGACTGGTTCCGTCATGTGAGGATCTTCCTCTCTGGCGGAAATCTGCAATATGTGCTTGATGCACCGCTAGGTGACCCTCCTGCAGAAACTGAAACCGATGAAGTAAAAGCTGTTTACGAGACTCGGAAAACTCGGTACTCTCAAGTTCAGTGTGCAATCCTGTGCAGTCTGGAATCAGATCTTCAAAAACGTTTTGAGCACCACGATCCTCATGAGTTGATGAAAGAGCTGAAAGCTATTTTTGAGACTCATGCGGCCGTGGAGTGCTATGAAGCATCGAAACATTTCTTCAGCTCGTATGATGGAAGAAGGCAGCTCCGTTAGTGAGCACATGCTCGCCATGACCGGGCATGCGAAGAAACTCGGTGACTTGGGAATAGTGATTCCTAACATACCGGGGATTAATCGTGTCCTTCAATCACCGCCACCAAGTTACAAGAACTTTGTGATGAACTACAATATGCGGAACATGAACAAGGAGTTACCCGAACTCTTTGGCATGCTAAAAGCTGCCGAGATTGAGATCAAGAAAGAGCACCAAGTGTTGATGGTCAACAAGACCACCGAGTTTCAAGAAACAGGGGCAAGTCTAAGGGAAAATTCAAGAAGGGTGGCAAGAAAGCTGCCACGCCTCCTATGAAACCTAAGAACGGCCCTAAGCCCGATGCTGAGTGCTATTACTCGCAAGGAGAAGGGACACCGGAAGCGTAATTGCTCCAAGTATCCGGCTGATCCGAAGAGCGGCCTTGTCAAGAAGAAGAAAGAAGGTATATCTGATATACATGTTATAGATGTTTATCTCACTGGTTCTCGTTCTAGTACCTGGGTATTTGATACTGGTTCGGTTGCACATATTTGTAACTCGAAACAGGAACTAAAGAATAAACGAACACTACTGAAAGATGAAGTGACGATGCGCGTTGGAAACGGATCCAAAGTCGATGTGATCGATGTCGGCACACTTCCTCTACATCTACCTTCGGGATTAGTTTTAAGCCTAAATAATTGTTATTTTGTACCCGCGTTGAGCATGAACATTATATTTGGATCTTGTTTAATGCAAGACGGTTATTCATTCAAGTCTGAGAATAATGGTTGTTCCATTTTTATGAATAATATCTTTTATGGTCGAGCACCAGAAAAGAATGGCTTATTTCTGTTAGATCTCGATAGTAGTGATACGCATATACATAACATTGATGCTAAGCGAATTAAATTGAATGATAATTCTACTTCTATGTGGCACTGTCGTCTTGGTCATATTGGAGTGAAACGCATGAAGAAACTCCATACCGATGGATTACTTGAATCACTTGACTTTGAGTCACTTGATAGATGCGAAGCATGTCTAATGGGAAAAATGACTAAGACTCCATTTTCCGGTATGATGGAGCGAGCTACCGACTTATTGGAAATCATACATACCGATGTGTGCGGACCAATGAGCGTAGCATCGCGCGGTGGTTATCGTTATGTTCTAACCTTCACAGATGATCTGAGTAGATATGGGTATATCTATTTCATGAAACATAAATCCGAAACTTTCGAGAAGTTTAAGGAATTTCAAAGTGAAGTAGAAAATCAACGTAACAAGAAGAATAAATTTCTACGATCTGATCGTGAAGGTGAATATCTGAGTTATGAGTTTGGCATGCATTTAAAGAAATGCGGAATACTTTCACAATTGACACCGCCGGGAACACCACAAAGAAACGGTGTGTTCGAACGTCGTAATCGAACTCTCTTAGATATGGTTCGTTCTATGATGTCTCTTACTGATTTGCCGTTATCATTTTGGAGTTATGCATTAGAGACAGCCGCATTCACTTTAAATAGAGCACCATCAAAATCCGTAGAAACGACACCGTATGAATTATGGTTTAATAAGAAACCTAAGCTGTCATTCCTGAAAGTTTGGGGTTGCGAAGCCTATGTAAAGAAGTTACAATCGGACAAGCTAGAACCCAAAGCGGAGAAATGCGTCTTCATAGGATACCCTAAGGAAACTATAGGGTATACTTTCTATCACAAATCCGAAGGCAAAATCTTTGTTGCTAAGAACGGAACCTTTCATGAGAAAGAATTTCTCACTAAAGAAGTGACTGGAAGAAAAGTAGAACTCGATGAGATTGATGAATCTATACTCGTTGATCGAGTAGCGCAATGACCGGAAGTTGTACCTGTACCGCCTACACCGGCAACGAGAGGAAGCTAATGATAATGATCATGAAACTTCGAACGAGGAAACTACCGAACCTCGCAGATCGACAAGGGAATGTGCCACTCCGATTGGTATGATCCTTGTCTAAATGACATGATTGTGGATAACAATGATGAGGACCCTGCGACGTATGAAGAAGCGATGATGAGCCCAGTATTCCAACAAATGGCAAGAAGCCATGAAATCCGAAATGGGATCCATGTATGATAACAAAGTATGGACTTTGGTAGACTTACTCCGATAGCCGAAAGGCTGTCGAGAATAAATGGATCTTCAAGAGAAAACGGACTTGTCGCAAAGGGTTTCCGACAAATTCAAGGAGTTGACTACGATGAGACTTTCTCACCGTAGCGAAGCTAAAATCTGTGAGGATTTTGTTAGCAATAGCTGCATTTTTCGATTATGAGATTTGGCGAGATGGATGTCAAAACGGCGTTCCTTAATGGAGACATTGAGGAAGAGTTGTATATGGTACAACCCAAAGGTTTTGTCGATCCTAAAAATGCTGACAAAGTATGCAAACTTCAGCGTTCAATCTATGGACTGAAGCAAGCATCAAGAAGTTGGAACCGACGCTTTGATAAGGTGATCAAAGACTTCGGGTTTATACGGTGTCATGGAGAGGCCTCGTATTTACAAGAAAGTGAGTGGGAGCTCCGTAGCATTCCTGATATTATATGTAGATGACATATTATTAATTGGGAATGATATAGAACTATTAAGCAGAGTGTAAAAGGTTATTTGAATAATAGTTTTTCAATGAAAGACCATGGTGAAGCATCGTATATATTAGGCATCAAGATTTATAGAGATAGATCAAGACGCCTAATAGGGCTATCACAGAGTACATACCTGGACAAGATTCTAAAGAAGTTTAGAATGGACGAAAGTAAGAAAGGGTTCTTAACTATGTTACCATGCAAGGTCTTGAGTAAGACTCAAGGACCAGCTACGGCAGAAGAAAGAGAAAGGATGAGTAATATCCCCTATGCCTCGGCGATGAGGATCTATCATGTATGCCATGCTATGTACTAGACCGGATATAGCACATGCTGTTAGTTTGACTAGCAGATATCAAAGTGATCCAGGAATAGAACACTGGACAGCGGTCAAGAATATCCTGAAGTACTTGAAAAGAACTAACAATATGTTTCTTTGTTATGGAGGTGACCAAGAGCTCGTTGTAAACGGTTACACCGATGCAAGTTGGAACACTGATCCTGATGACTCTAAGTCACAGTCTGGGTACGTGTTTATATTGAATGGTGCTGCAGTAAGCTGGGCAAGCTCGAAGCAGTGCACGGTGGCGAAGTCTTCAACAGAATCAGAGTACATAGCGGCTTCAGAGGCTTCATCAGAAGCGGTATGGATGAAGAGGTTCATTGTAGAGCTCGGTGTGGTTCCTAGTGCATTGGACCCATTAATCATTTACAGTGATAACATGGGTGCCATCGCCAATGCATAAGAGCCAAGGTCACACAAGAGGCTGAAGCATATCAAGCTGCATTACCACTCGATTCGCGAGTACATCGAAGATGGAGAAGTAAAGATTTGCAAAGTACACACTGATCTGAATGTAGCAGATCCGTTGACTAAAGCTCTCCCTAGGGCAAAGCATGACCAACACCGTAATGCCATGGGTGTTAGGTATATTACAATGTAATCTAGATTATTGACTCTAGTGCAAGTGGGAGATCGAAGGAGATATGCCCTAGAGGCAATAATAAAGTGGTTATTATTTATATCTTTATGTTTATGATAAATGTTTATATATCATGCTATAATTGTATTAACCGAAACATTAGTACATGTGTGATGTGTAGACAACAAAGAGTCCCTAGTATGCCTCTTAACTAGCTTGTTGATTAATGGATGATTAGTTTCATAATCATGAACATTGGATGTTATTAATAACAAGGTTATGTCATTGTATGAATGATGTAATGGACACACCCAATTAAGCGTAGCATAAGATCACGTCATTAAGTTATTTGCTATAAGCTTTCGATACATAGTTACCTAGTCCTTATGACCATGAGATCATATAAATCACTTATACCGGAAAGGTACTTTGATTACACCAAACACCACTGGCGTAAATGGGTGGTTATAAAGGTGGGATTAAGTATCCGGAAAGTATGAGTTGAGGCATATGGATCAACAAGTGGGATTTGTCCATCCCGATGACGGATAGATATACTCCGGGCCCTCTCGGTGGAATGTCGTCTAATGTCTTGCAAGCATATGAATAAGTTCATAAGAGACCACATACCACGGTACGAGTAAAGAGTACTTGTCAGGAGACGAGGTTGAACAAGGTATAGAGTGATACCGATGATCAAACCTCGGACAAGTAAAATATCGCGTGACAAAGAGAATTGGTATCGTATGTGAATGGTTCATTCGATCACTAAAGTCATCGTTGAATATGTGGGAGCCATTATGGATCTCCAGATCCCGCTATTGGTTATTGGTCGGAGTGAGTACTCAACCATGTCCGCATAGTTCGCGAACCGTAGGGTGACACACTTAAAGTTGGATGTTGAAATGGTAGAACTTGAATATGGAATGGAGTTCTAATATTTGTTCGGAGTCCCGGATGAGATCCCGGACATCACAAGGAGTCCCAGAATGGTCCGGAGAATAAGATTCATATATAGGAAGTCATTTTATGTGAATTAAAATGATCCGGAAGGTTCTATGGAAGGTTCTAGAAGGTTCTAGAAAAGTCCGGAAGAAACCACCAAGAAAGGTGGAGTCCCGGTGGGACTCCACCTCCCATGGCCGGCCAACCCTAAGGGGGAGGAGTCCCAAGTGGACTCCCCAAGGGGGGCCGGCCACCCCCTCCCAAGGAAGGTGGGATTCCCACCTCTAGTGGGAGTCCTAGCTTGGGTAGGTTTCATGTGTTATGGAAGGTTTTGGTTTGGGGTCTTATTCGAAGACTTGTAGACCAACTCTTGGGGGTTCCACCTATATAATGAGGGCCAAGGGGAGGGGGCCGGCCACCCCAACAACCACCAAGGTGGCCGCACCCCTTGAGGCCGGCGCCCCCCTCTCCCAAACCCTAGCGGCTCTCTCTCCTCCACCACATCCCGCACGCTTAGCGAAGCTCCGCCGAATTTCTCCACCACCACCGACACCACGCCGTCGTGCTTCGTCGGATTCAAGAGGAGCTACTACTTCCGCTGCCCGCCGGAACGGGAGGTGGACGTCATCTTCATCAACAACCGAACGTGTGACCGAGTACGGAGGTGCTGCCCGTTCGTGGCGCCGTGATCAAGATCTTCTACGCGCTTTTGCAAGCGGCAAGTGAACGTCTACCGCAGCAACAAGAGCCTCATCTTGTAGGCTTTGGAATCTCTTCAAGGGTGAGACTCGATTATCCCCTCGTTGCTACCGTCTTCTAGATTGCATCTTGGCTTGGATTGCGTGTTCGCGGTAGGAAAATTTTTGTTTTCTATGCAACTTTATCCTACAGCCGACACCACCGCCAGGCGTTCATCCTCACCTTGGCAAGGCTGTGGTGCCCTTGGTTAATCTAGGTGTTATTCAGCCCAGAATGTTATCATGGATTTATTTTCTAGGTGTTGATTGTGCTAACTACTCACTATTTCACTTTTTTACTTGAATGCGTCAAGCGTTTTAAGTGGAAGATCGGGGTGAAATCTTGTTCTACGAGTAAGCAAAGGTTTGAAATAGGCCAATTAAGGTCATTCATATTGCTTAATGTATATATGATGCTACTGTCCATTCTTCTATTAGTACCATTACAATCAAATCTCATGTGTAATGTTACAATATATATTGATGTTTTCATGATATGGTGGAAGGGTTATTATGAGCAGCTGGGTCACATGATAAATGAGATACAAATGTAGTTTAATATTACCATGAGGTGAAAATATGTTGCGTACTTAGTTTCATCACTTTAGTCAGTAGTTATTGTCCTATGATCCATTTTACTTTTTTTCTGCGCCTCGCTGTACATGAAGCACCACATTCAAAGTATAACTGGTATATGCTCATTAGAAGTTTTAGCAGTGTGTATGCCATTTTTATTAGATGCATACATTTTGACAGTTGTTCTCTGAATAATCTTTTTGTACATATGTAAACATGATCATATGGTGTACTTATTGTCTACAGATTTTTTTGGCATAACAGAGTGTTTCTTATTTGATGGACTCTTTCGCTTTTTTCTGGTATTAAGTGTTATGGTTGCTGCCATCTTCACGTGCATGCTACTCTAGCCAGATCATATATCTACCATTATTGCTTAACATGAAACATTTCATGTAGTAGGCCGACCTGTTAAATCTTGGTGAGTTGGAAAGTCATTGTACTTTAAACTCTGGCTTTTGTTCAAACATTAGCTGTGAACTGTGATCTCAACTACATGTATTTTATAGCGCTCCGCAATCATCTCTTCTGCATTTACTTGCAGCTTGAGATGCATATGTGTTACTTTTTTATGCATTGGAAAAAATAGGGAATCCCTTTCTGCCTAATGTAGATGTTTTTTTAATTTACGAAAGAGAGAATTCCCTACTTTAGATGCTACAAAGCTTTAGGTGTGCACTTTGATATATTCCTATAATTAGGAGTACATGCCTTTAGTCATTAATTAACTGAAATCACCTAAAGCTTTTAGTCGTTAACTCAAATAACCTATTTGTGTTGTGATGTGCTTACGTTAGTATGCTAGAAAGAAAACAATTAATTGGTTTGTTGGAGATTTCTTCCTTGTTCTTCGGGAATGCCACCATCTTTCTGACCTTTCTGTTAGGTATGTGGCTACATTTTTATGCTAGAACCATAATAGTTTTGTTTTTCATTCCTTGGTTCCGTCCTCCACTAGAGCCTTTTGTCAAGATCTATAGTGCTCGTTTGCTGCAGAGTGGACTAGAGGCCTTTCTTAGTTTTCTCTCTGTATCATTATAAACTTACAAGTAGATGTTGTGCACCGAAATTCATGTTTATATCTTGCTCTTGTCGTACAGCAGATCCATGAAATCGTCCAAAGGTGTCCAGGAGCTGGCTTTAAGGGAAGTTCTGATGATCCTTCTCTCCGCCAATGGATATATTCTGTCCAAGGCAAGTATTAAACTTCCAGAAAGAGACTGCAGTGATGATTTGGCTGGAGTCTATGGAGCCAAGTTTACTCCTATGTACAAAATACAATGAGGAAAGGTGACTCAAGGTAAAGGAAGTCAAAAGCAGTAGCACCTCTAAATTTGTTCCAGCTACATTATTTTGATTCATAATATTTAAGATATTTGAGTAGTCTGTTAATGCACAGAATACATTCAATACTTGTGACTTTCTTGCTCTTATAATGTGACAACAGATTGTTTCAATTTCCAAGAGTATTTCTTATGGTCCAGTTTTCGTGCTAATATCAACCCTACTTTTTAATCTGTTTCCACCAGGTGATAAGGTTTCTCTCAGGAAGTTTCTCAACAATTTGGGATGTATCACGGCCTTCTCTCCACTGGCAGACCAGCCATAATGCAAATGCTTTTTTCCTTCACATCACTCCAAGCAGCGGCTACAGGTACCATGTTTTAACTCTGTAGTATTGGGCATGCCATGAAAACAGGCAAAAGATAGATTAGATCTCATGGTACAGTAGGCATGGCAGATGATATTCTTGGCAAAAGATAGATTAGCATGATTTAGTGTTCCAACCGTGGTGAATATAGGACTGAATTTAACCATGACTTAGATTGTTGGCATAACATATCAGCTGGCGCAAACATGATCATACCATGCTTTTCTATATTGTTTTCATTGCACTCATAGGCAAAACCAATTTCTGTCCAATACAGGATTGGCATCGTAGAACATGGCCAGGAGGCCAGGACTATCACATTGGAGCATACTCAGGTGAAGTGATGCACTTTTTATCTACCATGATCACACATTGATTCAGTTTGTTTATGAATGTCGTTTCACCATTGACCTTTACAGTCAGATGTTTCCATTTCTCAATCAAGACTCGGGAGTTCTACAATATAAATACTAATTATTACTTAAAATATTTGTAGACTGTTTCTTGATGTTAGAAAGATATAAAACGATAACAAAGAGGCTTATTAGTATTGGCTTTGCCAGAATTACTGTTTATTTGTTAAAAAAAGAGCGAACTCAGTTATATATACTTGGCTTTGCCAGAATTACTGTGTGATTCCATTTTGCTTTCCTTTTCTCCTATATACTTATACACTCGATGTTATAGTACTCATTATATAATTATTATTAACCCACTGCATCAAATGTTTCAGGTTGCATTTGGTTCCCTTCCGAAACCAGGTAATCACATCAGATTTTTTTTTTGTATATGTAGTATAGAGAAAGTATTAAGCACAAACCTGCTACAGTTTTGTTTTTCCCTGCTGTTCTCTCGTCATAATATTGCCTTCTCTTTATGTTGCTCCTATTACAGAAATTAATTGAGTATGAAGGAAATAAGATGATATTTTTGTATAGATCCATGATGCCTTCTTTCCTGTCCCGTCGACTTCAGATTTTTGTAAGAGCAGTCACTCCGGTTTGCGTAAAGGACATTTGAAATTCGCGTTGAGCTGGTTGAGCCTCCAAAATCTGCTGCAACGGGGAAGAAGATAACCTTTCCTGGGCACTCGGGAGAGCCAGAGCCTTCTCTTAATGCCAAGAGTAAGAGTTGGAAGAAGTTATCTACTGACCTGCACATCAACAACGAGTTTGTGGCATGCCTCAAAGGTGGTTCACAACTTCGGTTGGGGTATGCAAAGTCAAGAAGACAGACTGCATGAATCGGACATACAAAAATTGAGGCTGGGGTATGCAAGGTCAAGACTACAAATACTATGATAAATTATGATTTACTATTTGATCCGATGTTCCATGGCAATCATGGTGTGCAAACATGCATTAAATGATAGCTGAGGGACAACTATTGCAGGCTGTGAAGAGAAGCAATAATATGGTGAATGCCTCCTAAGATAGCTGAATGAGAAGGACAGATAAACTGATGTTTGCGGGATACATTTTGCCAACTGGGCTTTGTGATGATTTGGATATAACGTAGTGAAGGAACCTGAAGGTTCTCATGTATCCTTAAGTATGAAGAGACCTTATGTATGAAATAGCAGTGTATTTTGATCTTAACATAAACTGTTGCTGCTATGTGTAACATTTTTCCCTTCATTCTCTCTCTGTCTATTTATTGGCTAATTATCTTCGGTTTGTATAAGTGCTTAGCATAGTGTTTTAACAATCTTATACCAATGCGAAAGTTGGGAGCCGCGGCGACGGTAAGCTGCATCCCAAAATATGTATTTCCTTTTGAAACGAGTAAGCCTTAACATTTATTTGCCTTGCAGCGAACGACTAAGTATCAAACATGACTTAAGCGTCTATTCTTCCCGTTTCTTCCATTTTAACTTTTCGTTTGCAGCCGGTTTATGTTTCCTCCGTTGTAGCCTCTAAAGACCATATTGTCACAATGACATGCTTTTGTAGGTTTGCTATGTTTGTAATTTGGTGTGCTTTGTCCTAAGTTTGTCCTATCAACTTTGTTTTGTGAAACCAACAAAAGAGTATTATTTTTAGCGTTGTTATACAGAGTTTGCATCGGCACGAGTTTCACGGGATCGTGCGCCAAGGCGCACATCTAAATCTAGTGATTGATGATTGTCCGTGATGATAGCTGAATAGATCGGAGCGCTAGCTACGAGAGCGACGGAGCCACGGGGAAGCACGCAACGAACCAACAATCGATACTGTTCGAGAACAAGCCACCATTGTCCGTATCACCATGCACTACTACATGGTAGGGTTTTAGGGGCACTTTGCCCTGGGGCACTTTTCAAAGTACCCCTAAATACCCCCCCCTTTTAGAGGCACTTTGGCTAAAATACCTCTAATGCCATACCTATTGGGGCAGTTTGGAGAAGTGCCCCAATTGGTATATACCTATTGGGGCAGTTTGGGGAAGTGCCCCAATTGGTATATACCTATTGGGGCAGTTTGGAGAAGTGCCCTAATTGGTATATACCTATTGGGGCAGTTTGGAGGAGTGCCCCAAATGGTATATACCTATTGGGGCAGTTTGGAGGAGTGCCCCAATTGGTATATACCTATTAGGGCAGTTTGGAGGAGTGCCTCAATTGGTATATATACCTATTGGAGCAGTTTGACAAGTGCCCCAACTGGTATATACCTATTGGAGCAGTTTGACAAGTGCCCCAAATTCTGTAGACGGAAACAACAAGAAATTCAAGTTATGATATCAAATTATGTCAAAACTACAAAAATAACAGGCATAAACATCTGGTAATAATATTCCTTCCAAAAGCTTCGGCGATCGGCTCGCCGTTGGTGGCCGTCGCTGTTCACTGGTCCTAGCCTCCTATGACCAACGAGGCAGGATGAGATGCCCATCGAGCTAAAGAAGATCAATACAGATAAATACGGACAGGAGTCGGCATGCTCGCCGGCCGGTTGGCCGCCGGTGGACGCGGCCCGTGGCCGAGATGAATAGATGATATGCCAAACACAGTGCAAGTTGGGGCCGCCAAAGAAAGCACAAGGTGCTCCAGTGGGCTGGGCGGCGGTGCCCGAGATCGGCGAATCGCCTCCCAAATCCCTCGGAAAAGGAAAGCCTCGCGCGCGTGCCTTTTCCCCGTTGTCGTGGTACGGAAGACATGGATGGATGGATGGACCTTGTGCTGTGCTGCAGCAGTAGCTTTCGGTCGAGCCGGGCACGCTTTGCTTGCACGGTCGCCGGCCTCGCCGATCTGTAATGGAAGCTTCTTCAGCTGGTGCGCTCGCTTCTTTCTTAGTGCATCTCCAGCGGAGCGATCGTTTGCGTTTGCGCGAATAAAAAAACATCCTCGAGCGGGGCGGCCCAAAACGTCCGCAGTGTCCGTCCTGACGCAAACGTGGATCAAATATGCGTCAGGAATACGCCTCTGTGGACGCGTCCGCGCGTCCATTTGCGTCTGGTTGGTCTGCATGCAGCCCTCTCTCTGCTCCTTTAGAGCATCTCCAGTCGCGTCCCTCAAAAAGCGTCCGGCACAAATGATTTGGGGTACATTTGGGACCGCGCCGGACAAAAAGAGACCAAAAATCTGTACAAAAAAGAGACCCTTCCCAGCCGCGTCCCTCAAACAGCGTCCGGATGCATGCATTTTAATAGAGGGACCACCCCATGTGGGAAAAGTAGGTGAGAGAAAGTGTGGGAAAGAGACTGAAGATGTGGGGACTAGGGGCTGCATGCATGCATGTGGACGCCTCATTTTGTGTCCGGCGTTCCCGGTAGAGACTCTATGCATAGAGTCTCTACCGGGAACGCCGGACACAAAATGAGGCGCTAATTAGCTTTGGGGGGACGCGACTGGATGACTTTTTTCCCCATTTCTTGTCCGCGGCTCATTTGGGGGACGCGACTGGAGATGCTCTTAATCACGCATGCGTTCATTCCTAGCCACACAAACAGAATCTGGAGAAGGGGCAGACACATGCAAACATGCGGACATTTTTTATGTTCGTGCCCGACACAAACGGACATAAATATGCGTCGCCCCGCTGGAGATGCCCTTAGTTTCTTTTCTGGGCTGGGCTATGTATGTGGCTGGCTAGAGGATCGAACGAACGTCTGCCTCGGTGCATATATTCTGTCAGAAATACGGGCGCAAGAAACCATGATTTTTCTACTCCATGATATAGAAGATTGTGATTCCTGATAGTGCGACTCTCTTTTCCTTTCCTAGATCATGTAGATTTTTTTTCCCTTAAGTTATGTTTACAATTTTACTACTGCCTTTCGTGGATCTTGAAGGTTTTTGTCGTTGAGATTTGCTCACTTAAATGCATTATGGCATTTGCCTTTTCAAATTTGTGACAATGTAACATAAGGCTATTCGGTCATGCCAGAAAGTGCAAATTAAGGCACTCTTTGGATTTCATTAACAATTTTAATCTTTATTCAATTCATTTTCTAAAACGAGCTAACGAAAAATTAGACACCAATATACATGCACCTAGATCCAATGTACCACCTCCTGCATATCACATACCTTCTTCCCCTACACCTAAGATCCAACTAGAATCGGTGGTTTTTAGAATGAAAGCTGTAGGAAATTTTCCGTTGATGACTTCTCATATATGATGAAAATCAGATTTTGTATGCGACCACCACAGGATCCCGGAAGTAGATGGCGTTATTGACTCCATATGATGGAATCGACCATAGATCAGTTCTACGTACTTGTGGGTACACAGAGAAGACCTTAGGAAGATTCTATAGGGTCCCAGGAGCCCTTCGATCAAATGTTTTTGATCTCGCAGACAAGATGCGTCACTAAAGTCTATATAAACAAGGAAACCCTATTTTAGAGAGGGCAAAGCCTATGAGTAACGGGTCTTGCTTCACTCGTTAGAAGTAAGTTTTCCTTTATATTATAATTTAAATCACAATATAACACCCGAGCAATGGCGCTTCCATATTGTTTGTACATGTTGCACCATAGAGCTATGCAACTAGGTGCTACCATGCTCATAAGCAAGTGCTACCTGAAAGTGTTACTTTTTGAAATAATCTTGCCAAAAATTTATTTTTTGAAATAGTTTAGCTAAACGGTTATTTTTTGAGGTACAATTGATGGCCACTACTGACGGCCACGATGCTGGCACCTTAGGGATCCTTTGATTCGTAGAATAGAAAATGTATAAGAATAGAAAAATGCATAGAATTAGGATGTCATGCCTACTTGAATCCTAACATGAAGTATGTTTAATTTTAGCAAAAAATATTTCACGAGGCGGTCTGACCTAATATTTTTTCTATAGATTTTGCACTATAAAATTCCTATAGAATTACTTTCTATAGGACATGTTTCTGTAAATCAAACAACCTATAAAAGAAAAAAGTGCATATACCTAAATCTTACATCATTCCTCTACAAATCCTACAAATCAAAAGAAGCTCTTAGCATGTTTATTCCCGCTGACCGACGCGTCAGCGACCCACAAATCTTCCATCATCTGCCCCACACAAGTCTCAACCCAACCCAACAGGGAAGGCCGAATTGAAGGACAGGGCGATGCCGGATTCCGTAGCATAGGACGTACGTTTGCACACGAGTGCGCGGCGCACTGGCGGCTCCAAACTTCTCAGGCTCTCACGCACGCACGCCGATACACAAGTCCTATAATAACCACCGCAGCTGCCACGAAACATATCGCACCACACACCTCTCGCTTGGCTTTAGCGTCTAGCTAGCAACTCTGCGGCAGCGGGGCGAGCGCAGCATTAGCATCAAGCAGCAAGCACGGCGAGAGCTCGGCTGCAGCTGGACCGCCGGCGATGCAGGGCGAGGAGAAGAAAGGGAAGGTGAAGAAGGGGTGGCTGGCGGTGATGGTCGACGAGGACCAGCGGCGGTTCGTCATCCCCATCGCCTACCTCTACCACCCGCTCTTCCGCCGGCTGCTGGAGGCGGCGCGGGACACCTACGGCTACCACTCGTCCGGTCCGCTGCGCCTCCCTTGCTCCGTCGACGAGTTCCTCCGCCTGCGCGCGCTCGTCGAGCGGGACACGCACTCGTCCTCGTCGTCGCACCGCGTGCACATGGCCCCGTGCACCCGCGCTAAGGTCACGTCGTGATCGATGATCGGCTGTGAGCACGACGACGGTGAGCACCGGAGGGCGTGCGCTGGACTACGCTCATCTGCCGATACGGATAGTCGGATACATGCGTGTACCATGGAGAGAGAGGAGAGGGTACGCGATTAGTCTGGGACGATGGTTTTGGCCTTCTTTTCCTTCCGATTTTTGCACATACATGTATACTGATTGATTGACAGACATACCGATGTATATATAAACACTTGGATTCACAGTGGTCATAGCCAGGCTTAACGACAGGCAGATTTGAATTGCTTAATTCCCCTCTCTTTTGCAAAGTTCAAGACCAAACAAAACAAGGTCGAGCTCGGAATGACTGTCAAACAGGCCATGAAACGAGATCAGGCTCGGCAGGCAGGCGTCAAGTTAGATATAGGCTGACGCTACGTACAGAGCTATTATACAGATTAATTTCCCCCTTCGCTACCTCATGTCCATCGAGTTGCAGCAGGACAGCATCATATTATGCTCCAGTTAATCATGGAGGATGGGGTCCTTGGGGAATTTCCGATGCCGCGTTTCTTTCTGCTGGTCGATTCATGTCGTGTCCTTCGTTGTGGGTTCAGCAATCAGCACCAGGTCAAGAGGGAGACAGGCAGCATTGGTCTGACCCCTCTTCGTCACTCCTAAGAAATAAGAACATCTCCACCAGCACAACGTAAACGAACATTTTATATTTATTTTGGTCTGCGTGGAAAAAAGGTATGTCCTCAACCCATCGACCGGATGCACAGTGGCTGGTCTGTTCCACACGAACGCATTTCTTGATCAAATTTAGGTGAGCTTTCCGTCAAAGAAATTACTGCTTAGAAATACTCTTCCTCAAACCCCACAATTTGTGGGAGCTTTGAGCACTCGGTACGTTCTTTTTTTGCGTTTATACGGACATTGTCGGTTCTTGTGGCCTGCTTGACCTCTCTCTCCTCCATAAATTTAAATTAATGTATGTCCCATGTGCTGCTCACATAAAATGATTCTACTCCTACCTCCTCCCTAAATTAATACATGGTCCATACGGCTCTAATGTTTGCGGGCAAAAAAGAGCACTGTCGCTAGGGCGGGGGATGCATACAAACAAGTTGAAAAAGGGGCTAATTTTATGTGCACGGTCCGATTCAAACAGACACAAGCCGTGTCTGAAATGCGGTGCCTTATTTGGGTGCAGACACCTGCTCCCCAATTTGGAGAGAGGGTGCATACACCAATGGCCATGATAAGAATCCCAAAAAAAATTAACAAATGAAAGTAAATGAACTTCAAAATTTCCTTCAAAGTTAGGTTTATTTATAAAAGTTTAATGAAATCTGACCTAAATCACATAAACCATAGTCTATTGGTTGTCGGTTGGGGCGCGCAATAGGTCTGCTTCGTCACCGTTCTTCCACTTCACCGCCACCTCCCGCGCTCACATCTCCGCCCTTGCTTCGTGCATATGGTGGTGCAGCATCGCTGCATGCATCACCGGAGTTTCTCGGCGATGTTGCGCGCCCACCCCAGGCGGGATCCCTCATTCTGGGCGAGCCATGCTTGCTCGTGGGCGGCCGCCTCGGCCTGGAGCTGAGTGTTGAGCTCAAGCAGCCTTTGTAGCTCGGCCGCCATGAGGAGGCGACATGTCTCCTCCATGTCCGTCCGCTCGCGCGAGATTTGGATGGCATGCTCGAAGTTGCTGATGACGACGCTCGCAGATGTCGCCACCTTAGGACTCCAAGAGCATGGTATCGTAGTTAGAGAAGTTTTTTCCCACAAGGATGACTCGAGGGTTTATATCAAACTCTCGGGGAATTGGCTTAGAGGTATCTCATTTTCCTCTTCTTCTAGCAACATGCAAAGCAAAAAAAAATCCTTGTATCCCCAACTCCACTGTGTGGTTATCAAGCATACAAGGTTTTGTATTCGTGATTATAGATGAAAGAAGTAATAAAAATAAAGTAAAGTAAATAAACTATGTAAACTAGATAAAAGCGGTAAAGAGATAGTTGTTTTTGGGTTCTGTGCGTGTTTAAGTAAAGAAATTATTTTTGTATTTTCAGATTAAAATAGTGTTGCAAGTAGAAAGTATGATAAATGTAATGGAAAGGTGTTTCTTATGATTGAAATTGGGTCGGGTTCATGGGTTCACTTGTCTACTCTCTTTTTAAGTTGTAGTGAAATCTAACAATTCATCAATGAGATAATATAGGTGAAACTTCAATATGTGTTTGATAAACATTTATATGGGCATCATGTCCTAACATAAAGATGATGCAACACATCTCTCTTATACTCCACAAGAAAGGAAAAACGTCAAGCAATCTTCTATTAAAAATTAACATAGCATATCATTAAATACTTTAACATGATGTTTGAATATCAAATATGCTACCTTGAACAAACAAATTATCACTATTGTCACATGATAAACAAATTCTCTCAACGAGACAAAAAAAAAGGAGGAAAACCTTCTGAATTCACTACATGTGCAAAGTTGGCCTACATTTGACAGAAAAAACAAATGCTCTCAACAGATGCACTATCCACAAACACAAAGGAAAAAATCACTACATTTCATAAAACATAACTTTGGACATTACCATGCAGAACTTCTTGCAACTGACCAGACCTAGGTTGTCCTCATTGTTGGCACATTCACAAAACCTTCTACCTTATTGTTGGAGATATGCCCAAGAGGCAATAATAAAAGTGGTTATTATATATCTTTATGTTTATGATAAATGTTTATATACCATGCTATAATTGTATTAACTGAAACATTGATACATGTGTGATATGTAAACAACAAAGAGTCCCTAGTATGCCTGTTAACTAGCTTGTTGATTAATGGATGATTAGTTTCATAATCATGAACATTGGATGTTATTAATAACAAGGTTTATCATTGTATGAATGATGTAATGGACACACCCAATTAAGCGTAGCATAAGATCACGTCATTAAGTTATTTGCTATAAGCTTTCAATACATAGTTACCTAGTCCTTATGACCATGAGATCATGTAAATCACTTATACCGGAAAGGTACTTTGATTACATCAAACGCCACTCGCGTAAATGGGTGGTTATAAAGGTGGGATTAAGTATCCGGAAAGTATGAGTTGAGGCATATGGATCAACAGTGGGATTTGTCCACCCCGATGACGGATAGATATACTCTGGGCCCTCTCGGTGGAATATCATCTAATGTCTTGCAAGCATATGAATATGTTCATAAGAGACCACATACCACGGTACGAGTAAAGAGTACTTGTCAGGAGACGAGGTTGAACAAGGTATAGAGTGATACCGATGATCAAACCTCGGACAAGTAAAATATCGCGTGACAAAGGGAATTGGTATCGTATGTGAATGGTTCATTCGATCACTGAAGTCATCGTTGAATATGTGGGAGTCATTATGGATCTCCAGATCCCGCTATTGGTTATTGGTCGGAGAGAGTACTCAACCATGTCCACATAGTTCGCGAACCGTAGGGTGACACACTTAAGGTTTGATGTTGAAATAGTAGAACTTGAATATGAAATGGAGTTCGAAGTATTGTTCGAAGTCTCGGATGGGATCCCGGACATCACGATGAGTTCCGGAATGGTCCGGAGAATAAGATTCATATATAGGAAGTCATTTTATAAGTTTGAAAATGATCCGGTGATTTTACGGAAGGTTCTAGAAGGTTCTAGAAAAGTCCGGAAGGAATCACTAAGGAAGGAGGAGTCCCGGAGGGACTCCACCTCCCCATGGCCGGCCAACCCTAGTGGGGGAGTCCAAGGTGGACTCCACCTAAGGGGGCCGGCCACCCCCCCCCCCACATGGAAGGGGGAATCCCACCTCAAGTGGGAGTCCCACCTTGGGTAGGTTTCCCTACTACATGGAAGGTTCTTGTGTTGGGGTCTTATTCGAAGACTTGTAGTCCAACACTTGGGGATCCACCTATATAATGAGGGGCATAGGGGAGGGGGCCGGCCACCACAACCACCCCACCTTGGCCGCACCCAAGGAGGCCGGCCACCCCCTCTCCCAAACCCTAGCCGCCCCCTCTCTCCTCCACCTCTCCCGCACGCTTAGCGAAGCTCCGCCGGAGTTCTCCATCGCCACCGCCACCACGCCGTCGTGCTGCCGGATTCAAGGAGGAGCTACTACTTCCGCTGCCCGCTGGAACGGGGAGAAGGACGTCATCTTCATCAACACCGAACGTGTGACCGAGTACGGAGGTGATGCCCGATCGTGGCACCGTGATCAAGATCTTCTACGCGCTTTTGCAAGCGGCAAGTGATCGTCTACCGCAGCAACAAGAGCCTCATCTTGTAGGCTTTGGAAATCTTCAAGGGTGAGTCTCGATCATCTCCTCGTTGCTCCCGTCTTCTAGATTGCATCTTGGCTTGGATTGCGTTCTCGCGGTAGGAATTTTTTTGTTTTCTATGCAACAAATCCCTACACTTATATGTAATTGCCAGGACTCCCAAAACTATGACATCATCCAAAAAAACAGAACTACAAATGTGTCAACAATGTGGTAGATGCATGACATTGGATAGAGCCATGTGGTCTTTTTGACTAGTGGTATGTCATCATTTTGGATAATCAAAACTACACTTGCTACATCCATCCCACCCTGTGTGGTTCACACATCCGAGAAAAACGTTGTGGGTAAAAAATGTGCTACATCCCACATACATTGAACACTAGTATGCAAAACCTTCACACCTATCTGGGCTACTGATACGTCTCAAACGTATCTATAATTGCTTATGTTCCATGCTACTTTTATGATGATACTCACATGTTTTATACACACTTTATGTCATATTTATGCATTTTCCGGCACTAACATATTGACAAGATGCTGAAGAGCCAGTTGTTGTTTTCTGCTGTTTTTGGTTTCAGAAATCCTACAAAGAAAACATTCTCGGAATTGGACGAAATCAACGCCCAGGGTCTTATTTTTCCACGAAGCTTCCAGAAGATCGAAAGGATCACGAAGTGGGGCGACGAGGCGCTGCCACAACAGGGCCGCGCGGCCAAGAGTGGGGCCGCGCCGCCCTGGCATGTGGGGCCGCGCCGCCCTGGCGTGTGGGGCCCTCGTGTCGCTCCTAAACCTACCCTTCCGCCTACTTAAAGCCTTCGTCGCGAATACCCCAGTACCGAGAGCCATGATACGGAAAACCTTCCAGAGACGTCGCCGCCGCCAATCCCATCTTGGGGGATTCAGGAGATCGCCTCCGGCACCCTGCCGGAGAGGGGAATCATCTCCCGGAGGACTCTTCATCGCCATGATCGCCTCCGGATTGATGTGTGAGTAGTTCACCCCTGGACTATGGGTCCATAGCAGTAGCTAGATGGTCGTCTTCTCCTCATGTGCTATCATTGTTGGATCTTGTGAGCTTCCTATCATGATCAAGATCATCTATTTGTAATGCTACATGTTGTGTTTGTTGGGATCCGATGAATATGGAATACTATGTTATGTTGATTATCAATCTATCATAAATGTTTTGTTTAAGATCTTGCATACTCTCCGTTGCTAGTAGAGGCACTGGCCAAGCTGATACTTGTAACTCCAAGAGGGAGTATTTATGCTCGATAGTGGGTTCATGCCTCCATTTAATCTGGGACAGTGACAGAAAGTTCTAAGGTTGTGGATGTGCTGTTGTCACTAGGGATAAAACATCAATGCTTTGTCTAAGGATATTTGTGTTGGTGTTGATTACATTACGCACCATACTTAATGCAATTGTCTGTTGTTTGCAACTTAATACTGGAGGGGGTGCGGATGCTAACCTGAAGGTGGACTTTTTAGGCATAGATGCATGCTGGATAGCGGTCTATGTACTTTGTCGTAATGCCCAATTGAATTTCACACTACTCATCATGATATGTATGTGCATTGCCATGCCCTCTTTATTTGTCAATTACCCAACTGTAATTTATTCACCCAACACGCTTTATCTTATTGGAGAGACACCACTAGTGAACTGTGGACCCCGGTCCATTCTTTTACATCGAATACAATCTATTGCAAACATTGTTCTTTACTGTTCTTCGCAAACATCATCTTCCACACTATACATCTAATCCTTTGTTACAGCAAGCCGGTGAGATTGACAACCTCACTGTTACGTTAGGGCAAAGTACTTTGATTGTGTTGTGCAGGTTCCACGTTGGCGCCGGAATCCCTGGTGTTGCGCCACACTACACTCCGCCACCATCAACCTTCATGTGCTTCTTGACTCCTACTGGTTCGATAACCTTGGTTTCTTACTGAGGAAAACTTGATGATGTACGCATCACACCTTCCTCTTGGGATTCCCAACGGACGCATTGTTACGTTGGGGCAAAGTACTTTGCTTGTGTTGTGCAGGTTCCACGTTGGCGCCGGAATCCCTGGTGTTGCGCCACACTACACTCCGCCACCATCAACCTTCATGTGCTTCTTGACTCCTACTGGTTCGATAACCTTGGTTTCTTACTGAGGGAAACTTGCTGCTGTACGCATCACACCTTCCTCTTGGGATTCCCAACGGACGCGTGATGTACGCGTATCAAGCTCTTTTTCGGGCGCCGTTGTCGGGGAGATCAAGACACGCTGCAAGGGGAGTCTCCCACTTCCAATCTCTTTACTTTGTTTTTGTCTTGCTTTATTTTATTTTATTTACTGCTTTGTTTGCTTTCTTATATCAAAATACAAAAAAATAGTTACTTGCTTTATTTTATTTACTATCTTGTTTGCGTTCTCTATATTAAAAACACAAAAAATTAGTTACTTGCATTTACTTAATTTAGTTTGCTTTATTTACTATTGCTAAAATGAGTAATCCTGAAGTTGAAGTTCGTTCGTTTAAGCAACAAGGAGGAGAATGTTTAAAAGATGCTTGGTATAGAATTAGTGATGCTCATAATAGGTGCACTCAGAAACACTCCACTATTATCCTACTCAGGAATTTTTATGTTGGTATCTCTAGCTGGAATAGTATGTTTTTGATAGTCTCGCAGGAGGTAATTTCCTAGGCACTCCTGCTTTAGAAGCTAGTTGCATTATTGAGAGTCTATTTGAAATAACACCTGTTAATGAAGCTAAAATTGAAATCTCTCTTGAAGATGTCATGAAAAAGTTGGAGACCATAGAGCAAAATCTTCCAAGTATTAATACTAAATTGGAAATATTACTTAATAGCACTGATAAACTTGATAAATCTCTTGGTGGAATTAATGAGAGAATTGCCGTCTTAGAAGCTTGTGCTACTCATGAAAATCAAACCCATAGGATTAGTGAACTTGAAGAAGCTATGGGAACCTTGGGTTCAAGTTTTTCTTCTCTTAAGTTTAAGGAGAAAGCTTATGTGGGTAAGGAGCAAAAGTTCATGTATGTCTCTAAGGTGCCTAAACCAAAAAACTATTATAGGCCTAAAATTGACAGAGCCCTTAATACCACTATAGAAAATGGAGCATCTAAGATACCTATTAAGACAAGTTAAAATTATAATATTGATGCTTCGTCTCTTGATAATACTTGATTCACACTTTCCGCGCCTAGCTGAAAGGCGTTAAAGAAAAGCGCTTATGGGAGACAACCCATTATTTTACTTCTGCACTTTTGTTTTATATTTGAGTCTTGGAAGTTGTTACTACTGTAGCAACCTCTCCTTATCTTTATTTTATTGCATTGTTGTGCCAAGTAAAGTCTTTGATAGTAAGGTTCATACTAGATTTGGATTACTGCGCAGAAACAGCATTTCTTGTCGTCACGAATTTGATTAGTATTCTCTGTAGGTAACTCAGAAAAATCTTCCAATTTACGTGAGTGATCCTCAGATATGTACGCAACTTTCATTCAGTTTGAGCATTTTCATCTGAGCAAGTTTAGTGCCCCAGAAAAATTCGTCTTTTACAGACTGTTCTGTTTTGACAGATTCTGCCTTTTATTTCGCATTGCATGTTTTGCTATGTTTGATGGATTTCTTTATTCCATTAACTTTCAGTAGCTTTGTGCAATGTCCAGAAGTGTTAAGAATGATTATGTCACCTCTGAATATGTGAATTTTTGATTATGCACTAACCCTCTAATGAGTTTGTTTTGAGTTTGGTGTGGAGGAAGTTTTCAAGGATCAAGAGAGGAGGACGATACAATATGATCAAGGAGAGTGAAAACTCTAAGCTTGGGGATGCCCCCGCGGTTCATCCCTGCATATTTCAAGAAGACTCAAGCATATAAGCTTGGGGATGCCCAAGGCATCCCCTTCTTCATCGACAACATTATCAGGTCACCTCTAGTGAAACTATATTTTTATTCCATCACATCTTATGTGCTTTAGTTGGAGCGTCTTTATGTTTTTATTTTTGTTTGTGTTTGAATAAAATCGGATCCTAGCATTCATTGTGTGGGAGAGAGACACGCTCCGCTGTTGCATATGAACACATGTGTTCTTAGCTTTATTCTTAATGTTCATGGCGAAGGTTGAAACTGCTTCGTTAATTGTTATATGGTTGGAAACAGAAAATGCTACATGTGGTAATTGGTATAATGTCTTGAATAATTTGGTACTTGGAAATTGTTGTGCTCAAATAGATCATATTTAAGCTCTTTCATCATGTACTTTGCACCTATTAATGAAGAAATACCGTAGAGCTTGTTGACATTTGGTTTGCATGATTGGTCTCTCTAAAGTCTAGATATTTTCTGGTGAGGGTTTGAACAACAAGGAAGACAGTGTAGAGTCTTATAATGCTTGCAATATGTTCTTATGTAAGTTTTGTTGTACCGGTTCATACTTGTGTTTGCTTCAAATAACCTTGCTAGCCTAAGCCTTGTATTGAGAGGGAATACTACTCGTGCATCCAAATCCTTGAGCCAAAAACTATGCCATTTGTGTCCACCATACCTACCTACTACATGGTATTTTTCTGCCATTCCAAGTAAATACTTCGTGTGCTACCTTTAAACAATTCAAAAGTTACTATCTCTTATTTGTGTCAATGTTTTATACCTCATGAGGAAGTATGTGGTGTTTTATCTTTCAATCTTGTTGGGCAACTTTCACCAATGGACTAGTGGCTTCATCCGCTTATCCAATAATTTTGCAAAAAGAGCTGGCAATGGGGTTCCCAGCCCCAAATTAATTAACCTTAATAGACACTCCTCCATGGTATGTGATTGATGGAAGGCACCCGAGGATTCGGTTAGCCATGGCTTGAGAAAGGAAAGGTGGGGAGGAGTGTCATCTCTAAATAAAACTAAAATAAAAAGACACTCCTTCATGGTATGTGATTGTTGGAAGGGACCCGAGGATTCGGTTAGCCATGGTTTGTGAAAGCAAAGGGTGGAAGGAGTGTCACCCAAAAATAAAAATAATCATGGGAGCCGCTCTTTGAAAGTATGTCTGGCAAGGGGGTTAGAGTGCCCACTACCATTCGTTGACAACAACAAACACCTCTCAAAACTTTACTTTTATGCTCTCTTTATGATTTCAAAACTTGAAAAGCTCTAGCACATGATTTTATCCCTGCTTCCCTCGCGAAGGGCCATTCTTTTACTTTTATGTTGAGTCAGCTTTACCTATTTCCTTCCATCTTAGAAGCAAACACTTGTGTTAACTGTGCATTGATTCTTACATACTTGCTTATTTGCATTCATCATATTACTTTGTGTTGACAATTATCCATGAGATAAACATGTTGAAGTTGAAAGCAACCACTGAAACTTATATCTTCCTTTGTGTTGTTTCAAAACTTTCTACTAAGAATCAATTGCTTTATGAGTTAACTCTTATGCAAGTCTTATTGATGCTTGTCTTGAAAGTACTATTCATGAAAAGTCTTTGCTATATGATTCAGTTGTTTAATCATTATCTTTACCATTGCTTCGCATCACTTCATTCATTACATATGCTTACAATAGTATTGATCAAGATTATGATAGCATGTCACTTCAGAAATTATCTTTGTTATCGTTTACCTACTCGAGGACGAGTAGGAACTAAGCTTGGGGATGCTTGATACGTCTCAAACGTATCTATAATTTCTTATGTTCCATGCTACTTTTATGATGATACTCACATGTTTTATACACACTTTATATCATATTTATGCATTTTCCGGCACTAACCTATTGACAAGATGCCGAAGAGCCAGTTGCTGTTTTCTGCTGTTTTTGGTTTCAGAAATCCTACAAAGGAAATATTCTCGGAATTGGACGAAATCAACGCCCAGGGTCTTATTTTTCCACGAAGCTTCCAGAGGACCGAAAGGATCACGAAGTGGGGCGACGAGGCGCCGCCACAACAGGGCCGCGTGGCCAAGAGTGGGGCCGCGCCGCCCTGGCGTGTGGGGCCCTCGTGTCGCCCCTAAACCTACCCTTCCGCCTACTTAAAGTCTTCGTCGCGAATACCCCAGTACTGAGAGCCACGATACGGAAAACCTTCCAGAGACGCCGCCGCCGCCAATCACTACAAGAGATGGGGGATTTGTTGACGAAAACCCTGGTGACAAAAATGCATACCGTCATGGATGTGTCCTTATAGGTGACGAATTCATCTTTCGTCAAGCATTTAAGGTAATGCTTGACGGTATGATTTGTCGTCAAGAAAAATCGTCACCCATTACCCAAGCGGGAAGGGCTTCCATCGTGTCCGTTAATAGGTGACGAAATCAAAGATCGAGGTGACGAAATATTACTAAGTTACTTTATTAAATGTTATTAGTTTTATATATCATGCGTGACCCAGCTTGTCGGGAACATATTTAATTAAGTAAAAATTGTGGTTTGGAAGAATCGAACAAGGGCTTCGGCGTGACCGACGCGGAGTCTTACCGCCAAGGTAGATATGGAATTTTGATCCGGATCCGTAAGTAGTCTATTCTACATATTTATTTCAATGGTGTGATCTAGATGTTACGACATAATAATTCCCTTATTAATATTTATGTCGGCCGAGGGTGCCTCGTTTAAGTCGCGCCGCTAGCGGACACGGCCTATATAGGTGCTCTTGCTAACGATCGAATCGACTAGGGTTCTCGTCGAGGTGAGAAGAATTCCGCTCCATTGTGGTGGCGGCGAGACGCATCATCGGTGAGTTGTCCCGATTGTTCGTTAGGTCTAGATTTTTTAATCGGTTGTCAAGATCTGTTACGAAGAACGTTGGCATGTTCTTAACTGAATTGTAGGCAATGGATCGAAGTTGGATAACCGATGGCATCCAGAAGTTCACAACAAAGTACATGGCAGGTGTTAGGGATTTCATCAAGTTTGCGCGAGAACACTTGGACAATACAGATGAACCAATCTTGTGCCCTTGCAAGGACTGCCTAAATCTGATACGTCAGGATATAAAAATAGTCGAGGATCACTGCAATTGTTCAGGTATGTCCATGACGTATACAAGATGGACTAGACATGGGGAAGATTTTAGTGATGACGAAGGGCGGGATAGAAACGATGATGGTGCGTATGATAGTGACAACGATGAAGAGGAAGACAATGGTGTTTGTTATGTTGATGATTCGTCTAGTATGATCGATGAACTGCGTAAGTCCGGAAATAAAGGTCCCGACCTGCCAAATCCGTATGCTAATCTAATTGAGTCGGCGAAAAAGAACTTTATGAGGGATGCACCTCTTTCACTAGGTTGTCGTTCATCATTAAGCTCCTTCATGTCAAATCATACAGTCGGATAACAAACGAGAGGATTTGATCTCTTACTTCAGCTTTTACGTACGGCTTTGCCGGATGTGGACTTTCCCAAATCATATGCCGATGCTAAGAGTGTTCTTTCGATGTTGGGCTTGGTTATGAGACAATTCATGCATGCAAGTTTGATTGTTCTTTATTTTGGGGAGATCACAAGGACGATACGAACTGCCATGTTTGTGGATTATCAAGATATAGAGACCCTACTGGAAAAAAGAAAATCCCTCACAAGGTGTTACTTTCCTATAATTAAAAGGTTGCAGAGACTATTTGTTAAAAAGGAAATGTCGACACATACAAGATGGCACAAAGAGAAGAGGGTTGTTGAGCCCAATGTACCGAGGCACCTCGCTGATGGTGAGGCATGGAAGCACTTTGATGGCAAGTTTGATTGGTTTGCTAAAGATCCTCGTAACATAAGACTAGGTTTTGCCACAGACGGCTTCAGTCCTTTTGGAAGTATGAGTAATCCTTACAGTATGTGGCCTGTTTTTGTGATTCCTTACAACTTCCCACTATGGATGTGCATGGATCAATCGAATTACATGATGGCATTGCTAATTCCCGGAAAGTATTCCCCAGGGAAAGATTTTCATGTATTTATGCAGCCACTGATAAAAGATATGATGCAGCTATGGACTGGTGTGGAGACATTTGATGCATGCACAGAGGAATATTTCCCATTGCATGCTGCGTTTCTTTGGTCTATTCATGATTATCCTGGATATGCCACTATGTCGGCCGAAGCACAAGAGGATTTCATGCGTGTGTGCATTGCGATGAGAATCCTTGCGCTGAACCTTTGAAAAACAAAATTGGATATATTGGGCATCGGCGATTTCTTGATAAAAAACACCCATACAGGAGAAGCAGACTTTTCAATGGTACAACTGAGATTAGAGATCCACCAAGGAAGTACACACCCAAAGAGGTAGCTGCGAAGGTAGAAATGGTTAAGGATTTTGAACATGGGAAAAATCCAATAAATAGAAAGCGGAAGCGTGCAACTGTACTCCGGTGAACCAACATGGCACCCGAAAGTCAGCTTACATCATCTACCGTATCGGCGGAACTTAAGATAGCTCACAACTTAGATGTGATGCGTATTGAGAAGAACATATGTGACAATATTGTTGGTACACTACTTGAACTTGAGGGCAAGAATAAGGACACTGTTAGTGCTAGAATTGATTTGAGGAAATTCAAAATGTGGAAGAAGTATTGGTTGGAGAAAATTGAGAAGGATGATGATGATGCAGCGAGTAAGTTATGCGAAGCCCCTGCACCATGGACGCTTTCGAAGGAACGGAAGAGACATTTGTGTAGGTATTTGGCAAACACTAGGTTCCCGGATGGTTATTGCGCAAGCTGGGGAAGATGTGTGAATATTGATGGTTGTAAGGTTACCGGTATGAAGACGCATGATTGCCACATACTTCGCAGCGAGTGTTGCCGAGCTGGGCTCAAGGGAATTGCATCTAAGGAAATGTATGTGGCTATTGCAGAGCTAGGAAGATTTTTTAGGGAGTCTGTGTGCCAAAACCCCGAAAGTTGATGTGCTGAATCGATTGAAGGTTGAAATTGTTGTGATCCTATGCAAACTTGAGAAGCTCTTCCCCCAGACTTTTTTGATGTAATGGTGCACTTAGCTATTCATCTTCCCGAGGAGGCTCTTTTGAGGGGTCCTGTTCATTATGGTTGGATGTATCCAGTTGAGAGAAGATTAGGTTATCTAAAGTCTACGGTCCGTAACAAAGCAAGGCCGAAGGTTCTATCGCAGAGACTACATTGTTGATGAGTGTTTGATTTTTTGCTCTAGATTTTTCAAGGATGGCACGAAACAAGATTTAACAAAGATGATAGGAACCAAGACATTCGGAGAAAACCTGATCCTGACGAGATGGAAGTATTTTCGGTTGGAGCTAAAGGTCTTGGGAAATCCATTTTGAAACATTTTGACAAGGAATTTGACAAAATGGTTTGGTATGTGCTGAACAACTGTGACGATGTAGAACGTTATATCAAGTAAGTAGTTAGCTTCACTTTAATAACTACTTCTCAATGTTGCAGACATAATTGTCCTGTATTTCATATGTGTTTTTTCTATGTTTCAGTGAATTCCGACAACAATTGGGAGGTAGGGGTGTGCGTGACATCGAGGAGACGGTTCAGAGAGAGTTTGCAGGTTGGTTTGCAAACCATGTGAGACAGATTGGACAATGCATCAGAAGATTTGAAGTCTCTGGCTGCTGGGCCAGACCGGCGTGTAGTAGTATACGCTGGTTGCAACGTAAAGGGTGCGAGGTTTCGCACGCTTACTCGGGATAAAGACCTGAAGACTCAAAATTCGGGCGTAGCGACTAAGGGATCTTTTGGTGATGCGAGATGAGACCGACTACTATGGTGTTCTGCAAGAAGTTCTTGAACTGCAATGACGGGACTAACAAACACGGTGACGAGTCCGTGTACTTGTTTCGTTGCGGCTGGTTCGACCTTGCCGAGCAAGGGTTCGAAGATAAAAGATGATGGTTTTTTTAAAAGCGTTAACACTTCTATCCTATGGTTCAAGAATTCACCATTCATATTGGCCGATCAAGCTGAAACATGCTTCTATTTGGAGGATACAAAGTTTGGTGATCCGTGGAAAGTGGTGCGAAGTTCAGCCATAGACATGTGTACGACGTTCCAGAATTAGAAGATGGTAACGATGATGCATTTGTACGGAATGAAGACGCATACCAGGAGGATGAAGGTTCGATCGACCATACATTTCATGATGTTGTCGACCTAGACGAGGAAGCGAGATGTGGAAGCAGAGGAGGATGATCATCGTGCTGCTGAAGTTGTACGTATTCATGATGCTCGTACAATCCGTGAACTAGAGAATGCGGAAGATAGTCCCAATGTTGACATGGATATGAGCGAAGATGAACTAGAGAATCAGGAAGATAGTCTCATTTTGGAAGAGAACATACATGATGACGAGGGAAAAAATTCAGAAGAAGATAGTGATTTAGATTGATAGAAACATGTAATGCATACAACTATATGTTTTGTTCCAAACATTTGAAATGTTCTTATTTAGATGTTTACGATCTCGAACTTGTCATTGAATTATCCGAGAAGGTTTTAAGAGCAAATTAATATAAGCAAAAATATGGACAAATATAAGAAAGCCAACATGTCGGTAACATAACTTTGACAATGGTTTTAATTAATCGACACTTGACACGATTACAACCAGCAGCACGATATGACTAACTATTGTTTTAACACAAGCAAAATCGACAATCGCATAAAGAGTCTTACAACTTAATTTAAACCTAAAGGGGCTGCATAGTTGGACACACCGGCACCATGAATCACGGACTAGCTACTTCAGATCGATTTCAGGCACATGGATAGCAAACAAGTAAACCCCTGCATTTCCCAGGTAAAGCAAGAACAGCATCTTGTCACCCATCCGAAGGTGCTTTTCCTTGTCCATGAACTCCTTCCACCCACTGACGCACATACGACCATCGTCTGAAGAAATTGCGTAGGACGAATGCACCAAAGTACTGGGATGGCACACAATACTGATTGCACCATATTGTTCCATATCTTTAGGAACCAAACGGCTAGGGATTTTCTGTTCCAACAGTAGGGACATAGTTTAGTTAACACTTGTACGTAATGTAGGTCGCAAACTTAATGAAATGATATGATCTCATCGCTTACCACGTGTTTGTTGTAATTTTAGCTGTTTGTCCAATTCGAGTATGCGGCATTGGGACAAGTAGTGCTCCTTGATCATAATCTCCAGCATTGTGGTACTCAACAAGGTAGTCCAAGTTGTCCACCCGAAGAATGACGGTATGCATCATCCTCCAATTTATCATTGTTCCATCGGTACTACCGAGCGAGTCAACAATGTCACGCTTCGTACGGGACAAGCTCGGTAGTAAGCTGCATAATTAAAATAACCGACATAAGATGGAATAATTAATATGATCAATCATTGTGTCCAAAGGTGGAAAATTACCTGGATGGATTAGTGGTTCGGTTCCGGTTATTACAAGAGTATCTCGACCGGATGAGTTAACTCTGAAAATTAACTCCATGCCAACCTTAAAATTGTACACTCTAGCAAATTCGTTCCAAAATCTTCCGTTGATATAGGTTCTGCCAGCTCTGTTGGTAACATTAACAACAAATGCATGGCCATCTTTGGTTTTGAGTGCAGCTTCAAAAGTTGTCCTGTGGGAGGTCTGGACACCATACTTCTTAAGGAAATACGGTCTATAGTAGCAAGGGATGACCTAAATTCAGTAGAGTTAATACAAAAGTAAGTTAAATATGCGTCTACTCGGATAATCACCGAGTCTCAGATCTTGGACTTCTATCAGCACATATCTGAACTTCTATCAGCACATATCTGAACTTCTATCAGCACATATCTGAACTTCTATCAGCACATATCTGAACTTCTATCAGCACATATCTGAACCTCTATCTCTAACAGCTACAACTATCGTAAAACTGGTATGAACGTAAAAGTTATCACAACTATCGTAAAACTCAACCATAAATAAGCGGTTAATACATATGGTGACCAACAATTATTACACACATCTGAATAATAGTACTAAACTAGCAATAACTACTAGGATCACGTGTTAAACTTTGATGTGGCGGCGAATTAATGAAACATCCGAATGAATTTTAAACTTATAAGTGCATGTACCGTCTTCTCCTCAAAACCCTCTTGTAGTGTTTGCACGAAAAAACCTAACGCGACTCCCCTCCACCGCACATCCCCTTCTTGTCAAAGCAAACTGGACACACGCAAAAAATATGAAGAAAGATTACCAATCGGAAACAACGATCGATCGCGAGACGTACATGTTATTTACGTACTCCACTAGTAGGCGCCATCCTTGGTCTCGACGCGGAGCGAGAGTCTTACAAGTCTCGCCGGCGAGAGACGTGGCGAGCTGTGGCGGCGACGGACGTGGCGAGATCCGGCGGCGAGAGACGTGGCGAGATCTGGCGGCGGCTGAAGGAGGTCGTGAAATGATGGCAAGTTATATCGTGGAGTAAATTTCGGTAGGTCAATAGGAGTGCAAATGGGCGGTGCTGGGTTTAGACGTGACAACACGGTCGAATGCGCGTCAGTTGGACTAGACCCGCGTCAGTTTTCTCTTCGTCTGCCGTGTCAATATTTATCCCCTTCCCCCTCCCCTACCGTCTCAATATTCGCACCGCATCCTGGTTTCCACTTTCCACACTTCTCGTCGTCTCCTCTCCCTCATTATCTTCGTCTTCCGCCGCTGCGTCGCCATGGACATGGATGAGCGGCAAATCTACAACTCGGACTAGCAAGCGCGCAGTCCACATCCACGACGACGAGGACCCGGATGTGGTCTACACCAACGACCCCTGGGAAGTGCGCGCGTCCTCGACATGTACACGGAGTGGCTCATGGAGGAGGAGCACAAGTTCGTCGGCCTCGACTTCGAGTACACCAACCATCGAGCCGAGGACGAGAAGAAGATCGCCGTGGTTCAACTCGCATGCGTCGACATGTGCTTGGTGTTCCACTACGCAGCGTAAGAACTAATCCCCTTTTTTAATCTTTCGTTTGGGGTTTTTTACTTGCCGCCGTTCTGTCTCTCTTTGATTTTCGTTTGACATTGTTCCCGAAAATCAGTACATTCCCGATCTAAATCTGCTACACATTGTTCCAGAAAAGCGAGTACATTCCCGATCTAAATCTGCTACACATTGTTCCCGATTTATTAATTTGTTTCATCTTCGTCTCCTCTGTAGGTTCTTGCATATTTGTAACTGATCTGTGACTAGTACATTACTTTGTTTACTGCAGTGCTAACTGGTGGGAGTCTCCGGCAATCTGCGATTTCTTTCGAGAAGGCGCTACGTTTGCGAGTGTTGACATCCGTGGTGACAAGAGAGTTCTGCGGAGGACATGGCACATGGAGATTCCTTCTGAGTACTACGTCGATCTCCGGGACGAGTACTTCAAGTACATTGGTCATGCGAGGGCTGGCATGGCTACCATGGCAGCAAGACTCATTGATTCATGGTTCGGTGATATGAAGAAGAAGTTCCACCACCATCGGCACGGACTGTGGGGGGACTTCCCACTTCCAAATATGAACATCGAGTATGCAGCCATTGATGCTTGGGTCTCGTACGAGCTCTACCGCAAGATCGTGGTCGACGAGTCCTGTCGATGGTGGATTGATCATCTCTTCTGCTGCATGACCCCCTGATCTTTTGGTTTGGTCTCCCTCCTGCGTGAGGTGCTTTTGGCTAGTAGTCCATTCTTTTGAAACTATAAATATTTTGCCATGCTATGTTAACAATTGTCTTGGGAGGTTTCAATTTTATGTTAACAATTGTTCTTTTGAAACTAAATGTTCAGAGCGAGTAGAGTTCTTCAAAATCAAAACATAGCGGACGTAAAAATCACCAAAAATTGTGATTAAAATTTTCTTTATGACTTTTACTCATTTATCTGAAATTTTTAATCGAAAAAATCTCAAAGTGGTGAACAATAACATAATATGGTGTCCCCATGGTGCACATGTGTCGAACGAGGGGTTTTCGGACGAAAAGAGGGGGAAATCGCCAAAAACTGACCAAACCACCATGGATTTGGGGCATGATTTGGCACCCTTGTGCACATTGTGATATCACACCTTGCTTGCTATGGGTTTTGATTTTTTGGAGTTGGTGGCATGGTGTCCCCATGGTGGACATGTGTCGAACGAGGGGTTTTCGGACGAAAAGAGGGGGAAATCGCCAAAAACTGACCAAACCACCATGGATTTGGGGCATGATTTGGCACCCTTGTGCACAATGTGATATGACACCTTGGTTGCTATGGGTTTTGATTTTTTGGAGTTGGTGGCTTGGTGTCCCCATGGTGGGCATGTGTCGAACGAGGGGTTTTCGGACGAAAAGAGGGCGAAATCGCCAAAAACTGACCAAACCACCATGGATTTGGGGCATGATTTGGCACCCTTGTGCACATTGTGATATCACACCTTGGTTGCTATGGGTTTTGATTTTTTGGAGTTGGTGGCTTGGTGTCCCCATGGTGGACATGTGTCGAACGAGGGGTTTTCGGACGAAAAGAGGGGGAAATCGCCAAAAACTGACCAAACCACCTTGGATTTGGGGCATTTAACGTCACCACATTACCCTACAACAGAAGTTTCACTTGGAAAAATGTTTGACAACCTCTTAGTGCAATTAGGTCAACCTAGGTTTCACCAAACACTCAAACTTTCATATAAAATTGAAAATTTGTTGAAATCTTTCCAAACCTTGTGTATTGGCCAATGTGTGGCTAACACTTTCCATGGAAAATAACAAACTAGAAAAAAATTTGGCATAAGGGTGCATCAACATGTGGGTAATGACGCTAGCATGCTATCTTGGCAGTTTGGTTTGAAAATTTTCAAAAATTCATCCCCTAAACTCAAGAAGAGGCTATGTGTGATCACTAATTCACTCAAAAATCCATCCGTCATGCGTGGGACCCATGTCAAAGTAATGGGAAAGTGGACTGACTACATGCAGCAATCCACGTTTTCACACCCACGCGTCAGACAGAGGAACCCAAACGGCAGCACCTACTGTATATCCATCGGCCCCATCGTCTCTCCCACCCGCAACTTCTATTCCCCAATCTCTGGCGAAAAACCCTGCTTGCACCTCCACCAGCGCAACACCGACCTCCCCTTCCACCGAAGATCCCGAAGATGAAGCGTGTTCGCGGAGACGAGCCGGAGGCGAGTGCGGTCGTCAACGTCGACGAGGCGACGGCGATGGTCCGGTAGTAGTCGACGTCGCGGAGGCGGGATCTTCTTCCGCAACCGGAGCCGCTCTTCGCCGCGCCGTGACCGTGGAGGGCTCCGCCCAACCGGCCGTGGTCGCCGTCGGCCGATGAGGCCACGGGAGACGTCCTCGCTCCCGCGGCACAAGCGAGATGACCAGGGCTTCGATCCGAATGACCCGTTCTACCGCCACTCCAGGCAGTACCGCGAGCTATATGGCCCTAGAGAGTGCGACGAGTTCGAAGAGGAGGCCTCCGACAACTGCAGCGAGGTACTCTACTATTCCGATCGATCCCCTGTTTTTCTTGATCTTACTGTTCACCATAGGGTTTGCTCATAGGGTAGATTGATTTTCCCTGTCAACGACTTCTTGTACAAATTGATGATTCTGGGGTTCTTGCTCATCTGATTTATGGTTTGTAGTTACTAG
Source organism: Lolium rigidum (assembly GCF_022539505.1). NCBI lineage: Eukaryota > Viridiplantae > Streptophyta > Magnoliopsida > Poales > Poaceae > Lolium > Lolium rigidum. Next base: position 247,762,217 of record NC_061509.1, on the reverse strand, counting down.
ATCTGTAATATTTGATGCACATCTTGATTCAACTGTAATGATTCCTTTTGTGTGATGAATGATACCTGCTTAGTGTAACGCTCACTTGCATTTCAAACTTAAATTCATCCGAATATGAATCATACCGAGTGATTATGATTACAAGAATTATATTATAGGTACTATTAATTGATCTGATACATGGATTTTATAATCACCATTTGTCTTAAACTGGTGCTTATTTATACGATGAAAGCATAGTGTGTACATCATTTTAATTTGGGGAACAAGTGAATTATCGGTTGCATGTAATTTATGACCATAATTTTTGTTCAATTCCTGCTTATTGACGTCATGAATCCATATTGTTTTATGAATCGAGTACATCTTCGGGGAACAAATGATTGATCCCCGATCCATGAAATTTATAATCACCATTTTCTCTTAAATTGGTGCTTACTTATAATACTCGAAATAATGATTGGACTACCCATGAACAAGTTGTGACAACAGTTTAAATTGGTGGTTATTTATATTAGTGAAGTAATTATGTATGGTTGGATCTGGATCATAAATGTTGATTCTACATGATTAATTCTTAATAATGTTCATACAAAAATATTTAATGCTTCAATTGTATTTCAGTTAATTTCCTTCTCTCACTTCTTCTTTACTTTCAAAATCGCAGGAAGACTACGAGGACGTTGACGGCGACAAGGAGGACCGGGACCGGAAGAGCCGCTTCGTTCGAAGAAGGCGAAGACTGGCCGGATCCCTTTCCGTCGTAACGGAAAGCCACATTGCCCATTCTACGGCGGGGTTTTCCCGAACGATCTCGTGTGTCCGATCCAGGCACGCGACGGGAGTTGGAAAAGGTAGCAAGCGGAAGCACAATCTCGCTAGCAAGGCGAAGCACGCTGCCTTTGGCAAGTTCCTCGGGGACTACGTCGGGATCGGCCTCATCCCGCTCGTCGGTCCAGCTGTTGGCCCTCATGTTCTCCACTAAATTTAGTTTCGTTTAGTTGTTCCCCTGGAGGTTCATGGTTAAACTATGTCATGTTTCAAAGACTATGTTCTACTTTTGTTATTTGGAACCCGGGCAATCATACCCAGTTGTTTAACTTCCAGACCTAGTGGGCTTGTTCCGTTTTTCCCAAGGCCCGGGGAAGTACATATTAATTTGCAAAAAATGAACAATTAAAATCGGTGAAAATTGAGCTGGCAGTAGAAAAAATGCGGGACCAAATAGTCAATCGTAAAGTTTACCCCCTACATAATCCCACTATACAATCCCTTCACACAAGAGCGGCCGGGGTAGCGATATGACATAAACACACAATGGGCACACACAAATTGTAGACTAAAACAATTATATCATATGATAAAGATTATATCATAGGATATCAAGCGAAACTTCAATACCACCACGGCCGCCCTGGTTGAAAAGAATGAGAACAACATTCCCGGATTCAAAGTTGTACTCCTTAGTAAACTCCGACCAGCGAGAATCGAACTTCATCCTTCCATCGGTAGTAGTGTAGTATGCACCCCGAGGGTGGTAGCCATAGTCATCAACAAAAAAACATGCCTCCCCGCTTTCGGAGATATTCAAGGACCTAACAACTTCCTTCGGTATACGCTGAATAATAAAAATTAAATTATATATGGGAAGGATATAAAGGATAACTAAGATTACATAAAGAAAACGAGAATTATACCGGTCCATTGCCCTTCAAATCAGTATTCGTCAAGGTGTGCACAAAAACAACACCAAGACCAAGACCACGCTCACGGAGAAGTTGTTCCTTCTTCAATGTTTGAGCGAGTAGTAAGCATAACACCTTTAGTGTGGACAAGCTGCAGTTGGAATTTCCGCATACAAATTTAAAATTAATAAAAGAATAAAAAAAGAGGAGATATAACATCGGTTATATTAAAAAAATGGGCAACACATGGTAAAAGATAAAACAGAATTACCATCGACACGATGCTTTTCGATGCCATCGGGACCTACTCGCAAAAATCCCAAACAGTTCGAGAGCACTATCAAACCCAAACATGATACGAGTCACCAACTTTCGAGGTCGTAGTCATGAAGAAATTTTTGGTATCCAGTACCAAAAACACGTGTCTTCGAACTGCCTTTCTTAACATGAAATTTGTACTTCACTTCATCCGATGTAACGACAAAGAAGATATTACCAACAAGGTTGTTGAACTGCCTCCTCACAAAACAAGGCACAGTCTGAAAAAACAGTAGAACAAAAATGCAGAAAATAAGGATATAGTCTAGAATCTGTCAACAAAAAAGATACATTCTAAAAAAGGATATATACCATAAATTCATCAAATCTGCTTCCAAGATAACAACGAAATGAACTGAGAGTCTCCCGCCTCTGCTGACAATGATTGCCCATCGAACCACAAACAACACAGTTCATCCCGTGTATATTTAGCAATTACCAAAGCTAGTAAAAAATACGAGTAGGTAGGGCATATTCATAGAAATCTATCCATAGATCCGAAACCATACACACATATATCCATAGATCTGAACAAACAAGATTATTCGAGAGGACAAAAAGGATTTTCAACAAACGAGAGAAAAAGGAGGTGAGGTGAAGTAGTGACATGTAAAAACATATTTTCCTACCTCTCAAAACAAACGAAAATCTTCAGAGAGAAAAGAGTTTTTCAGCAGAAAAGAGAGAGAAAGAAGATGAAGGAGACTTGCTTCACCGCATGAACAAGGGAGGGTAGAAGGCAAAACCAACCAGGGGCATTATAAATACAATAAGTAGTAGTAACTCGCCTACAACCGCTATTTAATGAGGCTGTGGGGTAGATGGTGGTTGCTATCCTGTAAGTTATTCAAAAGTCAAACACAAAGTATCTCATGCAAAAATACATTGAATCATAAAGTTGCACTTCAAAATTATTTAAAACCATATGATTTACAACTTCAAATGTACAACAAAATGTTGACTACATGCCTTTGTTCGGACTATAGGTTAGGTCAGAACAATTATGGCATGTTAGTCATTTTTTCAACATACATAAAAAACAAATGCTCATTTGTGGACGAAGTGCACAATTATACCAAAGTAGGCATCACTTCAACACATCAAACTACACCAAACCTCATGAAAAATTTAAATTTGAATTTTGCACATGAATGTCACAACATTTACTCAGTCCCACTAGTTACTGATGATTTTACATTGAATTTAGCATTTATTATGAGTTTTACTCGTTTTCTGTCATTTTTTAATAAAAAATCAACAAACACCTAAAAATTTCAGAAAAATCTGAAACTCGTTAGGCACACATACCTACCCTTCATGACCACTCACAAAAATTTGCAGCTCAATCTGAGTATTTGAAGTGCAGCTTGCTTGAAAAAGAGCCCTTCACCGACATGATCGATGTGGGTCCACACATGGATCGACCCAACCAACATGAGGTTCCACAAGTGTTTTCGAGACAAAATCTCACATGTGTGAACAATAACATGTATATGTGGGATGTGTTCTCACATATACCTCACATGCAAAAGGTTTTACAACTTCCGGGGTCGACGATTCGACCGTTCTGCCGAAAATGTCCTCACTTGTGTAAATTCACATCAAACTACACCAAACCTCATGAAAAATTTAAATTTGAATTTTGCACATGAATGTCACAACATTTACTCAGTCCCACTAGTTACTCGATGATTTTACATTGAATTTAGCATTTATTATGAGTTTTACTCGTTTTACTGTCATTTTTTAATTAAAATATACATGTACAGTTCCATTTTCGAGTAATATTTTTTCTTTCACGGCAAAAACTTGTTCCCTCCAAATTGTAGTACGCCGGCTGCCAAAACGCCCAAATTTTTTGTTCCCTCCACTCCTCCCGCGCACCCCACCTATCAAATATTTCGCCCTCCCTTATATACGTCGTGCCTCTACCCCATGATTTACGAGCATCTTAACTACCCACACACCCGACCTCATCCTCTCGTGCTCACCCCGATCCGGTGTCTTCGCCGGACGTTCATCCATCTCGCATCTATCTCCCCGGCCGGTGGTCGCCATGGCCGGCAGTCGTCGAAACGTCGGGGTGAAGGAAAATCGCACACACACGCCGAAGAAGACGCCCGGCTCGAAGAAACGCCAAGGTAAATCTGTCGGTGATCGGCTTGTTGTTGTGTTTTTCGGATGGTTAGATCGAGAGATCGGTTTTACATGTCTACCACGCCCGTTTGACCTATATCTAGATCTTGCATATTTGATAGATCCAATCCCGACATCATAGGTATAGGGTTTATCGTTTTTATTGCAGAGACAATCATGCCGTGCTATACAATCTTTGCCATCCCGCTGATGTACAATCTTTTGCATTGACAATTGTTTGCCGAAACACTTAACTGAACTAATTCCAGCCGTTGCCGAAAACAGCTCGACGAGCTACGATGAACAACGACATTGCTTCGGACTTTTATTCGTCGGTTTCGGAGGAAGCAGAGTTTGATCTAGAACAATTGTTTGTTGTTTTCTATGGAACTAGTTAGTTTGCACGTGCAATGCACGTCTTAACAATGTAATGAAGTTTTTTTAATCATGTACTTTGTTTCATCAGTCTATTTATTTCCACAATTTTTGTTTATCTATGTCTTTCAAAAGTCAAAAATCAATTTTCAGCACATATCTGAACTTCTATCAGCACATATCTGAACTTCTATCAGCACATATCCGAACTTCTATCGGTATAGGACTGAACTACCGATACCTCATTATGTGTCAATTATTTGTTACGAGTAGATATCTAAAAGCACATGATGTCCCTTAGCCTGCCATATGCCCCCTCTTATGTTTTGTTCGCCGACATCATACGTAGACTCTTATGTTTTCAATCATTTGCTGTTGTACAATATTTTGGAAAGACAATTATTTGCTGTTTTCTATGGAATTGGCCCCCTCTTATGTTTTGTTCACGCTCCGCTCTTCCGATTATTTCAGCGGAGACACAAAACCCCGTCAAGCCGGCATATGAGCTTGCCAAGGAGAAACAAATGCAAGAAAATGTAGTACGCATGGAAAAAAATTTCGCTGAAAAATATGGACCCGCCCACAAATTTCAGAAAGATTTCTCTGGTTTTGCACGTACATTAGTGTATGGTGGGGTACAAATAGGAACTAGTAACAATCTAAAGGACACAGTCTGCGAAGAGATGGAGGTCGAAGAGGACCCTTCGTATGAACCGAATCCAGAAGAGATAGCTACTGCTGATGATGATCTTCATTCAGATGAGGATCAGCGCACTGTCGGCAAAACTTCAGCTAAGGTCTGTGGAACTATGTGTGAACTATGATAGGAAATACGTACATGCTAAATGTTTCCTACTAATGTAGCCTCTACTTTGCTTGCAGATAGTTGCTTCTTCTGCAATAGTTGCACAGAAGAAGCGATCCATACCCGAAGTTGCACCATCCAACATTGCAACAAGATCAATGGCAACAAGCCGAACACTGAAGCTGGGTCATCCGATGAGCCGACGGCCATCGCTGGTCCGAACACCTGAAGGAGCACCCTCACCTAACCGGATCATGACATCCGGAGGCAGCACCTCATCTCCTGAGGACAATCAAATTGTAAACTTTGAGCGGCAAGGTATGAAAGTTTGTAAAAACTAAACACCGTACCGCATATTTTCATATAAAAGAGAATCATTTCATATCTCTTATTTCAGAGACATTGACAACATCTCGGCGGTAGTAAGAGAAAGAGAGGTGGACGCGGACGTACCATGGGCCATGGACTACATGAGTACACAAGAAGAAATGGTGGCAATAAGATGCCAATTGAATTCACCGCTGGTGTCGGGAGACCCAAGGATTATGTCCAGTCAGCAAAGCCGAGCAATGAGGTTGGTATTCACATCCGTGAAAAAATGCCGCTTGCAACACACCTGGACACAAGTACAAGAAAGATGACACTCTCAAACATGTCATTCCTCATGCTATAAGTACGGTAGCGGTGAGTCCTGTACAATCTTGGTTTAACCTAATTAGTATGCTACATGATCATCTATCTAAGAATCTACCGATTAATGCATCACTATTTTGAAGGGAAAGTTTAATATGGACAAAAATGATGAGGTGGCTCAAGATGTGTGCACTGATATGTCTGCAAGTTAGTATTCGGCGGTTCCGATATAGGCTTAAAAAGGAGTATTGGCCGAAAATTAAAAATCTCACACTCGGAGCAAGCATATCTCAAGAAGCCGGGTCATGTAGAAGAGAAAAGCTGGAAAGAACTGGTGAAAAGATGGTTTGATGAGAAGTACCAGGTACATAAACGTTATTGCTTTCGATAATGACCTACCGAATTCTTACATTTCTCTTATCTCGGATAAATAAAATACATGTACCGAACATAGGGACTCGTGTGTAATAAATGGAAAGAACAGAGAAGCTGTGAAACAGCTTCCATACCACTCGGATCTCGAAGCTATGTTGCTCACTCGGGAACATCTAGTAAGTGTTCTGAATTTCCCAATACAGTTCATACTTCGTCATACACGAGTGTACAATGGTAATGTGCATTCTACATTTTTCAAGCGAAGGCTAAGCAACAGGAAGAAGAAACCTCTCCAATTGAATTTTTTAGAATCACACACACTAACAAGGATAACATTATGAGTGCTTGAAGCAAAAAGTGCATATGTAAGAAATATTTCTTATTAGCACAATATAATATAATCCAGTTTTGTATGTTGTCCATGCAATGATTGTAATCTTTATGCAGGATCAAATGGTGGCAAAAAAGCGGCGCCACGCAATGAAGATGAACCTGATTTGACCGATTTGCAAATTGTTCAGCTAGTTCCGAGCGAGAAAAGCTCATCCACCACCCGCAACAAGACATTCCTACCAAGATTGGGCGTCGCGACAAGTTCCGGGAAGTCTTCTGTCTCGCCTACACGCATCCGAGAGCTACAACAAAGACCGGCAGATCAAGAGCGAGAACTCCATATAGGCAGCTGAAACGTACCACGGTGACATGCGGGCAAGACTCGCAAGAACAAGATGAAAAATTTGAAGAGATCGGGAAGAAGCAGGAGGAAGAACTTGAAGCCGTGAAGAAAGCCCAAGAAGAAAAGACTCGGCTTATGAAAAGAGGCTGACAGTAAATGGATGCCGTGCTTAATTTGCTCTTGAGGACATCCCAGCCACCATCCATGTCTCAATCCCAGGGCAACTAATCTATTGCACCACCGTCCTACAACATTATTAATCATAGGTCTTTTAATTTCTTTGTGTTCCAATTGTAATTTTCTTATGAATCTTTCGGTCTCGTGAGAGACATATATACTTCTTGTGCCACCATTTAAGTATGATATTTATTGTCTACTTTTTGATATTTCGCCAGCTTTTTTGTTTCCCAAATTTCGCAAATAATTCAAATGCTCTCAAATTTTGTCAAATTCAAAAGGTGACGGAAAATGTCACAACGTCACTATTAAATGAAACCACGTGGCACCAATTTCTGGTCCCACTTGTCGGAATTTGTGGGTCCCACCAGTCAGCATTATTGGGACCCATATGTCGGCAACAACCTCGGTCCCACTTGTCCGAATTTTGTGGATCCCACCGGTCGAATATTGTGGGTCCAGCTTGTCATAATATTTTGTGGGTCCCACCAGATATCCATGTCAGCGCCGTCGGACCCATGTTGTCAGAAGCCAAATGGACCCACATGTAAGTCCACGTATGCTTTTTTTGGACCAATCAGAAGCTTCCCAAGATTTAGATATTGACGAAAGTTGCAATTTTTCGTGACAAACCTGTCTGTCAACAATGAACCTTTGATGTTGACGAATTTGCAGTGTCGTCACCATCAAACATTTGACGTTGACGAAAAATGCATACCGTCACCCCCGATATTTTATGACGGAGCTTCCTTGACGAACCCCATGACGATCAAATTTTGTCACCGCGAAGTAATCCTTGACGAAAATTGGCCTTAACATGACGAAAGTGATTTGTCAAAAAAAATGTTTTCCTTTGTAGTGAATCCCATCTCGGGGGATTCATGAGATCGCCTCCGGCACCCTGCCGGAGAGGGGAATCATCTCCCGGGGGACTCTTCATCGCCATGATCGCCTCCGGATTGATGTGTGAGTAGTTCACCCCTGGACTATGGGTCCATAGCAGTAGCTAGATGGTCGTCTTCTCCTCATGTGCTATCATTGTTGGATCTTGTGAGCTGCCTATCATGATCAAGATCATCTATTTGTAATGCTACATGTTGTGTTTGTTGGGATCCGATGAATATGGAATACTATTTTTTGTTGATTATCAATCTATCATATATGTGTTGTTTAAGATCTTGCATGCTCTCCGTTGCTAGTAGAGGCTCTATCCAAGTTGATACTTGTAACTCCAAGAGGGAGTATTTATGCTCGATAGTGGGTTCATGCCTCCATTTAATCTGGGACAAGTGATGTAAAGTTCTAAGGTTGTGGATGTGCTGTTTCCACTAGGGATAAAACATCAATGCTTTGTCTAAGGATATTTGTGTTGATTATATTACGCACCATACTTAATGCAATTGTCTATTGTTTGCAACTTAATACTGGAGGGGGTGCGGATGCTAACCTAAAGGTGGACTTTTTAGGCATAGATGCATGCTGGATAGCGGTCTATGTACTTTGTCGTAATGCCCAATTGAATTTCACACTACTCATCATGATATGTATGTGCATTGTCATGCCCTCTTTATTTGTCAATTGCCCAACTGTAATTTGTTCACCCAACATGCTTTATCTTATTGGAGAGACACCACTAGTGAACTGTGGACCCCGGTCCATTCTTTTACATCGAATACAATCTATCGCAAACATTGTTCTTTATCGTTCTTCGCAAACATCATCTTCCACACTATACATCTAATCCTTTGTTACAGACAAGCCGGTGAGATTGACAACCTCACTGTTACGTTGGGGCAAAGTACTTTGATTGTGTTGTGCAGGTTCCACGTTGGCGCCGGAATCCCTGGTGTTGCGCCGCACTACACTCCGCCACCATCAACCTTCACGTGCTTCTTGACTCCTACTGATTCGATAACCTTGGTTTCTTACTGAGGGAAACTTGCTGTTGTACGCATCACACCTTCCTCTTGGGGTTCCCAACGGACACATGATGTACGCGTATCAGCTACCTGGCTACATTTTATGGAAAATCCACTATATCCATTGCACAAACAACCATGACATGGGATGTACCTTCCACATAACCTGCAGACAAAGCAGATCTGGCTCTAGAACAAGCGCAGAGGCACATCCCCCACCCCCACCTTCACACCTATCTAGGCTGCCTAGCTACATTTTATGGAAAATCCACTACATCCACTACAAAAACAATCAGATCATGGGATGTACCTTCCAAATAACCTGTTCCGGCTCGAGAACAAGTACATAGGCATACAAAATGAACACTATCATGCAAAGCCTTTGCATCTGACTGGGCTACTAGCTACATACCATGGGTAAAAACGTACTACATGCACTACAAAATCTACCATCTGGAGGCTATCTAGAAGAGGATTTACCTTCTAGAGAGCCTCCATATGGTAGATGTCGGAGCAAATCTGGGGCTAGAAAAAGGTTCACCGGGCAAGCGCACCAGCGGCAATGTAGATCGATGGTCCCGGTGGAAAAATAGCAACACGCGTCACGGGCGTCTTGATGTAGCACCTGGCGATGTAGACAGATAGGATGTATTAGATGGCCCCCGCCTGAGTTGGCAGCGAGGATGAAGCATGATGGAAACATCTCTGCCAAGCCACCCCGCTCTCGCCGCTCCACCAGCCCAGAACGGCCAATCGTTTGGTGGCTTCGGTTGCATCAGTCAGTAACCAAGTGCTAGTTTATTTGGATGCTTGGAAAAAGTGTGACATCTGTAATCAGCCAAAGCACATGCGTTTGGTTGCTATTTTAGACATACAACTTTCGCTTCTCCTCTCCACATTCAAATATGGTAGCCGTAACATCACACAATGGCACACAACAGCACAAAAACGATCATAAGCACACTACACAGATATATACGCATGGAACATAGTACTTAATATTTAATCCTAACGTTAGAGTGGTAAGACGCCTACTTAAACCTGGAGGCAGACTAGCTAGGTCCAAAAGCAATATTCAGCAGCCTGTAGAGGCCAACATTACAGGCACGCACAAGTAGGGAAAGGCTCTTCAGTGGCCCACCAAACCTGTATGATGTGGCGCATGGGCAGTGCACCACAGAATTCACGCCACTAAAATGTTAATTTTGTGGCGCACCAGCCCATGCGCCATAGAAACCATATTTAGTGGCGCATGCGCCACAAAAATAGGTGCGCAAAAAATGTCTTGTAGTTGCGCCACCGAATTTGTTACATGTATATACGATTTTTTTACTACCCGCTATACAAATACAGATTTTATACAGCAATTATACAGGTATAATACAAACAGGAATTATACAGGTATAATATAAACAGCAATTATACATACACATTACTATATCATCACATTACTTACAGCCCGAGATACATATAGTGCCAAGTGTCAAATTTTTACACAAGTTTTACTTTATACAAAGTTCATCATCCCTAGTTACAAATAGACGAGAGTCACTACGAGCATCATCGCGACGAAAGTGGTCTTCATCTGGTTCCTCCTCCGCTCCCTCCTCTCTCCCGCCAGGCTCGCTTGCACCGCCCCCGAGTGTAGTGACTAAAATGGAACAAAGACCAAAGTAAGCAAAGAATCCGAACTCGATCAAATACGAGCCAAGTAGTATCAACTAGATAACATGCCTCATACTTTGTTGATCGAAACAAATATTAACATTCAAGGACGATGTCACTGAGGCCAGGTAGGATGCACAAGAGATCGATATGTGTGCCATCACACCAGGCTCATTGGCACCGCAATCGAGTGTAGTTACCAAAAATTTAATCATCGGCACTAATATGGAAGAAAGATCAAAGTAAACGAAGAATACCAACTCAAATACGAGCAAAGTAGTATCAACTAAATAGCATGCCTCATACTTTGTTGGTCGAAACAAATATTAAAATTCAGGGATGGGGTAAGTGAAGCCAAGTAGGATGCACAAGAGATTGATATTTGTGTCATCACACCAGCTTCACTCGCCCCACCCTAGAGTGTACGGGTGACCAAACATTCTAATCATCGGTGGACTCCAATACGAGCCAAGTAGTATAAGCTGGATAGCATGCCTCATACTTTATTGGTCAAAACAAATATTAACATTCAGAGACGATGTTAGCCAGGCCAGGTAGGATGCACAAGAGACTGATATTTGTGCAATCACACCAGGTTTGCTAGCACCGCCCCCGAGTGTAGTGACCAAACATTTTAATCATCAGCACTAAAATGGAAGAAAAATCAAAGTAAACGAAGAATGCCAACTCAAATACGAGCCAAGTAGTATCAACTAAATAGCATGCCTCATACTTTGTTGGTCGAAACAAATATTAACATTCAGGGATAGGGTAAGCGAAGCCAAGTAGGATGCACAAGAGATCGATATTTGTGTCATCACACCAGGTTCACTCACCCCACCCTAGAGTGTAGTGACCAAACATTCTAATCATCGGCAGGTGCAAATAAAATTAAAGACCAAATCCTTATGAACTTGCACCCAATTCCTTATGAACTCCTAAGTTGGGCACCAATGGATTTACAAGTAATATTGAAAAACTATAGTAAAAAAACAGCTACTTTAGTACCAAAATCACTGAAACCTTTAGTGCAAAAATTAAGGAATCCATCATTCCACCTCGTGTAACTAGCAAGCATAATAAGAAACATAGCTGCTCTCACTGAAACATTTAGTAGAAAAATCACCGTTGGCAAACATCATAAACCATGAGGCAAACATATGAAATTCATGTCATTTGAATCTCTTGCTAGGAAAAATAAAACAATATCGTTATTTAGAATGTAACACTTTCTTTCTTGGAACACATATAAGAGAAACCACTGGTTATCATTTCTTCATGCTTAAAACATAATAAGGTCTGCAGCTATCATGCTTAATGTAGTGAAAAAATCTAGATTGCCAATTCTAGGACATTGTTTGTTACAACACACACACACACACCCAATAACCACTCATTTTCCTGGCTATCTGTCTTGCTACACCACACTTTGTGATACCATCATCAGGACTAGCGATGGATTAGTTAGGATAAAATATAGCTTGCAATAATCTCCTGTTTCAATTGCTTAGCAGAATCACATGTGTTCATCAGAACCAATGGACCAATAGATTTTATATTGACTGTTCTTCATTCTTCATACTATCATAAAATTCATCTTTCCACAGTTACAGTGATGATTCTTCATGAAATCACGGCGTGTGATGATAAGATGCTATATGTCATATAACTAGCCAAAAAATTTATTTCATTGCAGATATGTATTAAGCTACTTCAAGTTTTCTCCACCACCATTCCAAAGTCTTTACAAAGGTGTTCCATCAATGATTCTCTACAATGGAACAGCGAGGGAAGGATCGAGGAGACCTGATCGCGCGCAGGGAGGGATGGCGAGGGCTGGGGAGGTTCTAGTCGAGGGAGGCTGTGGGAGGCCACGGCGTTGGGCGTCGCAGCGTTGGGCACCGCATCGCGGTGCCGCCAGGGCATGATGTCGAACGCGTCGAGGGCGGCGGCGTGGTTCCCGACGCTAGCGTGGAGGCAGATGGCGAGGGAGGGGGCAGGGTGAGGGCGGCGACGTGGAGGCATATGGCGAGGGAGGGGCATGGGAGGGAACTGGGTGGGAGGAGAGATATACGGACAGGCCGTCGGAGGACCAATAATTGGGTCTATTTTTGTGGCGCACCAAGCAAGGTGCGCCACAGAATATCTTCTTTCAATGGTGCACGTGGTGGTTCTGTGCGCCACAGAAATAGTGAAATCAATTATTAGGGGTGTGGCCCACCTTATTTTTGTTGCGCATGTGACTGTGGTGCGCCACAAAAGCATGCTATTTCAGTGGCGCGTATGGTCTCGTGCGTCACAGAAATAATTTCGGTGGCACATACAAAACAGGTGCGTCACAGAATAGCCTCTCACCTATTGGTAGTTTCCTACTAGTAACGTATGCACAAAAGCAAGTGTTCAACAGCCTCCTAAGGCCAGCACAACAATTACAGCTTCACAAAAGCATAGAAATAGAACAAGCAGACAACCTTAACGGCGAGGATTAGCATAAGGGCCGTGGTGATGATTATTGCAGCTCCAGATGCTCGAATAGGAAGTCTCCTTCCTATACACCTCGACCTGGAAGTCGTTATCGGTAGGGGTGAAGACGATCGTGTCATTGACATCAAGCTGAGCCTTACCGGCGAACTTGCTCCAAGACTTAATGAAGCAAACGCGCTCGGCTTTGAGTTGCACCTTGTGCTTGCAGTGCTCGACCATGTACAAGATCACCTTCACCGGCGGCCCATTGTTTTTGTGCTTGTACTTTGGTGAGGGCACAGAGGTCCTGGCTCTCCAGCTGCATGAAGAACTGTGGCACCGTGCCCCAGGTTAGTTGGACGTCCCGCGAGAACCCTAGGCTCGGTGACCTGCTGGTGCGTTTCTCCACGCATACAACCGTTGCACGCCTGCATGCAAAATTGGATGACAATTGGATAGGCCAGCTGGAAACGCACGATTTTGGTGTTCCTCCCGGGACTGTCTGAGGGGCACTTCGAGAACCAGTTGGCCCAACACAAAGATCTTCCAGACAATCAATTTTTTGGCCCGGTGCGAGCCAAGGGGTCTAGACTACCAAACATGCCCCTACTGCTCGGCGAAGCACGGCTATCGTCCCATCCTTCCTGATCACTGATTTCTTCGGAATGGTCCTAATCAATTGGCTGAACAAACCGTGTCGATCCGATCAACCTACGACAAGCGATGGGACTCTCCGTGTCACCATCGTCTATCTCTTAACCAAGAATATTGCATACCGGTTTGATCATTACTTGTTCGAACTTCGGAATCGCCTGGAACAAGTGTACGTTTATACTGGTGGCCTCAGAGCATCTCCAGCCGTCTCTCCGACGAGGCCCTCGGCAGCCCTTTTTTACATTCGGGCGGCGTTATTCGGTCCAGCCGCGCGCCCGGCTCCTCGTTTTCCCCCGGATTTGGCCTTTAATCCATCTGGAGAGCCTAGGCCATCCTCGACCCCCCCCCCGGGTGCGCTCGGGGACTCCGGACGAGAGAAAAGCCGGGATGGGCTCGCTCTGTCGGCGAGAGAACACATGAACCCCACCACTTTGTCGACGCAAATCCTCCCTCCCCTCTCGTTGCTTTGTCACCGCCGGCACCACCCCTCACCAATCCGCCGGCCGGTTGCCTGAACTCCGCCGTTCCTCCACCCAGCAGCCTATATTCCGCCGTCCGTCGTGCCCTCTTCCTATATTCCGCCGTCGGGCAGCTCCCTCGCATTGCTCCTCGTCGACACGCCCGGCAGGTGTTCGTCCAATTGCCTGGCCGGACATGGACTCCAACGAGGAGGAGGAGCAGATGTTCGCCGAGCTTTTTGAAGAAGAAATGGCAGCCGCTGCCCAAGACGAGGAGCGCATGCTGATGTTAGCTTGTTTGTTCGGCATGTACGCAGAGTTGGCCATTGATTGCCGTGGTGGGTCGGCACCAGATCGCCGGAAGTGCAAGCCGAGGCAGCGAATGGAGGGCTACTGCATGCTCTACGCCGACTACTTCGTCGATGATCCATTGCACGATGAGGCTGTTTTTATGCGTCGTTTCAGGATGAGCCGGAAGCTATCCTGAGAGTTGTGTATGCCCTTTGAGAGTACGACTCCTATTTCAGATGCAAGTTGGATTACACGGTGATCCATTGCACGGTGAGGCTGTTTTTATGCGTCGTTTCAGGATGAGCCGGAAGCTATCCTGAGAATTGTGTATGCCCTTTGAGAGTACGACTCCTATTTCAGATGCACGGTGAGGCTGTTTTTATGCGTCGTTTCAGGATGAGCCGGAAGCTATCCTGAGAATTGTGTATGCCCTTTGAGAGTACGACTCCTATTTCAGATGCAAGTTGGATTACACCGGCATGGCAGGGTTTTCCGGCCTCCAAAAGTGCACGGTGGCTATGCGGATGCTGGCATATGGAGCTCCTGGTGATTCTGTCGATGACTATCTTTGGATGGCGGAGTCCACCGCCTTTGTTGTTTCTACCGGTTCTGCAGGGCGGTGATAGCAGTGTTCGGGGATATCTACTTGAGATCACCTACTGTCGAAGACACTGCTAAGATCCTCGTTGTCAATGAACCTCGAGGATTTCCAGAGATGCTTGGAAGCATTGAGTGCATGCATTGGAAATGGAAGAACTGTCCATTTGCCTGGCAGGGAATGTATAAGGGTCACACAAAAAAGCTGCACTGTGATACTTGAGGCAGTGGCTACCCATGATCTCTGGATTTGGCACTCCTTCTTTGATATGCCGGGATCCAATAACGACATCAACGTCTTGCAGTGCTCGCCGATCTTCTCCAGGCTTGTTGAGGGTCATGCTCCCCCGATTAACTTTGTGATCAATGGCTGGCAGTACAACAAGGGATACTATCTTGCTGGGTATCTATCCAAAGTGGGCAACATTTGTGAAGACTATCTTAAGCCTAGCCCTCCCGAAGGAGGTGGAGTGCGGGAGGTGGAGTTTGTCAAGGAACAAGAAGGTTGCCGAAAGGACGTTGAGCGTGTATTTGGTGTCCTCCAGCAGATATTTGTTGTAATCCGGTTCCCCGCTTTAATTTGATCCAAAGATCAGATGTGGGATGTGGGAGGGACACATGATTATCGAGAATGAACGAAAGTATCTAGTTCCTCTGTGTGAACAAGCTGCACCATATGAAAGAGAGGGTCCTCTTGCACAACCTAACCACCAGGTGCCGACATTGTGGGTTGCGTTCGTCGCTATGCGTCAGGAGATACGAGACTCCACAATGCATCAACAGCTTCTGGTGGAGACATATGGACGCTTCGAGGCAACACCAACCAGTTTCCATTTAATTTGTTTGAAAACTTGTCTTGTTTATTTGTAAAAATAAACCAAATGTTGGTAAAACTGGTCAAATTCGCCGAACTATACTGGATATTTGATTGGATGTTTCCAGAACAACGGATATCTACCCAGGAGATGGCTGAAACTTTGGTGCTCCCCGGTTGAAAGTTTCGTTCAATCCAACGCTATTTAGCGCCGGATTTGCCGTGGGGAGCGCCAACGGAGGCCAAACATGCCCGGCGGAGTACGGCTGCCGTCCCATCCGTCTCGGCGAATAGCCGATTGAACAAGGGACCGTGTCGATCCGGTCATCTCGAGTACTGAACCTACGACAAGCGATTGGACTCTCCGTGTCACCATCGTTTATCTCTTAACCAAGAATATTGCAGACCGGTTTGATCATTACGCGCTCGGAATCGTGTACGTTCATACTGGTAGAATGGCTGGTGGGCTGGTGGCATCATATGTAGGCACGACATGTTCGGCCATTTACCCACGAAACATGAAAAGCTCAGCTCGGAAAGAACTACCGCGTTCAAGAAGATGCCACAAGAACTCAGTGCGCGTTGCTCTCGTGCTAGTAGTGCGTCGAAAGGTGTTGCGTGGCCGCAAAACGAATGATCGGCTAGCAATGCTGGTGCCGGTGGTGTAACTATAGATGATCAATGGGATCGAATCGGCGGTGCTATCCGGCGTGCTCGCTGAGAGCGACGGAGCCACGGGAAGCAGCCAGCCGACGTGACCCCGTCGATCGGAAGCCACCACAATCATCATCCCTATCGTCGTCATCGGCATCGTTCAACACTGGCAAGGGAAATATTCCTTCCAAAAGCTTCGGCGGGGCGGACCATTGGTGGCCGTCCCTGCTCACCGGCCCCAGAGATAGAAATGCCGATGGAGAAGGTCGATACAGAGACACATACATTTAGGAGTTGTGCACTGTGCACACGCTTCGTGGACGACCGCGCGCGGCAGTGGGCGTTGCCGGGGACGAGAGAGATGCCAAACGAACACGGCGAGAGCAGTTTTGGGGCCGGCGGCCGGCCAGACCGCACGTACGTACGTGCCGCCAACCAGAGCCGAAGGAGAGGCTCGCATGGCCTTTGGCGGCGGCGTCCCGGATCCGGCAAATCGCCTGCCAAATCTGCCGGGAAAACAAAGTCTCGGGCGCGTATGGAAAAGTCTCCGGCGATATGGCATGATAACGGCGCCTGTCAAATTTAGGAAAAAACAAATCTTCGAAAAAATGTTCAACCTAAAAAAGTGTTCAATCTCAAAAAAAACTCAAGTTTAAAAAATGTTCAAATATTAAAATTGTCCAATTTTAAGATTTATTTAATTTTGAAAATTGTTCATTTCAAAACTGAATCATGTTCAATTTTTAAAAAAAATATATTTTCAAATTTGTTCAGATTCATATTTTCAAAATATTTTCAAACTTTACAAAACTTTGAAAAAATGGAAAGCTAAAGAAATAATACATTAGAAAAAAAAGCAAAAAAAGGAATAACCTATTTTCGGCCTGGCCCAACAATGCTCCTGCGCGGGCACGGGGTGTGTGATACGTTGGGGGAATACATCATTAGCTACTTTTCGGATTTTATTACATAATGTTTGAAATATATAAATATAATTTTTTATTTTTTTTAATACAATAAGAGCACTGGTGCCCATGATCCAAAAGAACTTTTCGCAGTTATTTAAAAATACTCTAAACACAGTTACACATAGTGCCTCTATTCAAAAATAAATGTATTAGTTTTATCTAGATACGGATATGTATAAACATATTTTAGTTGTAGACCCATCCATATCTAGAAAAAACTCGAGACACTTACATTTAGATGGAATTTTTAGACGGAGGGAGTATATGCCCAAAGAGCATGTGACCCTGTCGAATCAGGAGACACCTATTGGATCCGTTACAAAATAACTGTTGCTAGACAAAGTACACATCCATATCTAAATTCTAAACAAAATTGCAACACTTACTTTAGAACAAAAGTAGTACACGTGAAGGTGAAGCATCGGAATATCAAGTACGCCCTATGAACAGCATGCAGGACCTAAGTTGCCAGGTCTACCTCAAGCCAAGCACGGTAGCCCAATGCAACAGCACAAACACAGAACGCGATTGTCGCCCAAGAGTTGAATCCATGCTAGATTGCCATCCCTAGCTTCCACAAAATGCAGCTTCCACAAGATGCTTTGGAAGAGAGATTACACACCAATCGCCACATCAATGTCTACTCTATGAATAAAATGACAGGATGCACCCAAGCCCACTTCCGCCTGGACAGAGCAGGCACGTCCCATCAAGGTCCAAGCACAACCAATGCAAACAAAAAGGTTCAAGCACAACCAATGCAGAAAAAAAATTACCATTACAAAATGAACAGCTGTTCTACATTGCCAGTATGGCTTTGAACACCACCGACCACAATTGAGCACAGTTACAAATCTGGACGGCAAGCAGAAAACACCAGTCTCAGACCAAAAAATCTGGATCCAACATGCAAGTTAACATCTGAGTATCTGACAAACACGCCAGACTTGCTAGTTAACTTCCCCTTTGCTGTTGTCTTGACAGCATAAATCAAGTTAACCCTAGGAACATGTTTAAAAACCTACTGGTTTCATCTAATCACCCAGTACCAACCAACATAGAAAAGAATAATCTTGATCAGTGCCTCTCACTGCTACCTGGCTGCTCAACAGTGGTAGCTGATCCAGTCTATTCAACTGCTTTCACTGTCTCCATCCCTACAAATAACATGAATCAGACCTTGTTAGATACTACTTCTTCCCAATCATATGAAGGAACGTCACCCCTTCAGTCATCCCAAGTTCCCTTCTTTTCTTCTACAACCAAAAAGCAATGGTAATTCTCACTATTTTTTGCATAACTACACTGTGCATTTGTAAAGGTAGGAATGTACAAAGAAAATTTACAAAAGCTGTACTCTAAACGACAAATCTATATACACAGGTGAGAGGCATCTTTGTATAACCCCTGGCGGGGTGAAATGCACCTATGTTTGCATTGATCCAAGTGACCAGGCATTCTAGTCATGATCCCACACCGAACAAATCCACAATAGCACGGTTTGCATCATTCTACAGCTTGGTTCCGATGGTATCGTTTGTTGCTGGTAATCCTCAAGAGAAAAGCATAGGACAGAACTGCTTGATGCTTGTGCTTTCCAGATGAGAACACTAAGCATGCAAACATTTTGCGGGTTTCCATCAGAGAAAATAACCATCTTGATCTCAAATGTGCCTATCCACCAGGCTCATGTGGTTCATGGGTTTGTGTATTCCGTTTCCATGGTTTCTCTTTAGAAAGAGAATCACGGGGAACATATACATATCCTTTTGGAAGGCGTTGGTTCTGCGTTGATGCTTGATCAGATGTCATAATAAGCTCCTTTTGAAAGGTTTCTATCTGCTGCAAAATCATGTGTTGTACATTAGCTTGGTGTCAGAAATAATCAGACAACTGGCAAGAACAGTACAAACCTTATCTTTTATTTTCTGTTCTCCATCTTCCAATTTCTGTAGGGCACTCACTGATCTTTGTGGAAGTTGCTTGCCAGCAAGTGGTCCCCTCTCACTCAACTTCCGTTTGAAAGATATCAGTGTCCTTGAGCTATCAGCTGTGTTTCTCTCAGCATCTCCGTTATTAAGAGAAAACCTGACGGTTTTCTTCCCAGAAATACTGCTATCCACCGTGACATCGTCAGATCTTTGCACGGTTCCACTGTATGATTTATTATTAACTGAAGTAGTGGCAGATTCCGAACTAGCTCCAGGTGCAAGGTAGGAGAAAACAACAGTATCCTTCGTTTTGGCGAGTATGTCATGGTCACACAGAACTGTCTCTCTCTGGCAAAATAATAACACGGTGAATAAGATTATGTTATGAATTGAAAATCATCAGGGCAAACTGTTCTCAACAGAAGATAAAATATTTGAGTAAGCTTTAGAGTGATGAATAAAAACAAAACTGGAAGGGGTATTCACATGCACAGAACCTAATACTCTCTTCAGTCTTGAATACAAGGCCACTATCAAAAATGCAATTTGCATCGATACAAGGCCACTATCTCATCCCGAGAAGAATTGATTAGATTACTACCTCGTACAATGATGCTCATTAATGTAAATGTTACATGCATCCATAGAGAAACGTTACATGCAAACTTTGTTTTCTTGGTATCTAGAAATTCAGATAGTGGGCTTGTATATAAAACTGGAGGGACAATAGGTGATGAAGCCATGACCAAGGGTGATTGTGACTGGACTTTTCCTTTCCCTAATGTACTTATGATTTTTTTAGCAGTTACAAGGCTGGCTGACCATGCCAAATAGTATAATCGAATCTGATCAACAAATCTTCTAACAATTAAAGGTAAGATTTTAAAACCAGTTGAAATGGAGTAAACGGCCACCAAAAAATAATCAATTCAATTCAACCAATCCTGCTGCTAACAATTAAAGGTCAGATCTAAAACGCAAACAACAAAACACAACACCCCACCCCCTTTTTCTGGGCACCAACCCAGCCACATGCTTGACTGCAGAACTGAAATTTATGGAGGTAACAACAGATGCTGCATGTCGACCAAAACCTCATAGGGTCAAGCAGCTGGGTACATGTTTGACATAAATTGGAAACAGTACATGATAACATTTTTCTAAAAAATAGATGAAAAAAGAATCGGTTAGGGAGAAAAGATGAGTTAACTGATTTGGCGAAGAGTGAGAAGTAGCACGAGAAGAGGACAGATGGGAAGGCAGAAGGGGCGCTGTGCTGGGAGTGGATGAGACAAAAGAGACAAGGTTCTTGGCTGATACAGGCTTTGGTTACTTTTTCCAGTTAGCTCCTTCTCCGAAGTGACAAATTGCGAATCGGAATCGGAGGAAGAAATAAACAACATATTTTCTCACTACGCAGATCATCAAACCGTTCATGAGACTGGCATCTTGGGGAATGGAGGTGGTTGCTGTGGATGTAGCAGGGGTGGCAACGGATGGGGTGGGAACGCATTTGGTGGTGGAAGTGGATGTGCTTTGGTTGTCCTCCAGAACAGAGTTGTTCACCGATAAGGACTTAATCCGGTAACAGGTCCTGATGTGGGGTTCCGAGACTTAGAACTTTGTTTATTTCATTCCTTGATTCAAAGTGTTGCACCATGGCTCTTCATATAGGTAGCCCTGAGACTTAGATAATTTTTGTTTATTTCATTGCTTGATTCAAAGAGTTGCACTATCACTTTTCATATAGGTGGCTCGACTTTCCGCACAAGATACAAACTCTATCTATCTATCTCACTTGACAAATCTTGTCTAACTATGACAACTCTCTCCGAACTTATTTCCATATCCTAAGGTTATGTGATTCCTGCCTATTAAGACATGCTAAACATGGCCCATAACAATATCGTTCTGAAAATTCCAACACAACACCACCATCAAAGAAAACACGACAGATAAGGTTGTGAACTTTTAGATAGAAGTACAACAAAGCGAATTCTAACAAAACGCATATACAGTAGATAGATAAGGTTGTGAACTTTCAAATAAAAGTACAACAAAACGAATTCTAAGACGACGCATATGATGTCTCATAAATTCGTATTGAGGTATTATTTCCAACTATTCTTGTAAAGAAAAAAAGAAAGGATTCCTCATCCATAATAAAAATAAAAGATCTAGCCTCAAGATGTATTTCAATTTTCAAGGCACCAAACGAGAAGTAGAATTGACGGCCAGACATACCTTCACCTTCTCTCTCTTAATTACCCTCTCACACAAGAGGCGTAACTTTTCCAACTCAACCTGCAAATGATATAATAATGGCTCAATTGTCATTTAATCAATGTTCACTTAAAAGTAATGGCATTCCCTAGACACATCTTTTATCATAACATAAATATTGCACAAGCAAGGCTAGTACATCAGTTTGGAAGAATCATGTAGAACACAAAACACAGATGGTGCAGCACCATAAATTGAACTAGCAGGTGCATCTCACCGACACAACTTAATATGTTTCAGTTATCTTTCAAAAGCACTCCATGTTAAGAGAGAAACAATGAGAAGGGGTGGTGGGGGTGCTTTCGTGCTTGACATGACACTAACCAAAATTAGTAGGGTTGATTTTTCAGCTTAGCTGTCATTACTACATAGAAATAAAGGAAGATCTAAACAATAATAATCTAGTTACGTATCCAGCTCATTAATATGTTGCAGTAATAGAGCGCCACGCTGATATGATGTTATGTATCAAGCAGATACAACAAATCATTTTCAAAATAGTTTTTACTTGGTTCCTAATTGATAGTTTTTTAGTGTTAACCGAAATGCAGTTAAAAATAAGTAAATATGTATCAGGTAAACTAACCCTCATCCTTTTCAAGCTATTGAGTTCCTCAGGTCCATACTGCCAGGCATCAGTCTGCGTGAATTTCAAAGAGCAAAATAAGATACTGAAAATAGCTGTACCACGCGCAGGATTACTATAAATAACAAATATGCCCCTGGTGGTTAATGTTAGCAGGAAAATATGCATAAATAATCAAAGAAATCAAGCCTGCAAATTGGATACATAATTCTACTAACCCTTGCACATGCACATTGTTTGACCTCATTATGGTAAAACCGTAACGCCATGTTTAAGCTAATAATTTGCTATACATGTGCTGCAGGGGACCAAGTTCACTTCCTATTTCTTATATATAGTAACATGTTTATTTGCACGATATAATGTTAATAATTAACCTAGTTGTAGGTACAAAAGAAAGAAATGGATTGCTCCAAAATAGTCTTGATGCTGCACTTACCTCTTTCTGCTCTGTGCTGTGTTTCACACAGTATGCTTTGTGCTGCAACGTAGTCCCAAATCCTTTAATGTTCATGTAGAAACCAGCATCTCTAGCACAAGAAGGATGAAAAGTGGTCTGGCAGCCCTCACTATTGCACTGCATAGCAGAAAAAGAAACTTATCAAAACTAAGTGGTCTCTTCATGCTCTAACTTACATAAACAGGCACAGATGATACCTTGAGGCACACACCAACTTTGCTGATGCAGACACAACAAGTATCTTTTTCCCTTAGAAGGGTTTCCTGATAGATACATTAAATAGCCAAATATCAAGATGATGCAGTATAATGTGAAATGAGAACACTGATGGATAACAACTGATTCTGATAATATAAACAATAAAATCAAAGAGGAAGTTCTATTTATTTCTTAAAATGAACATCATATTTATGTGAACAACAAAACAACAGAGGAAATTTGATCTACTCTTGATAATGAAAACTGGAAGGAATTGCAATGCTTAAAGGAGACGAGTGTACCATTCCGCTCACTGGATTATCTTGCCCTCTCATGTACTTGGTCTCCAACAACCACTAACAAAATATTAGGAAAATAAAGTTAAAATTGAAACTCATATGAAAACAGAAGATGAAAAAGATTGAAGTACCTCAGCACAGAAGGCATGAATCCACTGGTCATCTATAGTCTTTCTAAAAGCACCAGATGTTCCATGGCACAGAGCACATCGTACCATGGATAAGTATTTGTCATTGCAGTCAGCTTCACCACTAGAGCTAACAGCTTCTGATGAAATATCTTCGCAGAGTTCACATTTCCACGGGCCAATAGATATCCCTAGATTTCTATAGCAATCTATGTGGACAGCAGCCTGTTCAACAGGTCAAAGTTAATAACACAATGGAGCATAATACCTCAAAACTCAACAGAATCCAACGCACCTTGCATCTGGAGCAGACAAATATTCTGTTCAACACAGATTCACTCCGCAAGCAGACATCACAGTAGAGTGCATTTTCTTTTGATAAAATTGGCATATGGAAAGTGCCAAAGTTAGTAACTGGTGAAACTTTGCTGTTGGATGGCTTTGATGAATCCTTGGACCGTGGTAGTGAAGGAGTCCGCTGGGCAACTCTTGAAGATCCAGCACCAAATTTTGGAGGAATCTATACAGGGTAACAGGAAATAAGATACATATCCTCGCAACAGAAATCATTTGTTAATTGACCAATAAAAATACAACAAGAAACTTCGTGAATAGCATGCAGTACATCATCATTTGCATCTTTTCTCACAGTGGAGTTACGTGAGGAGGCTGCAACAGCAGCTGCAGCTTCAGCTAGTACCGCCTGAGCTTCTTTATGTCTCTTCTCCTTTCTGCCACGTTTCTTAGCTTCTCTAACATCACGAAGAAAATGATTGACAAGGATGAAGTCCCATTTTCTTTTACTGAAAACATTCAACTCGCGAGAAAGATTCTGAACAACCTTCACTATTAAATCTTCTGCAAGAGTCAAACTTATAGTGATTCAGAAAAAGGAATACACAATAACATCATTATATAGGGACAGTTTCATTGACAGTGTTGACACGAAGGCCATTGACGTGAAACGAGCAACACAAGAATTGACAAGGTTTAATTATTCTAAAAACCACAGCAGAAGAGTAAAGGATACAAAGACTACATAAACCGAGGAAAAACTTACCATATGTATGCTTCAGAACCATAGCATTGTCAAGCAGCCTAGCTTGTAAGAACACCATTTCTCCTTCTACTTCATCATCAGGTGAATGATCAAGAATTCCCAAAGATTTTGCCTTAGAAATTTGATCTGCCACATCAATTTCTGTTGTTTCCATTAGTTCTATTGAGGAATCCACGTGCCTTTTCTCACTGGAAGAACATAATTGTCCTTCTAGAAACATTTGACCCAAGAAAACAGATTCAGATAAAGCATGACAAGTAAAATTTCATTAAGAAAATTGAAGGTGCGAACAATATAGCTTAAAACTAGGTAATTATTTGGAGAAAGTATTAATAACTTACCAGAGTGATACTGTGCCTGCTTATTCTGCTTAAAAGTATGGTCCCAAAGATAAGCAATTTTTTCCTTGATAAATGGATGGATGTAAGAATGAGAATCATCAAAGCTGCATAACGCAAAAAAAAGGGGTCAACAACAACCCGGCAAAATAGGAGGACCTTTGTTCATGCAAAAAAGAAAATGTGGTTTGAGACTAAATAAAGAATAGCAGACTAGGACAATAGGACAATAGGACAATACACAATTAGCTGGATTATTTACCTGAAAAAGGGTTGTCCATTAACATGATCCATATTACAATCACGATGATTGCATACGCCATTTTCATCTGAATTCGACCCATGTTTAACATTATCACCCAAAGAAGAGGTTTTATCCAATGAAGATACGCACCCCTCCAATTCCGAGCCAAGTTCAGGCTCTGTCAAGTCATTATTTTTCCTTCCAAGTGATGTAGCTGTTCATAATATACTGTCAGAACTAGAACAATACCAAACATTTACATGAATAATTCGGTAACATAATTGTTAGCTTAAACATATCTACTATAAGAAAATACTGTAATGTATATACGACAATCTGTTATGTGTGAATAAGAGTTAACTCTCCCATCCAGGTCCATAAAACTAAGCAATATTTAAGAATTTCTATACAAAATTCCTTTCTGCGCAAGATGAGCTCTGTTGATTCGAGAATGTCTATGGCTTTGCGGTATGCTTCATTTCACCTTTCTTATTATAAATAATGATATGGAAAAATGGCATATGCGGAAATGGCAACTTTTAGTTGGTATAGCTATTTTTTCTTGAACCAATAAAATTTACAACAAATTGTAGCCCCTGAATGGCAAGTAACAACAGGGAAGAACTGGCCTTGTCCAATAGAAAACAAATAAAGAACCAAACATAGCCTTAAATGCCCACATATATAAATGTAGAACGGCGCTGTCATGACCAGCATTGCAAGGCACTGTAAGTTGTTAAACTAGTAACATCTAATATAATCCAAATTATAAGACAAAGAGAATGAGAAATGCATACTTGAAAATTTGCAACCACCAAGACGTCAATTGCACAGAAAATAAGGACATCAGGCAAGCTTGCAACTTTCGCAAAGTTGGCAGCCACTTTATTACAATACAAGCAGGCAAGCTAGAGCAGATCATTCAGAGCTGGTGCAGTACTATAGAGAAAATGTTGTGAAGTTCTTTTCAGGCTGGCAGCCTGGCATATCAGACTGGGTCACACTATAAATAAGGATGTCTAACTGTAGGTTTTGCTGAAATGTTGTGTGGCAATTTGTCTCATTTGGTTTTGTGAATGAACAATTAACCAAAAGAAAACTGAGCTTCCAGTGGTGGCCAATACAAAAGATCACAGAACGATAAGACAGCAAACGATTAAAATGCTCTCTAGAGTAATAGAGATCGTGGAAAAGGCAGCGAGAACTCAGGAGAAGTGGTTCAACAAAAGATTTTTACCTTCGAGTTGATTTTGTACCTCCATGGAAGCACCGAATACTTTATTGCCAGGGATGCTGTTTGGTATCTGTCAAAAGGATGGGAATCAAAACTGCATCCATAACTAAAGGTCGCTTCCTTAAGACCATAAATAATGACAGTACAGCCACCTATTAAACCAAGGTAACCTGGAGCTCACAACCTTAGCAGAACAGGGAGACACAAACAATGATAACAGAACAAGATATCTGTTAGCTCTCTGTTGAACTATTTGCAGTAAAAATAAGAAGACACCTAAAAGCTGATGCAGCAGGGAGAGAGACAGAGGAAAGCTAAAGATTTCATTCACTTACTAGTGAGTGGCAAAATTGTAGACAACATTTACATTTAAGGGCTAATCCATTTGTGAACAGTAATAGAAAATTCATCTACCATTTTACTGTTGAATTTCAGATAATATACTTGTCATTTAGCACGAAGTAGGTCCCTGCAACACTACACAATCAGTCACAGCAAACAGCATACATATATTATCACCTTAGGCCTTGGCCACTTGGCCTTGTGGAGTTTGAAACAAATCCCATCAGAGTTACTAAGGATATATCTACCCTCAAAGAACATAGCCGATAAAATCTCTCTTATTCCCATTTACTATACTTAAAGTTAGCAGGTACGTAGATATGCGTGCAGAAACATAGTCAATGAAGATGTTTGCTAAGTTATGATGACAGCCACCAGTTATTCAGGGAAAAAATCAGAGGAAACTATCTACACACTGATATTTAATGCTTCAAACCAGTTCAGAGGGAAGAAACAAGTAAAGCTTCACAAAATATTGAAAAGTGTGTTTTTTCATACCAACTTTGCATGCACTGCCTTTGAAGTATCTTTGTTTCCAACTGGGGACAGATTTCTAATAAAATCTTTTGAAAAATCATCAGCACTTCCTTTAGCCATATCTTTTTTTCCATTTTCCAAAGTAGCTCCAGTTGCACATATTGCCTTCTCTTCTTTCAGAACTTTGGCATTAGACCTTGGTGGTGAGAGTTTTGGTACAGTAGAAACCGACATCTCAACTTCTGCTTCTTTGTCCACTGGGATCAATGAACTATTCACATTGACACTATTTGTACCCTCAGACCCATCTAGTTTGTCCTCTTGTACCACCTCTGAGCTCTCTTTAAGAGGGATCGCTTCAACAGCTGGTATATGTGCAGACTTTTGAAGCCACTTGATGATTTTCAACTTCAAACCATGGGAAAATGTTGTAGTTTCACCCTGAAAATCAGAGAATTAACAAAACTAGCTCGGAAATCAATTTTGAATGCTAGATATAAGCTATGCCCAAAGTACCACGAGAGCAGCTTCGAAGGACGCTGAAGAAATACCCACTTCAGATGCTATATCACTCACACTAACATCCCCTCTGTCAATTAGCTGCAAATACAGTAGGTATTAATATTTTTTTCTTGGCAAAGGTTAAGCAGTAAATGCCTGAGTAACAACTTGGTTCTGAATCAGCAGTTACCTTTTTGAGAACCATAGCAATATCACCAGAGTTTCTCATAAGATTACTAACTGAGGGATTATCAGTATCCATTTCCATATTTCGGGTTGCTTGAGTATCTGAACTTCTAACAGTACGGGGCAAAGCACCATGCTCCATCGTCTCCACTTTGATAAGGCTGTCAGGGTTAAAGCTACCGGTTTCATAGTTCATGGATCTGTCCTTGTTCTTCCGTGTGAATCTAAGCTTTGGAATCTTTCCAATGCTGAGATTTGCATCTTTTGTCCTCACTTCTCTAGCACCCTGCTCAGATGCATTATTGCTTTTCTCTAGAGAGTTGACATACCCAACTGAAGAATGCTTTGAGCAAAACGCTTTCAGCTCAACCTGAAAAACGAACATGAAAAATGAACAACAAGAACTTAGATAAGGCTGTGGCAACTGCTTGAAGATAATGATCTCACATTAGGATGTCCAAATTTTCCCCATATCTCCATTTGGTGCTTGGAATCTCGTGCACATATAGGATGGAAGGCAGCCCGGCATGACCCTGAAAACCACATGGAGCTTAGCGTTAACAACCTACAGAAGTGGGCAAAACTCTGCACAATGGATATTAGCCAAAAGACTAATGCTACCTCCATTCCTAAATATAACCCTTCTTACATAGCTAAGTTAGCTTTCTAAAAGAGCTTATATTTTGGAACAGAGGTAATATTTCTTTGTCATGGCTATAAATAACATAGGTGGTACTATTTATAACTGGCACAAAGTTGAGGAAAAATGTCAAAGATAACTGAACATGTTTCTTTTCATATAATACATCATATATAAACAGCTTTTAGGAGACACTTTTCACTTTTAGTATATATACAATTCAATGCTTAATCTATCTTGCGCAGCTATATCGAAAAACGAAATATATCAAACAGAGTTCAGGGCATTGCGATATCAAAAAGAATGGTAAGTTTGGTTGGCCATAAGAAAATAACACAGAAAACGTCGTCTGTTACTTAGGCAAGCAAGTCAATCAACACAAGACAATAACAAGTATCACAGGGAAATAATGGCCAATCGCCTAGCCAAGGAAATCAATCAACATAAGAACAGGATTCCTTTTGTTTGGCCATGAGAAAACAACACAGAAAACATCATCGGTTACTTAGGGCACCACTGATGTCAAGGGAAATCTTACTAAAAGGCTGCATCTACTCGGCCATTGTGGGTTACTCAGGCATGACTTTTTGTTGGAATGTGAGTATAAATTATCTTGGATACCTTCCATTAAAGAAGTAACACTTGGAAGTTGAAAGAATAAAGTACATGCTGAGTATCAGAAAAGGCAAAGCTCAATACCAAATCTGAGGCGGATTGTATTGTCTGTTTAAAAAAAAGGTAGGTTTTTGGTGTACGGTAAGTTTCAAAAAGGAAAAATAAGCCCGGTCAAAAAAAATGAAGGAAAAATAGGTAGGGAGAACTACCTATTTTGATTTATAAATTGTACAGGAAGTTAATATAACGCTTAATATAATGACATAACATGGGGCTGCGTTTCTGAAGCAATATTTTCTGCAATATTAAGGTCTGATAACCTTAAATATTATATGAAGTGAAACAAAGCTCAAGAATTGTGATAACTGAGACGGGAAGTAGAAGTATATACCATGGCTACATCGGACGCATGCACCCCGCTTAACCTTGCAAATAGTGCAGACCATTTTGATTGGATTCTCTTGTACAGATCCAATATTGGTAACAGGCTCCATTGAGTCCATGTCCTCCACAAGAACCTCTGGTCTCCAAAGGCTACAAAACAAGTGCGCAAATTGCAGGTTGCCTCCATCTGCAGTTCGATTAGGGTCGGTTTTTGCAGGTTTTAGAGCCCCTTTCCCCTTTGGGCATAGCACACAAGGCATTGACAGGGTGCTGGCTGCCTCTTTCTTGGATGACACCCCTGCGGACTCCACATACTTGCACCAAGCGCAGAGCCACTTGCCCTTCGGCACGGCATGCACACCATAACACTTCTGGTGCACGGAGGCCTTGCAGTTGCTACAGCGAAGCATCCTGTTGGACGCCATGGCACTCTGTCCCAAACAGCAAACATCGCACGTCGACCCCGCCCGAGCTCCCAAGCGTGGAAGCAGCACAAGCTTGTCTAGCCCAGCATCGACACCTAGGAGCTTCCTCTTCTTGTTTGGGCGCTCGGTAGTGAGCACGACTCGCTGCCTCGCTCCTAGCAGCCAATTCAGTGATGTCCCTGCCTCCTCCTCCTCCTCGTCCTCGCATACTGGTGACACGGTGCCACCGCTGCTACTACCTTGCTCCACCTCCTGTGGCCACTCCTCCCGCTGCGCAACCACCTCGTGCATACGCTGCTCAATGCTCTGCTCGCTGCGGTCCCTGGGACAATCCAGCTGCTGCACGACGACGTCATGTATGCCCTGCTCGGTGCTGACGTTGCTGAGGAAATCCGCACTCTGCGCGCTGCGCTCCTTGTGGCAGACGACCTCCTCGCCGCCCACGCCCAAGTAGGAGCTCGTCTCGGCGACGGCCACATCGTACGTCTCCTCCACCAGCAGCTCCTCCTCCTCCTCCTCGCCGCTGCCGGGCAACGGCACGAGGACACACGGGTCGAGCTCCCCGCGGCAGAAGGGGAACCTGGCGGGCATCATGAGCATTTGGACATCGTTGAGGGTGACGGGGCGGAAGTAGGCCTCGAAGTGGTCCCAGGCGCCCTTCTTCCCGGAGGGCGCGGCGGGCAGCTTGGGCGGGTGCTCCTCGGCGGCCGCGTCGGGGGGCTCCAGCTTCTTGTGCTTCTTCCGGCGGTCGCTGGGCCCCGCCCAGCTGACGAGCCGCGCGGGCAGCGTGGGCACCCGGGGCGCCGCCTCCTCCTCGAACGGCGTGCGCAGGGACAGCGCCTTCCGGGCCTGCTCGTACGGGTCGAAGCCGAGGGCCGCCGACTCCGGCGAGCCGGAGGCCTCGGCGCCGGCCATGGTGGCCCCCGCGCTCATGACGGCTCGGCGGGGGAGGGGCGCATCGCGGGCGGAGGATACGGCCGCGCCGGGGAAGGGCCTCCGGCGAGGGGCGCGGCGGGGCGGAGCTAGGGTTAGGGTTTCGTTCCGACCGGGAGTTCAGTCCGTCTGTTGTGTGCCCCTGTGCTCGAAAGTTCTTTTTTTTTTTCTCCGGCCCGTTTTTTTCGCTTGTGTTTCGGATCCGATGGGAGGGAGAAGAGGGAGGAGGCCACCGCGTGAGGACACGCGGTTCGGTTTTGTATACGCCAGGGATACGCGTAGGATACGGCTGGTTTT
>NC_061509.1:247716351-247730893 GCF_022539505.1 Lolium rigidum | reverse complement strand
TAAAAACCGCAACTTTAATGTCCGGACCCCCGGGCTACGCGAGGAAAGGGTGTAAACTGAACGAGCGAAAATTGGAAACTTGTTCCTTCCAGCTGGTGCCAATTCACAGACCCTCAACAACAACAAAATAGGGCCAATTCGCGGTGTAGGATGCAACAGCGCAAAGAAGAACTCAACCAACTCACCATCAAACAAATTTAGAAATAAAACCAATCGCAAATCGCCCCTGCGTGGAATTAGTGGTTGTGAAGAGGTCGGTAAGGAAAAGGTAGTATGTGATTTGCATCGCTCTCACATGGAGTTAACGAAATAGAGGTTCACAACTCACATGCTATCATCTACCCAGGATGCCAAACCATCGGTTGTGATCAGAGGGGGGCATGAAAATTCAGTTCCATAGAGAATAAGAAAATTGAGATCCATTAGGAGTAAGCAATGGGTGTTCTTTGACGGCGGTGACACTTATCGTAGAAGGAACCGGAAAGAGGGATGATAGATGTGAAGAGGGTCATGGTGAAAAAGAAAATTCACCAAGAGATGGGAGGGAGAGACTATTGGCATTCCGCGGATGCGCTTATCGTAGAAAGGGTAGGAAAATCAATAAAAAAAACTGGGAAGAGGAGCGAAGAGGGTCACCGAGAATTAGATCCAAATTCATGAGAGGGAAGGCAAAAGGCATTCACTTGCTTGCGTGCTTGTCATAGAAAGGAAAAAATTATAAGGACGGGGAGGGGTGACGAGAGTCATGGAGAACAACATAATCCATAACCACAAAGAGGGGTGATGGATTGCCTTCGGCTGCGCGGGCAGGGGTACTTATCGTCAGAGGGGCAGTAAAGTAGGGGAGCGGAGGGGAGGCGTGGAAGAGGTGTATGCTACGAAGGTGTATACTCCAAATGTAGAGTATGATTCCATATCATTCTTCAACTACATATGCCGCAACACGATAGAGTGGGTAATGTGCTTATTTCCGCCAAGCTAGCTGGCTAAGCGTAATTGAAACAGTTTTGGGTGCTTAACGGCAGAGGAAAAGTGTGTCCTGGAAAATATCTTCGCAATGATTTGGCTACCTCTGTCTGCCACCAAATATATACCATCGCACTTAAGCTATGCATCGACAACGTGTATGTGTAGTGTCACAGAAACTTGAGTCGTGGTACACACAATCTAACATGGAACATACAACGTGAAAGGAAATTTGATATCTTCGCTTATGTAAATAAGGGCTTTTAGGAAAACTACATCCCTCTCTTCCTAGGGGGCATGGCGGTGAGACGATTTCTGATGAGAAAATTGCTTGATGTCACATACCATTGAAGTGTGAGTTTCCACAAACGTGGTGTTGATAACATGGTGGAGAACCTCGTTGAAAGAGCATGGAGACTCCATGTGTGATTTTTTAACTCATTACAATCCCTATCGACTAATGTTTGCATTGTGTTTTACTTGAAGGATTTGTTCGCATGCAATGCTTGAACCATATGTTCGATTCGAGGTTGAAAGAAGAAGAAAGTTAAGAAGATCAAGTGTCGACCGAGGTGTTATTCAAGGAGTGATCCGAAATTTTTCATGAGAGTTGATCCCATGGAGAGCATGTATTTAAGAAGGAAAAGGTAGCGTGATAATTTTGCGTGCTTTCAAGGCATCATCGTTATGAAAGAAGAATATATGATTCAGGGTTGATCAAGTCGAAGCGCAAGTTCGAGATGAGTATCTATAAGAGTCATATGCTTGAAGCTTTTGTGATCATGGATATGTGAAGATATGCCTACATAGTGGAGTATGAGGGAGAAATTTGCAAGACATCACGAAGCAAGCGCAATCCAGAAATTTGATACAACTTGAGAAGGTCAGATCTCACGTGGGAATACCAAACAGGTATCCCAAAGCGAAGATGGACCAAATGATAAGGGGGGCTCGTTGTCTACTAACGGCCACTCCTATATTGGGCTTGCACAAGAGGAGACTTAGGCCGACTTATGCTAAAGTCAGTTCGAAGGAGTCATCAACAAATACGCCAAAGAGACTTGTCGTAGAAGACAAGACGCCTCATGCTTATGAGGACTCCGCAACCATACCGACTTAGGGAATCTCCAACGGGGGCATCCAAACCCAAAAACGGACGTCGGATGTGTCCGTTTGGGTAAAACCTGCTCCCAACGGGGCAACCCAACTTAAAAACGGACAGGTGCAGCGTTCGGTCTGACCCAAAACTGGCGCAAATTTGGGGGACTTTTGGGGCGAGCCGGACGCACGCGGGCGTCCACTGTATCTGCCTGTGTCCGCTTCCTGGCCCATCTGACAGTGACACAAAATACAACCACAAGGCCCCCACCCTTCTCTCTCCTCCGTTCCCTTTTCCCCATGGAAACCTTTCTCGCTCCTCGCCGGAATCGAGCACGCCTAACCATGCTCCGCCTCCACCCTCGCCTGAAGGCCCCCGCCGCCGCTGCCTCCTTTTTTCAGCCCTATTGAAAGTCGCCGGAGTTGAAAGGAGCGCCGCCGGCCTCGACGCCGCCGAGCAAGACGAAGACGGGGCGGAGCTCGCCGTGGCCGGGCTGCGGCGCCACGGGCCGGCTGGCCGGCCGCGCGCCGCCACGGCGCGAGCATGCGCCTCGACGCCGCCACGTGCCGCGCCTCGACGCCGCCCCGTCGCTGGCCTTACCTCGACGCGAGAGCCTCGACGCGGCCCCGTCCGTGCCGCGCCTCGGGCCGCCCCGTCGCTGGCCTCGCCACGACACGAGCGCCTCGACGCCGCCCGTCGGTGGCCTCGGCACGACACGAGCGCCTCGACGCCGCCCCGTCGCTGGCCTCGGGCCGCCCCGTCCGTGCCTCGCCTTCCACGGCCGCGCCCCGCCCTGCCCTTGCACGCCACGGCCGCGCCCCGCGCCGCCCTCTCGGAGCCGTGCCCCGCGCCGCCCTCGCACGCCACGGCCGCGCCCTCGCCTTCCACGGCTGCGCCCCGTGCCGCCCGCCCCAAGCCACGCCGGGCGCGTCGCGAGCCACGCCGCCGCCGCAAGCCACGCAGCCCGCGCCTCGCCTCGACGACACCCTGTGTCGCGCCACCACTTGCCACAACGCCGCGCGCACCGGCCGCGTGATACGTCTCCGACGTATCGATAATTTCTTATGTTCCATGCCACATTATTGATGATATCTACATGTTTTATGCATACTTTATGTCATATTTATGCATTTTCCGGCACTAACCTATTGACGAGATGCCGAAGTGCCAGTTCTTGTTTTCTGCTGTTATTGGTTTCAGAAATCCTAGTAAGGAAATATTCTCGGAATTGGACGAAATCAACGCACGGCATCTTAGAATCACCGACAGCTTCCGGAACACCCGAGAGCCGCCGGAGGGAGGCCCACGTGGGCCCCAGACGATAGGGCGGCGCGGCCAGGGGTGGGCCGCGCCCCACTACTGTGTCGCCGCCTCGTCGACCTTCCGACTCCGCCTCTTCGCCTATATAAAGGTCCCTGACCTAAAACATCGAGACGGAAAAGCCACGGTACAAGAAACCTTCCAGAGCCGCCGCCATCGCGAAGCCAAGATGCCGGGGACGAAGTCTGCATTCGGCACGGCTGCTCGGGACGGGGAAGTGCCCCGGAAGGCTTCTCCGAGCGACACGCGCTGCCATCTCCACCGCCATCTTCATCAACGCTGTTGTCTCCCATGAGGAGGGAGTAGTTCTCCATCGAGGCTAAGGGGTCGTACTCGGTAGCTATGTGGTTAATCTCTCTCCTATGTACTTCAATACAATGATCTCATGAGCTGCCTTACATGATTGAGATTCATATGAGTTTTGTATCACAATTCATCTATGTGCTACTCTAGTGATGTTATTAAAGTAGTCTATTCCTCCTCCATGATGTAATGTTGACGAGTGTGTGCATCATGAAGTACTTGGTATATGCTATGATTGTGATCTCTTGTAGATTATGAAGTTAACTATTACTATGATGGTATTGATGCAATTTATTCCCCCTTTCATAGTCTGTCGGTGACGGTGTGCATGCTATGTTAGTACTTGGTGTAATTGCAATGATCTATCATGCACTCTAAGGTTATTTAAACATGAATATCGAATATTGTGGAGCTTGTTAACTCCGGCATTGAGGGTTCGTGTAATCCTACACAATTAGTGGTGTTCATCATCCAACAAGAGAGTGTAGAGTATAGCATTTATCTATTTATTCTGTTATGTGATCAATGTTGAGAGTGTCCACTAGTGAAAGTATAATCCCTAGGCCTTGTTCCCAAATACTGAAATCATCGCTTGTTTCTTTGTTCTCTTGCATCCGTATCGTTTGCAATATCACCACCATCAACCACACGCCAGTTGTAGCATCAAGCTATTTTCTGGTGCCGTTACTACTGCTCGTATACATTCATACCACCTATATTTCACTATCTCTTCGCCGAACTAGTGCACCTATACATCTGACAAGTGTATTAGGTGTGTTGGGGACACGAGAGACTTCTTACTTTGTGGTTGCAGGGTTGCTTGAGAGGGATATCTTTGACCTCTTCCTCCCTGAGTTCGATAAACCTTGGGTGATCCACTTAAGGGAAACTTGCTGTTGTTCTACAAACCTCTGCTCTTGGAGGCCCAACACTTGTCTACAAGAATAGAAGCACCCGTAGACATCAAGCACTTTTCCGACGCCGTTGCCGGGAGGAAAGGTAAAAGGTACTCACACTCCGGATCTCGGCTACTAAGCTATTTTCCGGCGCCGTTGTAAGTACTCGAAGCTATTTCCTTTAGATCCTGCAATTGCATCTTTTTGTTTCTTGTTTTACACTAGTTTGGCATAATGGAAGGCAACATGGAGTTTTTTATTCTTTTTCCTGAGTTAAGACATGGATGGTTTGATGCGAAAATTAAAAAACCCATGGAACATATTAGTATGAATACTTTGAATACCATTGTTGCTAATGCTATGGAAAATTCTAAGCTTGGGGAAGCTGGTTTTGATGAGCATGATATTTTTAGTCCCCCAAGCATTGAGGAGGAAATTTACTTTGATGATACTTTACCTCCTTTTTATGATGATTATAATGATAGTAGCCTTTTGGTGCCACCTACTATGGAGAGTACATTTTATGATGATTATACTATGCCTCCTACACTTGATGAGAATAATAATGATAGCTACTTTGTTGAATTTGCTCCCACTACAATTAATAAGAATGACTATGCTTATGTGGAGAGTAATAATTTTATGCATGAGACTCATGATAAGAATGCTTTATGTGATAGTTATATTGTTGAATTTGCTCATGATGCTACTGGACATTATTATGAGAGAGGAAAATATGGTTGTAGAAATCTTCATGTTACTAAAACACCTCTCTATGTGCTGAAATTTTTGAAACTACACTTGTTTTATCTTCCTGATCTTGTCACTTTGCTCTTCATGGATTTATTTGTGTACAAGATTCCTATGAATAGGAAGCATGTTAGGCTTAAATTTGTTTTTAATTGCTTCTTGATGCTCTCTTTTGCTTCAAATACTATTTCTTGCGAGTGCATCATTAAAACTAATGAGCCCATCTTAATGGCTATAAAGAAAGAACTTCTTGGGAGATAACCCATGTGTTTATTTTACTACAATACTTTTGTTTTATATTTGTGTCTTGGAAGTTGTTATAACTGTAGCAACCTCTCCTTATCTTAGTTTTGTGCATTGTTGTGCCAAGTAAAGTCGTTGATAGTAAGGTTCATACTAGATTTGGATTACTCGTGCAACAAGCATTTCTTGCTGTCACGAATATGGGCCTAATTCTCTGTAGATAACTCAGAAAATTATGCCAATTTACGTGAGTGATCCTCAGATATTTACGCAACTTTCATTCAATTTGAGCATTTTCATTTGAGCAAGTCTGGTACCTCTTAGAAATTCGTATTTACAGACTGTTCTGTTTTTGAAAGATTCTGTCTTTTATTTCGCATTGCCTGTTTTGCTATGCTTGATGGATTTTTCGATTCCATTAACTTTCACTAGCTTTGTGCAATGTCCAGAAGTGTTAAGAATGATTGTGTCACCTCTGAACATGTGAATTTTGATTATGCACTAACCCTCTAATGAGTTTGTTTTGAGTTTGGTGTGGAGGAAGTTTTCAAGGGTCAAGAGAGGAGGATGATATACTATGATCAAGGAGAGTGAAAGCTCTAAGCTTGGGGATGCCCCGGTGGTTCACCCCTGCATATTTCAAGAAGACTCAAGCGTCTAAGCTTGGGGATGCCCAAGGCATCTGATACGTCTCCGACGTATCGATAATTTCTTATGTTCCATGCCACATTATTGATGATATCTACATGTTTTATGCACACTTCATGTCATATTTGTGCATTTTCTGGAACTAACCTATTAACAAGATGCCGAAGTGTCGATTGTCTGTTTTCTGCTGTTTTTGGTTTCGAAATCCTATTAAGGAAATATTCTCGAATTGGACGAAATCAACGCCCGAGGTCATATTTTGCCACGAAGCTTCCGGAAGACCGAAGAGTCAACGAAGTGGGGCCACGAGGCAGCCGGGGAGGCGAGCGGCGCGGCCCCACCCTTGGCCACGCCGCCCGTCTCCTCGGGCCCCTCGCGTCACCCCCGACCTACCCTTCCGCCTACTTAAAGCCTTCGTCGCGAAACCCCCGTACCGAGAGCCACGATACGGAAAACCTTCCGGAGGACGCCGCCGCGCCAATCCCATCTCGGGGGATTCAGGAGATCGCCTCCAGCACCCTGCCGGAGAGGGGAATCATCTCCCGGAGGACTCTACGCCGCCATGGTCGCCTCCGGAGTGATGTGTGAGTAGTCTACCCCTGGACTATGGGTCCATAGAAGTAGCTAGATGGTTGTCTTCTCCTCATTATGCTTCATTGTCGGATCTTGTGAGCTGCCGAACATGATCAAGATCATCTTTCTGTAATGCTATATGTTGTGTTTGTTGGGATCCGATGAATAGAGAATACTTGTTATGTTGATTATCAATTTATATCTATGTGTTGTTTATGATCTTGCATGCTCTCCGTTATTAGTAGAGGCTCTGGCCAAGTTTTTGCTATTAACTCCAAGAGGGAGTATTTATGCTCGATAGTGGGTTCATGTCTCCGTGAATGCGGGAAGTGACGAAATCTCTAAGATTATGGATGTGTTGTTGCCACTAGGGATAAAACATTGGTGCTATGTTCGAGGATGTAGTTATTGATTACATTACGCGCAATACTTAATGCAATTGTCTGTTGTTAGCAACTTAATACTGGAAGGGGTTCGGATGATAACCTGAAGGTGGACTTTTTAGGCATAGATGCATGCTGGATAGCGGTCTATGTACCCAATTAAATCTCACTATACTCATCATAATATGTATGTGCATGGTCATGCCCTCTCTATTTGTCAATTGCCCAACTGTAATTTGTTCACCCAACATGCTGTTTATCTTATGGGAGAGACACCTCTAGTGAACTGTGGACCCCGGTCCAATTCTCTATACTCGAAATACAATCTATCGCAATACTTGTTCTACTCGTTTTCACGCAAACAATCATCTTCCACACTATACATCTAATCCTTTGTTACAAGCAAGCCGGTGAGATTGACAACCTCGCCTGTTTCGTTGGGGCAAAGTATTTGGTTTGTGTTGTGCGAGGTTCCACGTTGGCGCCGGAATCCCGGTGTTGCGCCGCACTACATCTCGCCGCCATCAACCTTCAACGTGCTTCTTGACTCCTACTGGTTCGATAAACCTTGGTTTCATACTGAGGGAAAACTTGCCGCTGTACGCATCACACCTTCCTCTTGGGGTTCCCAACGGACGCGTGTTGAACGAAAAGACATAAAGTCAACTACGCGCATCAGCATCCCCTTCTTCATCGACAACATTATCAGGTTCCTCTAGTGAAACTATATTTTTATTCCATCACATCTTATGTACTTTACTTGGAGCGTCTGTATGTTTTTATTTTTGTTTTTGTTTGAATAAATGCTTGTGTGGGAGAGAGACACGCTCCACTGGTTCATATGAACACATGTGTTCTTAGCTTCTAATGTTCATGGCGAAGGTTGAAACTGCTTCGTTAATTGTTATATGGTTGGAAACGGGAAATGCTATATGTAGTAATTGGTATGATGTCTTGAATAACTTGATACTTGGCAATTGTTGTGCTCATGATTAAGCTCTTGCATCATATACTTTGCACCTATTAATGAAGAAATACATATAGCTTGCTAAAATTTGATTTGCATAATTGGTGTCTCTAATGTCTAGATAATTTCTAGTAAAGAGTTTGAACAACAAGAAAGACGGTGTAGAGTCTTATAATGTTTACAATATGTCTTTTATGTGAGTTTTGCTGCACCGGTTCATACTTGTGTTTGCTTCAAACAACCTTGCTAGCCTAAGCCTTGTATTGAGAGGGAATACTTCTCGTGCATCCAAATCCTTGAGCCAAACACTATGCCATTTGTGTCCACCATACCTACCTACTACATGGTATTTCTCCGCCATTCCAAAGTAAATTGCTTGAGTGCTACCTTTAAATTTCCATTCTTTGTCTTTGCAATATATAGCTCATGGGACAAATAGCCTAAAAACTATTGTGGTATTGAATATGTACTTATGTATCTTATTTCTTATTAAGTTGCTTGTTGTGCGATAACCATGTTCCTGGGGACGCCATCAACTACTCTTTGTTGAATATCATGTGAGTTGCTATGCATGTCCGTCTTGTCTGAAGTAAGGGCGATTTACCATGAGTTGAATGGTTTGAGCATGCATACTGTTAGAGATGAACATTGGGCCGCTAACTAAAGCCATGATACATGGTGGAAGTTTCAGTTTTGGACAAATATCCTCAATCTCATATGAGAAAAATTAATAATTGTTGAATGCTTAAGCATTAAAGAGGAGTCCATTATCTGTTGTCTATGTTGTCCCGGTATGGATGTCTAAGTTGAG
The DNA here is from genome assembly GCF_022539505.1 of Lolium rigidum. Taxonomy (NCBI): domain Eukaryota; kingdom Viridiplantae; phylum Streptophyta; class Magnoliopsida; order Poales; family Poaceae; genus Lolium; species Lolium rigidum. The sequence continues at coordinate 247,721,934 of NC_061509.1, read as the reverse complement.
AATAATCAAAAACGAGAAATCCAATGCGAGCTTTCTCCTTAGACCTTTGTACAGGCGGCATAGAGGTACCCCTTTGTGACACTTGGTTAAAACATATGCATTGCGGTGATAATCCAGGTAATCCGAGCTAATTAGGACAAGGTGCGGGCACTATTAGTGTACTATGCATGAGGCTTGCAACTTGTAGGATATAATTTACATGATACATATGCTTTATTACTACCGTTGACAAAATTGTTTCTTGTTTTCAAAACCGAAGCTCTAGCACAAATATAGCAATCGATGCTTCCCTCTGCGAAGGGCCTTTCTTCTACTTTTATGTTGAGTCAGTTCACCTATTTCTCTCCCATCTCAAGAAACAAACACTTGTGTTAACTGTGCATTGATTCCTACATACTTGCATATTGCACTTGTTATATTACTTTGCATTGACAATATCCATGAGATATATATGTTACAAGTTGAAAGCAACCGCTGAAACTTAATCTTCCTTTGTGTTGCTTCAATACCTCTACTATGAATTTATTGCTTTATGAGTTAACTCTTATGCAAGACTTATTGATGCTTGTCTTGAAAGTACTATTCATGAAAAGTCTTTGCTATATGATTCATTTGTTTACTCATGTCATTTACCATTGTTTTGATCGCTGCATTCATTACATATGCTTACAATAGTATGATCAAGGTTATGATGGCATGTCACTCCAGAAATTATCTTTGTTATCGTTTACCTGCTCGGGACGAGCAAAAACTAAGCTTGGGGATGCTGATACGTCTCCGACGTATCGATAATTTCTTATGTTCCATGCCACATTATTGATGATATATACATGTTCTATGCATACTTTATGTCATATTTATGCATTTTCTGGCACTAACCTATTGACGAGATGCCGAAGTGCCAGTTCCTGTTTTCTGCTGTTTTTGGTTTCAGAAATCCTAGCAAGGAAATATTCTCGGAATTGGACGAAATCAACGCCCAGCATCTTAGAATCACACGAAGCTTCCAGAACACCCGAGAGCCGCCAGAGGAGGGCCATGTGGGCCCCAGACGACAGGGCGGCGCGGCCAGGGGGTGGGCCACGCCCCCCTACTGTGTCGCCGCCTCGTCGACCTTCCGACTCCGCCTCTTCGCCTATATAAAGGTCCCTGACCTAAAACATCGAGACGGAAAAGCCACGGTACGAGAAACCTTCCAGAGCCGCCGCCATCGCGAAGCCAAGATCTGGGGGACAGAAGTCTCTGTTCCGGCACGCCACCGGGACGGGGAAGTGCCCCCGGAAGGCTTCTCCATCGACACCGCTGCCATCTCCACCGCCACCTTCATCAACGCTGATGTCTCCCATGAGGAGGGAGTAGTTCTCCATCGAGGCTAAGGGGCTGTACCGGTAGCTATGTGGTTAATCTCTCTCCTATGTACTTCAATACAATGATCTCATGAGCTGCCTTACATGATTGAGATTCATATGAGTTTTGTATCACAATTCATCTATGTGCTACTCTAGTGATGTTATTAAAGTAGTCTATTCCTCCTCCATGATGTAATGTTGACGAGTGTGTGCATCATGAAGTACTTGGTATATGCTATGATTGTGATCTCTTGTAGATTATGAAGTTAACTATTACTATGATGGTATTGATGCAATTTATTCCCCCTTTCATAGTACTGTCAGTGACGGTGTGCATGCTATGTTAGTACTTGGTGTAATTGCAATGATCTATCATGCACTCTAAGGTTATTTAAACATGAATATCGAATATTGTGGAGCTTGTTAACTCCGGCATTGAGGGTTCACGTAATCCTACACAATTAGTGGTGTTCATCATCCAACAAAAGAGTGTAGAGTATAGCATTTATCTATTTATTCTGTTATGTGATCAATGTTGAGAGTGTTCACTAGTGAAAGTATAATCCCTAGGCCTTGTTTCCAAACACTGAAATCATCGCTTGTTTACTGTTCTACTGCATCTCACCTGCCTGCAATATCACCACCATCAACCACACGCCAGTTGTAGCATCAAGCTATTTTCTGGTGTCGTTACTACTGCTCATATACATTCATACCACATGTATTTTACTATCTCTTCGCCGAACTAGTGCACCTATACATCTGACAAGTGTATTAGGTGTGGGGGACACAAGAGACTTCTTGCTTTGTGGTTGCAGGGTTGCTTGAGAGGGATATCTTTGACCTCTTCCTCCCTGAGTTCGATAAACCTTGGGTGATCCACTTAAGGGAAACTTACTGCTGTTCTACAAACCTCTGCTCTTGGAGACCCAACACTGTCTACAAGAATAGAAGCACCCGTAGACATCACCGCGTCGCGCGCGCACGCCTGCTCACCACCAGCCAGCGCGGGCGCGCGAAGTGCTGCCACAGCTAGGTGTTGTTGCTTCTAATTTGCGAACGCGTGCACGCCGTGGAGCTGCTGCTTTTGGCCATGCGCTGCTGCGCGGCTGCTGCTGCGGGTGCTCACTGTTTGGGCATGCCGGAGACGGGGCAGCGCGCGGCGGAGACGGGGCAGCACGCGGCGATGGGGCTGCGCCCGCAACGACGGGCCTGCGGCGGCGAACGGGGCTGCGCCCGCGGCGACCGGCCGCCCCGCGCCTCGCCTCCCCTGAGCAACGCCAGCTGCTCCCAATTTGGATCGTGGGTGCGTTGGGGAATAAAAATCGAGCAGGACGTCTCCGAACGTCCGCGCGACATCCGGGTGTCCGGTGCACGACCCAAACGACCCAAAACGGATGGCCCAGCGCGTCCATTTGGGTCGCTCGGTTGGAGATGCCCTTAGGTTGCTATGTAAAGCCATATGTCCTCACCTTTATAAGGAGGCACGTTATGATCCCTAGAGGAGAGACGAGAACAGGGGCCGGCCCTTGGGTGGGGCAGGCAGGGCAGTCGCCCCAGGCCCCCAAAATCCATGGGCCCCGATCTAGCTGTGTTATACTGTACTTGCATGGTATACGTATTGGCAGGCCAGCCATGCGACTATGCAAGCGAAGGCAGAAAGGCACACGCATGGCCCGAATCAATCAGCGCTCGTCTCGCTTCCATGCAACCAGCTGCTTGGTGGGCGAGGTATTCGAGGCACCAAGGCCAGGCCCTGGCCACGGTCAAAGCACGCACGAGGTCGCGGCCGCCCACACCGATTCAACGATGCTCGGCGCTCCACTACCTAGTGCGGCCCTCTTCAGCTCTTCGGAGACACAATCATCAGTGATCCTCTGGCCATAACACGGTAACAGTCAATCAATTGGTGGTCTGGGTGCTTGTTTGTGTTGGATTATTAGGCAATTTCCGTGTGAGTTTAATTACCGAAATCAACATTAGAGATGCACAAGCATACTTAACCATACACATCAGACTAAGCACATGCATCAGATCTGAACATGAAACAAGTAGCAGTACAAGGTGATGCGTGTAGTTGACACGTCCGTTGGGAACCCCAAGAGGAAGGTGTGATGCGCACAGCGGCAAGTTTCCCTCAGTTAGAAACCAAGGTTTAATCGAACCAGTAGGAGTCAAGAAGCACGTTGAAGGTTGATGGCGGCGGGATGTAGTGCGGCGCAACACCGGAGATTCGGCGCCAACGTGGAACCTGCACAACACAACCAAAGTACTTTGCCCCAACGAAACAGATGAAGTTGTCAATCTCACCGGCTTGTCAGTAACAAAGGATTAACCGTATTGTGTGGAAGATGATTGTTTGCAGAGAAAACAGTAAAAACAAGTATTGCAGCGATTTGTATTTCAGTATAAAAGAATGGACCGGGGTCCACGAGTTCACTAGAGGTGTCTCTCCCATAAGATAAAAGCATGTTGGGTGAACAAATTACGATCGGGCAATTGACAAATAGAGAGGGCATAACAATGCACATACATGACATGATAAGTATAGTGAGATTTAATTGGGCATTACGACAAAGTACATAGACCGCCATCCAACCGCATCTCGTGCCTAAAAAGTCCACCTTCAGGTTATCATCCGAACCCCCTCCAGAGTATTAAGTTGCAAAGCAACGGACAATTGCATTAAGTATGGTGCGTAATGTAATCAACAACTACATCCTCGGACATAGCGCCAATGTTTTATCCCTAGTGGCAACGGCACAACACAATCTTAGAACTTTACGTCCATTGTCCCGGTGTCAATGCGAGGCATGAACCCACTATCGAGCATAAGTACTCCCTCTTGGAGTTAAAAGTAAAAACTTGGCCAGAGCCTCTACTAGAAACGGAGAGCATGCAAGATCATAAACAACACATGTGTAATAACTTGATAATTAACATGACATGGTATTCTCTATCCATCGGATCCCGACAAACACAACATATAGAATTACGGATAGATGATCTTGATCATGTTAGGCGGCTCACAAGATCCAACAATGAAGCACAATGAGGAGAAGACAACCATCTAGCTACTGCTATGGACCCATAGTCCGGGGGTGAACTACTCACTCATCACTCCGGAGGCGACCATGGCGGTGTAGAGTCCTCCGGGAGATGAATCCCCTCTCCGGCGAGGGTGCCGGAGGAGATCTCCAGAATCCCCCGAGATGGGATCGGCGGCGGCGGCGTCTCGGTAAGGTTTTTCGTATCGTGGTTTTTCGCATCGGGGGTTTCGCGACGGAGGCTTTAAGTAGGCGGAAGGGCGAGTCGGGGGCCGGCACGAGGGGGCCACACCATAGGGCGCGCGCGGCCCCACCGGGCCGCGCCGCCTTGTGGTGTCGCCACCTCGTGGCCCCACTTCGTGTGTTATACGGTCTTCGGAAGCTCCGTGGAAAAATAGGTCCCTGGGTCTTCGTTTCGTCCAATTCCGAGAATATTTCATTACTAGGATTTACGAAACCAAAAACAGCAGAAAACGAGGAGCCGGCACTTCGGCATCTTGTTAATAGGTTAGTTCCGAGAAAATGCACGAATATGACATAAAGTGTGCATAAAACATGTAGGTATCATCAATAATATGGCATAGAACATAAGAAATTATCGATACGTCGGAGGCGTATCAAGCATCCCCAAGCTTAGTTACGCTCGTCCAGAAGCGGGTAAAACGATAACAAAGATAATTTCCGAAGTGATATGCCATCATAACCTTGATCATACTATTTGTAAACATATGTAGTGGATGCGGCGATCAAAACAATGGTGATGACATGAGTAAACAGGTGAATCATATAGCAAAGACTTTTCATGAATAGTACTTCAAGACAAGTATTAATAAGTCTTGCATAAGAGTTAACTCATAAAGCAATAAATCAAAGTAAAGGCATTGAAGCAACACAAAGGAAGATTAAGTTTCAGCGGTTGCTTTCAACTTGTAACATGTATATCTCATGGATAATTGTCAGCATAGAGTAATATAACAAGTACAATATGCAAGTAAGTAGGAATCAATGCACGGTTCACACAAGTGTTTGCTTCTTGAGGTGGAGAGAAATAGGTGAACTGACTCAACATAAAAGTAAAGAGAATGGTCCTTCAAAGAGGAAAGCATCGATTGCTATATTTGTGCTAGAGCTTTTATTTTGAAAACATGAAACAATTTTGTCAACGGTAGTAATAAAGCATATGAGTT
>NC_061509.1:247634843-247716251 GCF_022539505.1 Lolium rigidum | reverse complement strand
ACAGGCCCTACATCCCTCGGCGGTGCGGATTTGCGTTGACTCGGCCGGCGAACCCGAGAATTCGCGATGCACCACGTCCCGGGCCACCATACGCGACGTTTTGGCCGCTTTCGTCGGGCTAGGTGGCCTCAAAAACGAGAAAAAAAAGTTTTGACATGCACCACGGAGGGACCAAAATCGTCGGCCATGGTACACCAGCAACCACGGCGCGACTTCAACTTCGTCGGCCATGGCAACATTTCTTGTAGTGACATGAGTGAACCAACGATTTGAGAGTATCTCAATTGATCTCTAGTTGCCTTTTTCATTCTTTAGAAGCAAGACACTAGGATCATAAGGTGTGAGAGAAGATTTGCAATCAGTATAGCCAAATCTGTTCAACACCTTCTCAACATAATGAGATTGCACAAGTGTAATCCCATTATTCTCATCTCTCAATAGCTTGATGTTTAATATAACATCAGCTTCTCCGAGATCTTTCATCTCGAAACACTGAGACAAGAAGGATTTTACCTCCTCAATCACTTTGAGACTTGTCCCAAAAATTAGTATGTCATCCACATACAAGCATAGGACAACGCCCTCACCCCCACCATGGCGTTAGTACACACATTTGTCGGCTTCATTAACAACAAAGCCCACAGATGTCAAAGTTCTTTCAAACTTCTCATGCCATTGTTTGGGTGCTTGTTTAAGACCATACAAAGATTTCTTTAATTTACACACCTTTCTTTCTTGACCTTGTAGTACGAAACCATCGAAGTCTGTTCCATGTAAATTTCCTCGTCCAACTCTCCATTTAGGAAAGCCGTCTTAACGTCCATTTGATGAACGAGAAGACCGTGTGAGGCAGCCAATGACAGTAGTACTCGAATGGTGGTCAATCTCGCCACAGGTGAGTAGGTATCGAAGAAATCTTCGCCTTCCTTTTGGGTATAGCCTTTGGCTACAAGCCGAGCTTTGTACTTCTCAATAGTACCATCAGCTCGAAGCTTCTTCTTAAATACCCATTTACAACCTACAGGTTTGCACCCATAAGGACGCTCAGATAACTCCCACGTTCCATTAGCCAAGATGGAATCCATCTCGCTTTGAACCGCTTCCTTCCGTGAGTCCGCATCGGGAGATGCGAGAGCTTCGAAATGGTAGTGTGAGTATCATCCACAAGATACACAATGAAGTCATTACCAAAAGACTTTGCGAGTCCTTTGTCTCTTACTCCTTGTGGGAGCTTCATTGTCATCTTCATCGGAATCTGAACTCTCATCATCGGATTCCTCATCGGACTCCATAGGAGTTTCATGTATTGGATCGTATTCCCAACCGGACATGCCATGCATATCTCTCATAGGGAATATATCCTCAAATAATGTAGCATCTCTTGATTCAAAGATGGTGCCAACATTCATGTCGTCCACTCTGCATTTCACCACAAGAAATCTATAAGCAATGCTATGGGCAGCATAGCCAAGAAAGACACAATCCATGGTTTTTGGTCCAAGCTTTCGCTTTTTGGTGATTGGCAAATTCACTTTTGCCAAACAGCCCCAAGTTCGTAGGTAGGAGAGTATTGGTCTTTTCTTTTCCAATTCCTCATAAGGGGTAATCTCTTTATTCTTGGTTGGAACACGGTTTAGGACATGACACGAAGTCAATATAGCCTCCCCTACCATTCCTTGGATAAACCCGAAACATCCAACATGGCGTTAACCAAATCTGTTAGAGTACGGTTTTTCCTTTCCGCAATATCATTGGATTGTGGGGAATTGGGAGGCGTCCTCTCATGGATTATACCATGTTCCGCACATAACAAATTGAACTCATTAGAAAAGTACTCTCCACCACGATCGGACCGAACCCTTTTTATCTTTCTTTCAAGTTGATTCTCAACTTCAGCCTTATAGATTTTAAAGAAATCAAGAGCCTCATCTTTAGTTTTCAGTAGGTACATGATACGTCTCCGACGTATCGATAATTTCTTATGTTCCATGCCACATTATTGATGATATCTACATGTTTTATGCATACTTTATGTCATATTTATGCATTTTCCGGAACTAACCTATTGACGAGATGCCGAAGTGCCAGTTCTGTTTTCTGCTGTTTTTGGTTTCAGAAATCCTAGTAAGGAAATATTCTCGGAATTGGACGAAATCAACGCCCAGCATCTTAGAATCACACGAAGCTTCCAGAACACCCGAGAGCCGCCAGAGGAGGGCCCTGTGGGCCCCAGACGCCAGGGTGGCGCGGCCCAGGCCTTGGCCGCGCCCCCCTAGTGTGTCACCGCCTCGTCGACCTTCCGACTCCGCCTCTTCGCCTATTTAAAGGTCCCTGACCTAAATCTTCGATACGGAAAAACCACGGTACGAGAAACCTTCCAGAGCCGCCGCCATCGCGAAGCCAAGATCCGGGGGACATGAGTCTCCGTTTCGGCACGCCGCCGGGACGGGAAGTGCCCCCGGAAGGCTTCTCCATCGACACCGCTGCCATCTCCACCACCATCTTCATCAACGTTGCTGTCTCCCATGAGGAGGGAGTAGTTCTCCATCGAGGCTAAGGGGCTGTACCGGTAGCTATGTGGTTAATCTCTCTCCTATGTACTTCAATACAATAATCTCATGAGCTGCCTTACATGATTGAGATTCATATGATGATGCTTGTAATCTAGATGTCATTATGCTAGCCAAGTGGATTTTACTTATGTGATCTCCGGAGACTCCTTGTCCCACGTGTGTAAAGGTGACAGTGTGTGCACCGTGTGGGTCTCTTAGGCTATATTTCACAGAATACTTATTCACTGTTATGAATAGCATAGTGAAGTGCTTATTTATACCCCTTTATGATTGCAATGTGCTTTGTATCACTACTATTCTATGTGCTACTCTAGTGATGTTATTAAAGTAGTCTATTCCTCCTGCACGGTGTAAAGGTGACAGTGTGTGCATCGTGTAGTACTTGGCGTAGGTTATGATTGTAATCTCTTGTAGATTATGAAGTTAACTATTGCTATGATAGTATTGATGTGATCTATTCCTCCTTTCATAGTGTGAAGGTGACAGTGTGCATGCTATGTTAGTACTTGGTTTAGTTGTGTTGATCTATCGTGCACTCTAAGGTTATTTAAACATGAATATCGAATATTGTGGATCTTGTTAACTCCGGCATTGAGGGTTCGTGTAATCCTACACAATTAGTGGTGTTCATCATCCAACAAGAGAGTGTAGAGTATAGCATTTATCTATTATGTTATGTGATCAATGTTGAGAGTGTCCACTAGTGAAAGTATAATCACTAGGCCTTGTTCCCAAATACTGCAATCATTGCTGCTTGTTTACTGTTTTACTGCATCTCTACTGCCTGCAATATTACCACCATCAATCACACGCCAGTTGTAGCATCAAGCTATTTTCTCGAGTGCCAGTTACTACTTGCTCATATATATTCATACCACCTGTATTTCACTATCTCTTCGCCAAACTAGTGCACCTATACATCTGACAAGTGTATTAGGTGTGTTGGGGACACAAGAGACTTCTTGCTTTGTGGTTGCAGGGTTGCATGAGAGGGATATCTTTGACCTCTTCCTCTCTGAGTTCGATAAACCTTGGGTGATCCACTTAAGGGAAACTTGCTGCTGTTCTACAAACCTGTGCTCTTGGAGGCCCAACACTGTCTACAAGAATAGAAGCACCCGTAGACATCAGTACACATAACAGTACCTAGTCGAATCATCAATCAAAGTCATGAAATATTTCTTTCCACCTCTTGTCAACTCACCATTCATCTCACATAGATCTGAATGTATGAGCTCTAGTGGTGCCAAGTTTCTTTCCTTCGCAGGCTTGTGAGGCTTGCGAGGCTGCTTTGCTTGCACACAAGCATGGCACTTAGAGCCTTTGAAAAAGGTGAATTTCGGAATTAAACTCATATCAGCATGCCGCGTCATACAACCGAAATTAACGTGACAAAGTCGTGAATGCCAAACATTAGTTTCATTAACACTAGTGCTTACATGGTTCACAACATTATCACAGAAGTCTTCTAGAGAGAAGCGAAACATTCCCTCACAATCATATCCCTTTCCAACAAAAGTTCCATACTTAGACAATACAACTTTATTGGACTCAAACACCAAGTTAAACCCATCTTTCATAAGACGGGAGCCACTAACGAGGTTCTTCTTGATAGAAGGGACATGCATCACGTTCCTCAGTTGCACGATCTTTCCCGAAGTAAACTTTAGATCTACCGTGCCAACACCACGAATAGTAGCATGTAACCCATTTCCCATCATTACTGAGGAACCTCGGGCCTGATAAGAGGTAAACATAGAGATGTCAGCACACACATGAACATTAGCACCTGTATCAACCCACCATTCCGTGGGCTGAAACACCGAAAGAACAGTAGGTAACATATTACCATACCCTGTAGTTACTTCCTCTGTGTTGCCAATGATCATGCTGACAGAATCTGAGTTCTGTCCAGCCTGACATTTCTTTCCTTTGCGTTGTGGACAACGATTAGCCCAATGGCCTGTCTCGCCACACACCCAGCAAGGATCTTTCTTCTTCATTTTCCCCTTCTTCTTGAAGTTGGTAGTCTGGGAGACTCCCTTGTTCTTTCCCTTGGACTTGTGGGCATTTTTCTGCACCATATTGGCAGCAGAACGTCCCTCGATTCCTCCAGTGTGTTTGTCTTTTTCCTCGCCTTCTCCTCAACATCCGGAGAGCCCATGATATTCTCAACGGAGAACTCATGCCTCCGATGTTTCGGGGAAGTGGCAAAGTTCCTCCATGAAGGGGAAGCTTAGCGACAATGCATCCCGCGACAAACTTGTCCGGCGAGCACACACTTGAGGAGCTCGAGTTCCTTTGCCATGATCCGTATCTCATGAGCTCTGTTCTACTACAGATCGGTTCTCAACCATTCTGTAGTCATTGAACTGCTCCATAGCATATAGTTCACCTCCAGCATCGGCAGCACCAAACTTAGCGTCCAGTGCATCCCACAGTTCCTTCCCATTTCGAATGTGCAGATAAGCATCAACCAACTTGTCTCCAAGCACACTTAGAACGACACCCACAAAGATTACGGTGGCATCCCCGAACGCTTTATCCTCGTCAGGAGTAAGCGGACCTCTGGGAGTACCTTCCGCAACTCTGTGCACGCCCATAGAAGTGAGCCACAAGAGGGTTTTATTCTGCCATCTCTTGAAATGAGAACCCGTAAACGGGCTCGGTTTGAGCGCAGCAGCAAAACCAGACGGTGAAAATTGCATAAGCAGATAAGGTTTTTGGATTGTTGGATTATTAGGCAATTTCCGTGTGAGTTTAATTACCGAAATCAACATTATAGATGCACAAGCATACTTAACCATACACATCAGACTAAGCACATGCATCAGACTGAACATGGAACAAGTAGCAGCGCAAGGTAGGAGAGGAAAAGCACGTACATCGCGACCGGGAAGGTCGCACCAGCAGAAGCACCACCACCACCATGGGAGTTGTTGATGTCACCCATGGTGTAGTCGGATCTGTCGATGAACCAGCCGAACCGTCGAAGAAGAAGACAAACAGCAGCGAGCAGTCGCGCCGAGACGCTCCCCAAAAACCTTATCGCCCGTCTCCCGGTGCAGGATCTCAACGGACGGGGTTTCGGAGGCCTGCTCTCCCGGACGGCTGTGCACGCAGTCGCCGGGATGGGGAAGACTAGAGAGTAGCACAGCAAAAGGAACTTCACGAGAGAGATCTAAGAGCACTTGTTCTCCGGATCTGATCGGTCTCCTTGTATAGCACGGGAGGAGAGCCGCCCCGACCGCGTTGACACGCGTAGGAAGCCGGGGACACGCGGCGAGCATGCACATGCAGGTCGACACGTACCCAACACGGTTGGTGCACCAAGCAAAAATTTAGGCTTCCTTGAGTGTGTCTCGAACTCGAACTCGAGTCACGAAACGCGACGTGCGTGCGTGACGTGTCGTGACGTGCCGTGCCGAGCCGAGACGGGCGGGCGGAGGAGGAGGAGTGCGCGAGGGCTCTTTCTATTCTCACTCACTTGGAATGACTAGAACAACATCCCTTATATACCACTTCAACTCTCTCCCAACTAGCAATGTGGGACTAAACTTTGTCCCCCAAGGCTGTCCCAAGCTGCCAACGTGATGGGCCTTCAGATTTCAGGAATTGTAGACCACATGGGCTGCCTTATTGGGCTGCAGCCCATCTACATTCAACAATCCCCCACCAGATCTCATATGCACATCAGATGACACATTAGTTCCATTCACTATTTAATATACCTGCACTTCAGTGGAGACTGTTAAGTTGAACTTCCACCTAGGCAAGGTGCTACGCTTGACTACAACCGAACAATGGACTATGCCTTGAATTGTCGGTCTTTGTGCGGCAAGTTTCGCTCAATGCCGGCACGGTACTAGGCTACCTTAGCCTTCCCTCGGGTGGAGCTTATAAGTCATACTCCTCGGCCCTTCATGAGCTTACTAGAGATTCACCCAAATCTCCCACACTATGACCGGTAGTGTCACTCATATAGGTGTGTTCTTCAAAAGATCGCCCGTAGGACGGCGTCTTCGCTCATCAAGAGCCGCTCGGAACACATTAAGACATTGTCAACCTGCCTTACGGTAGCTATGAGAGAATTGCATCCGCAGTGGAGTGGGAGTATTAAATTTTCTCTCAACTCGGTTGCTCCGGTTTGTTTTCCCGGGTCCTAGTTCACGGAATTTCCGATCACATAGGTTGGGTTACCCCTCGGCAACTCAGGTGGGTCTCAAACCCATCTCCCTCGATGCAAGGTCTATCATGTTTCTTGATAGTCCTTTTGTGAAAGGATCTTCCGGATTTTTAGCACTTTGGACATAATCCAATGCTATCACTCCGGAGTTTCTCGGTTTTCGACGGACTTCGGTCTCCTCTTGATATGTTTGGAACTTTTCATATTATCCTTAGAACTTTTCACTTTGACAATCACAGTTTGATTATCACGAGTTCATGAGGATGGCCGGTATTGGTTTTTCAACCATGGGCAAGTCCATCAAGAGCTCACGAAGCCATTCCGCTTCGACGGTAGGCTGTATCTAATGCCGTGAGTTACGCTTCCATAGTTGACCACGTTAAGATGGTGCCGCTTGCAAGACTTCCAGGAAACAGCGCCACCAGGCAAGAGTGAAAACATATCCACTTGTGGCTTTCATTTTAGCATCGAAATCCAATTGGAATCCCTATACCCTTCAAGTCCTCTTGGATACCCGGTATAATGAATTCCATAACTCATGGTTCCCTTTAGATAGCGCATCACTCTCTCAAGAGCATGCCAATGATCATCTCCCGGGTTGGCCACAAACCGGCTAAGTTTGCACACGACAAACGAGATATCGAGCCTCGTAGCGCAAGCTAAATACATGAGTGAACCAACGATTTGAGAGTATCTCAATTGATCTCTAGTTGCCTTTTCATTCTTTCGAAGCAATACACTAGGATCATAAGGTGTGAGAGAAGATTTGCAATCAGTATAGCCCAATCTGTTCAACACCTTCTCAACATAATGAGATTGCACAAGTGTAATCCCATTATTCTCATCTCTCAATAGCTTGATGTTTAATATAACATCAGCTTCTCCGAGATCTTTCATCTCGAAACACTGAGACAAGAAGGTTTTTACCTCCTCAATCACTTTGAGACTTGTCCCAAAAATTAGTATGTCATCCACATACAAGCATAGGACAACGCCCTCACCCCCACCATGGCGGTAGTACACACATTTGCCGGCTTCATTAACAACAAAGCCCACAGATGTCAAAGTTCTTTCAAACTTCTCATGCCATTGTTTGGGTGCTTGTTTAAGACCATACAAAGATTTCTTTAGTTTACTGATACGTCTCCGACGTATCGATAATTTCTTATGTTCTATGCCATATTATTGATGATACCTACATGTTTTATGCACACTTTATGTCATATTCGTGCATTTTCTGGAACTAACCTATTAACAAGATGCCGAAGTGCCGGTTCCTCGTTTTCTGCTGTTTTTGGTTTCGAAATCCTAGTAACGAAATATTCTCGGAATTGGACGAAACGAAGACCCAGGGGCCTATTTTGCCACGAACCTTCCAGAAGACCGAAGAGCATACGAAGTGGGGCCACGAGGTGGCGACACCACATGGCGGCGCGGCCAAGGGGGGGCCCGCGCTGCCCTGTGGTGTGGGCCCCTCGTCAGGCCCCCGACTCTGCCCTTCCGCCTACTTAAAGCCTCCGTCGCGAAACCCCTAATGCGAAAAACCACGATACGGAAAACCTTACTGAGACGCCGCCGCCGCCGATCCCATCTCGGGGGATTCTGGAGATATCCTCCGGCACCCTGCCGGAGAGGGGATTCATCTCCCGGAGGACTCTACACCGCCATGGTCGCCTCCGGAGTGATGAGTGAGTAGTTCACCCCTGGACTATGGGTCCATAGCAGTAGCTAGATGGTTGTCTTCTCCTCATTGTGCTTCATTGTTGGATCTTGTGAGCTGCCTAACATGATCAAGATCATCTATCTGTAATACTCTATGTTGTGTTTGTCGGGATCCGATGGATAGAGAATACCATGTTATGTTAATTATCAAGTTATTACATATGTGTTGTTTATGATCTTGCATGCTCTCCGTTACTAGTAGAGGCTCGGCCAAGTTTTTGCTTTTAACTCCAACAGGGAGTATTTATGCTCGATAGTGGGTTCATGCCTGCGTTGACACCTGGGACGAGTGACGAAAAGTTCTAAGGTTGTGTTGTGCTTCGTTGCCACTAAGGATAAAACATTGGCGCTATGTCCGAGGATGCGAGTTGTTGATTACATTACGCACCATACTTAATGCAATTGTCTCGTTGCTTTGCAACTTAATACTGGAAGGGGTTCGGACGATAACCTCGAAGGTGGACTTTTTAGGCATAGATGCAGTTGGATGGCGGTCTATGTACTTTGTCGTAATGCCCAATTAAATCTCACTATACTTATCATGCCATGTATGTGCATTGTTATGCCCTCTCTATTTGTCAATTGCCCGACTGTAATTTGTTCACCCAACATGCTTTTATCTTATGGGAGAGACACCTCTAGTGAACTGTGGACCCCGGTCCATTCTTTTAATACTGAAATACAAATCTGCTGCAATACTTGTTTTACTTGTTTTCTCTCGCAAACAATCATCTTCCACACAATACGGTTAACCCTTTGTTACAGACAAGCCGGTGAGATTGACAACCTCACCTGTTTCGTTGGGGCAAAGTACTTTGGTTGTGTTGTGCAGGTTCCACGTTGGCGCCGGAATCTCGGTGTTGCGCCGCACTACATCCCGCCGCCATCAACCTTCAACGTACTTCTTGACTCCTACTCGGTTCGATTAAACCTTGGTTTCTTACCGAGGAAACTTGCCGCTGTGCGCATCACACCTTCCTCTTGGGGTTCCCAACGGACGTGTCAACTACACGCATCAAGCAAATTTCTGGCGCCGTTGCCGGGAACGAAGAAAAGTTACACCACAAAGATTTCTAACTCCCACGTCAACTACACGCCGCGACAAATTTACGGCGCCGTTGCCGGGGAGATCAAGACACTGCTGCAAGGGGAGTCTCCACTTCTCAATCTCTTTACTTTGTTTTTGTCTTGCTTTATTTTATTTACTACTTTGTTTGCTGCACTAAATCAAAATACAAAAAAATTAGTTGCTAGTTTTACTTTACTTTCTATCTTGTTTTCTATATCAAAAACACAAAAAAAATTAGTTACTTGTTTTACTTTACTTAATATCATGCATGTTTTTATTTCACTAGTTAAGCATAATGGAAAACAACAAAAATATGAGAGATCTTTATGAACTTTATCTTGAATTAGGACATGATGTGTTTGAAGAGAGAATTAAAAAACCCATGGAACTTTATATGCATGCTAATGGGAATGTTATTACTATGGATGCTTTGAACACCATTGTTGCTAATGCTATGGAAAATTCTAAGCTTGGGGAAGCCGGCTCTGATGAGCAGGATCTTTTTAGTACCCCAAGCATTGAGGAGAAAATTTTCTTTTATGATTACAATATGCCTCCTATATATGATGATAGTCACTTTGTTGAATCTGCTCCCACTACAACTAATAAAATTGATTATGCTTACGTGGAGAGTAATAATTTTATGCATGAGACTCATGATAAGAATGCTTTATGTGATAGTTACATTGTTGAGTTTGCTCATGATGCTACTGAAAATTATTATGAGAGAGGAAAATATGGTTGTAGAAATTTTCATGTTACTAAAACACCTCTCTATGTGCTGAAATTTTTGAAGCTACACTTGTTTTATCTTCCTATGCTTGTTACTTTGCTCTTCATGAACTTGTTTATTTACAAGATTCCTATGCATAGGAAGCATGTTAGACTTAAATGTGTTTCGAATTTGCCTCTTGATGCTCTCTTTTGCTTCCAATACTATTTCTTGCGAGTGCATCATTAAAACTGCTTGAGCCCATCTTAACGGCTATAAAGAAAGAACTTCTTGGGAGATAACCCATGTGTTATTTTGCTACAGTACTTTGTTTTATATTTGAGTCTTGGAAGTTGTTTACTACTGTAGCAACCTCTCCTTATCTTAGTTTTGAGTTTTGTTGTGCCAAGTAAAGTCTTTGATAGTAAAGTAAGTACTAGATTTGGATTACTGCGCAGTTCCAGATTTCTTTGCTGTCACGAATCTGGGTCTACCTCCCTGTAGGTAGCTCAGAAAATTAAGCCAATTTACGTGCATGATCCTCAGATATGTACGCAACTTTCATTCAATTTGAGCATTTTCATTTGAGCAAGTCTGGTGGCCTAATAAAATCCATCTTTACGGACTGTTCTGTTTTGACAGATTCTGCCTTTTATTTTGCATTGCCTCTTTTGCTATGTTGGATGAATTTCTTTGATCCATTAATGTCCAGTAGCTTTATGCAATGTCCAGAAGTGTTAAGAATGATTGTGTCACCTCTGAACATGTGAATTTTTATTATGCACTAACTCTCTAATGAGTTGTTTCGAGTTTGGTGTGGAGGAAGTTTTCAAGAATCAAGAGAGGAGTATGATGCAATATGATCAAGGAGAGTGAAAGCTCTAAGCTTGGGGATGCCCCGGTGGTTCACCCCTGCATATTTTAAGAAGACTCAAGCGTCTAAGCTTGGGGATGCCTAAGGCATCCCCTTCTTCATCGACAACATTATCGAGGTTCCTCCCCGAAACTATATTTTTATTCCGTCACATCTTATGTACTTTGCTTGGAGCGTCGGTTTGTTTTTGTTTTTTGTTTTGTTTGAATAAAATGGATCCTAGCATTCACTTTATGGGAGAGAGACACGCTCCGCTGTAGCATATGGACAAATATGTCCTTAGGCTCTACTCATAGTATTCATGGCGAAGTTTCTTCTTCGTTAAATTGTTATATGGTTGGAATTGGAAAATGCTACATGTAGTAACTCTAAAATGTCTTGGATAATTTGATACTTGGCAATTGTTGTGCTCATGTTTAAGCTCTTGCATCATATACTTTGCACCCATTAATGAAGAAATACTTAGAGCTTGCTAATTTGGTTTGCATATTTGGTTTCTCTAGAGTCTAGATAACATCTAGTATTGAGTTTTGAACAACAAGGAAGACGGTATGGAGTCTTATAATGTTTACAATATGTCTTTTATGTGAGTTTTGCTGTACCGTTCATCCTTGTGTTTGTTTCAAATAACCTTGCTAGCCTAAACCTTGTATCGAGAGGGAATACTTCTCATGCATCCAAAATACTTGAGCCAACCACTATGCCATTTGTGTCCACCATACCTACCTACTACATGGTATTTATCCGCCATTCCAAAGTAAATTGCTTGAGTTCTACCTTTAAAATTCCATCATTCACCTTTGCAATATATAGCTCATGGGACAAATAGCTTAAAAACTACTGTGGTATTGAATATGTACTTATGCACTTTATCTCTTATTAAGTTGCTTGTTGTGCGATAACCATGCTTCTGGGGACGCCATCAACTATTCTTTGTTGAATATCATGTGAGTTGCTATGCATGTCCGTCTTGTCTGAAGTAAGAGAGATCTACCACCTTTATGGTTGGAGCATGCATATTGTTAGAGAAGAACATTGGGCCGCTAACTAAAGCCATGAATCATGGTGGAAGTTTCAGTTTTGGACATACATCCTCAATCTCATATGAGAATAATAATTGTTGCCACATGCTTATGCATTAAAGAGGAGTCCATTATCTGTTGTCCATGTTGTCCCGGTATGGATGTCTAAGTTGAGAATAATCAAAAGCGAGAAATCCAAAATGCGAGCTTTCTCCTTAGACCTTTGTACAGGCGGCATGGAGGTACCCCATTGTGACACTTGGTCAAAACATGTGCATTGCAAAGATCCGGTAGTCCAAGCTAATTAGGACAAGGTGCGGGCACTATTAGTATACTATGCATGAGACTTGCAACTTGTAAGATATAATGTACATAACTCATATGCTTTATTACTACCGTTGACAAAATTGTTTCATGTTTTCAAAATAAAAGCTCTAGCACAAATATAGCAATCGATGCTTTCCTCTTTGAAGGACCATTCTCTTTACTTTTATGTTGAGTCAGTTCACCTATCTCTCTCTCCACCTCAAGAAGCAAACACTTGTGTGAACTGTGCATTGATTCCTACATACTTGCATATTGTACTTGTTATATTACTCTATGTTGACAATTATCCATGAGATATACATGTTACAAGTTGAAAGCAACCGCTGAAACTTAATCTTCCTTTGTGTTGCTTCAATGCCTTTACTTTGATTTATTGCTTTATGAGTTAACTCTTATGCAAGACTTATTAATATTTGTCTTGAAGTACTATTCATGAAAAGTCTTTGCTTTATGATTCACTTGTTTACTCATGTCATTACCATTGTTTTGATCGCTGCATCCACTACATATGTTTACAAATAGTATGATCAAGGTTATGATGGCATATCACTTCGAAATTATCTTTGTTATCGTTTTACCTGCTCGGGACGAGCAGTAACTAAGCTTGGGGATGCTTGATACGTCTCCGACGTATCGATAATTTCTTATGTTCTATGCCATATTATTGATGATACCTACATGTTTTATGCATACTTTATGTCATATTCGTGCATTTTCTGGAACTAACCTATTAACAAGATGCCGAAGTGCCGCTTCTCGTTTTCTCGCTGTTTTTGGTTTCGAAATCCTAGTAACGAAATATTCTCGGAATTGGACGAAACGAAGACCCAGGGGCCTATTTTGCCACGAACCTTCCGAAGACCGAAGAGCATACAAAGTGGGGCCACGAGGTGGCGACACCACATGGCGGCGCGGCCAAGGGGGGCCCGTGCCGCCCGTGGTGTGGGCCCCTCGTCGGCCCCCGACTCTGCCCTTCCGCCTACTTAAAGCCTCCGTCGCGAAACCCCCGATGCGAAAAACCACGATACGGAAAACCTTACCGAGACGCCGCCGCCGCCGATCCCATCTCGGGGGATTTCGGAGATCTCCTCCGGCACCCCGCCGGAGAGGGGATTCATCTCCCGGAGGACTCTACACCGCCATGGTCGCTCCCGGAGTGATGAGTGAGTAGTTCACCCCTGGACTATGGGTCCATAGCAGTAGCTAGATGGTTGTCTTCTCCTCATTGTGCTTCATTGTTGGATCTTGTGAGCTGCCTAACATGATCAAGATCATCTATCTCGTAATACTCTATGTTATGTTTGTCGGGATCCGATGGATAGAGAATACCATGTTATGTTAATTATCAAGTTATTACATATGTGTTGTTTATGATCTTGCATGCTCTCCGTTACTAGTAGAGGCTCGGCCAAGTTTTTGCTTTTAACTCCAAGAGGGAGTATTTATGCTCGATAGTGGGTTCATGCCTCGCATTGACACTGGGACAAGTGACGTAAAGTTCTAAGGTTGTGTTGTGCTGTTGCCACTAGGGATAAAACATTGGTGCTATGTCCGAGGATGTAGTTGTTGATTACATTACGCACCATACTTAATGCAATTGTCTGTTGCTTTGCAACTTAATACTGGAAGGGGTTCGGACGATAACCTGAAGGTGGACTTTTAGGCATAGATGCAGCTTGGATGGCGGTCTATGTACTTTGTCGTAATGCCCAATTAAATCTCACTATACTTATCATGCCATGTATGTGCATTGTTATGCCCTCTCTATTTGTCAATTGCCCGACCGTAATTTGTTCACCCAACATGCTTTTATCTTATGGGAGAGACACCTCTAGTGAACTGTGGACCCCGGTCCATTCTTTTAATACTCGAAATACAAATCTGCTGCAATACTTGTTTTACTCGTTTTCTCTGCAAACAATCATCTTCCACACAATACGGTTAACCCTTTGTTACAACGAAGCCGGTGAGATTGACAACCTCACTCGTTTCGTTGGGGCAAAGTACTTTGGTTGTGTTGTGCAGGTTCCACGTTGGCGCCGGAATCTCTGGTGTTGCGCCGCACGACATCCCGCCGCCATCAACCTTCAACGTGCTTCTTGACTCCTACTGGTTCGATTAAACCTTGGTTTCTTACTGAGGGAAACTTGCCGCTGTGCGCATCACACCTTCCTCTTGGGGTTCCCAACGGACGTGTCAACTACACGCATCAAGCAAATTTCTGGCGCCGTTGCCGGGGAACGAAGAAAAGTTACACCACAAAGATTTCTAACTCCCACGTCAACTACACGCCAGCATTTACACACCTTTCTTTCTTGACCTTGTAGTACGAAACCATCAGGCTGTTCCATGTAAATTTCCTCGTCCAACTCTCCATTTAGGAAAGCCGTCTTAACGTCCATTTGATGAACGAGAAGACCGTGTGAGGCAGCCAATGACAGTAGTACTCAAATGGTGGTCAATCTCGCCACAGTTGAGTATGTATCAAAGAAATCTTCGCCTTCCTTTTGGGTATAGCCTTTGGCTACAAGCCGAGCTTTGTACTTCTCAATAGTACCATCAGCTCGAAGCTTCTTATTAAATACCCATTTACAACCTACAGGTTTGCACCCATAAGGACGCTCAGATAACTCCCACATTCCATTAGCCAAGATGGAATCCATCTCGCTTTGAACCGCTTCCTTCCAGTAGTCTGCATCAGGAGATGCGAGAGCTTCTGAAATGGTAGTGGGAGTATCATCCACAAGATACACAATGAAGTCATTACCAAAAGACTTTGCAGTCCTTTGTCTCTTACTCTTTGTGGGAGCTTCATTGTCATCTTCATCAGAATCCGAACTCTCATCATCAGATTCCTCATCAGACTCCATAGGAGTTTCATGTATTGGATCAGATTCCCAACCAGACGTGCCATGCATATCTCTCATAGGGAATATATCCTCAAAGAATGTAGCATCTCTTGATTCAAAGATGGTGCCAACACTCATGTCGTCCACTCCAGATTTCACCACAAGAAATCTATAAGCAATGCTATGGGCAACATAGCCAAGAAAGACACAATCCACGATTTTTGGTCCAAGCTTTCGCTTTTTGGTGATTGGCAAATTCACTTTTGCCAAACAGCCCCAAGTTCGTAGGTAGGAGAGTATTGGTGTTTTCTTTTCCTATTCCTCATAAGGGGTAATCTCTTTATTCTTGGTTGGAACACGGTTTAGGACATGACACGAAGTCAATATAGCCTCCCCCACCATTCCTTGGATAAACCCGAAACATCCAACATGGCGTTAACCAAATCTGTTACAGTACGGTTTTTCCTTTCCGCAATCCCATTGGATTGTGGGGAATTGGGAGGCGTCCTCTCATGGATTATACCATGTTCCGCACAGAATAAATTGAACTCATTAGAAAAGTACTCTCCACAACGATCGGACCGAACCCTTTTTATCTTTCTTTCAAGTTGATTCTCAACTTCAGCCTTATAGATTTTAAAGAAATCAAGAGCCTCATCTTTAGTTTTCAGTAGGTACACATAACAGTACCTAGTGGAATCATCAATCAAAGTCATGAAATATTTCTTTCCACCTCTTGTCAACTCACCATTCATCTCACATAGATCTTAATGTATGAGCTCTAGTGGTGCCAAGTTTCTTTCCTTCGCAGGCTTGTGAGGCTTGCGAGGCTGCTTCGCTTGCACACAAGCATGGCACTTAGAGCCTGTGACAAAGGTGAATTTCGGAATTAAACTCATATCAGCAAGCCGCGTCATACAACCGAAATTAACGTGACAAAGTCGTGAATGCCAAACATTAGTTTCATTAACACTAGTGCTTACATGGTTCACAACATTATCACAGAAGTCTTCTAGAGAGAAGCGAAACATTCCTTCGCAATCATATCCCTTTCCAACAAAAGTTCCATACTTAGACAGTACAACTTAATTGGACTCAAACACCAACTTAAACCCATCTTTCATAAGACGGGAGCCACTAACGAGGTTCTTCTTGATAGAAGGGACATGCAGCACGTTCCTCAGTTGCACGATCTTTCCCGAAGTAAACTTCAGATCTACCGTGCCAACACCACGAACAGTAGCATGTAACCCATTTCCCATCATTACCGAGGAACCTCGGGCCTAATAAGAGGTAAACATGGAGATGTCGCACACACATGAACATTAGCACTCGTATCAACCCACCATTCCGTGGGCTGAAACACCGAAAGAACAATGAGGTAACATATTACCATACCTCGTAGTTCCTTCCTCTCGTGTTGCCAATGATCATGCTCGACAGAATTTGAGTTCCGTACGACTCGACATTTCTTTCCTTTGCGTTGTGGAAAACGATTAGCCCAATGGCCTGTCTCGCCACACACCCAAGAAGGATCTTTCTTCTCCGTTTTCCCCTTCTTCTTGAAGTTGGTAGTCCGGGAGACTCCCTTGTTCTTTCCCTTGGACTTGTGGGCATTTTTCCGCACCATATTGGCAGCGTAACGTCCCTCGATTCCTCCAAAGTGTGTTTGTCTTTTGCCCTCGCCTTCTCCTCAACATCCGGAGAGCCCATGATATTCTCAACGGAGAACTCATGCCTCCGATGTTTCGTGGAAGTGGCAAAGTTCCTCCATGAAGGGGGAAGCTTAGCGACAATGCATCCCGCGACAAACTTGTCCTAGACAGACACACTTGAGGAGCTCGAGTTCCTTTGCCATGATCCGTATCTCATGAGCTGTTCTACTACGGATCGGTTCTCAACCATTCCGTAGACATTGAACTGCTCCATAGCATACAGCTTCACCTCCGAGCATCGGCAAGCACCAAACTTAGCGTCCAAGTGCATCCCACAGTTCCTTCCCATTTCGAATGTGCAGATAAGCATCAACCAACTTGTCTCCAAGCACACTTAGAACGGCACCCACAAAGATTACGGTGGCATCCCCGAACGCTTTATCCTCGTCAGGAGTAAGCGGACCTCTGGGAGTACCTTCCGCAACTCGGTGCATGCCCATAGAAGTGAGCCACAAAAGGGTTTTATTCTGCCATCTCTTGAAATGAGAACCCGTAAACGGGATCGGTTTGAGCGCAGCAGCAAAACCAGACGGTGAAAATTGCATAAGCAGATAAGGTTTTTGGATTGTTGGATTATTAGGTAATTTCCGTGTGAGTTTAATTACCGAAATCAACATTATAGATGCACAAGCATACTTAACCATACACATCAGACTAAGCACATGCATCAGATCTGAACATGGAACAAGTAGCAGTGCAAGGTAGGAGAGAAAAAGCACGTACATCGCGACCGGGAAGGTCGCACCAGCAGAAGCACCACCACAACCATGGGAGTTATTGATGTCGCCCATGGTGTAGTCGGATCTGTCGATGAAGCAGCCGAACCGTCGAAGAAGAAGACGAACAGCAGCGCGAGCAGTCGCGCCGAGACGCTCCCCAAAAACCTTATCGCCCGTCTCCCGGTGCAGGATCTCAACGGACGGGGTTTCGGAGGCCTGCTCTCCCGGACGGCTGTGCACGCAGTCGCCGGGATGGGGAAGACTAGAGAGTAGCACAGCAAAAGGAACTTCGCGAGAGAGATCTAAGAGCACTGTTCTCCAGATCTGATCGGTCTCCTTGAGTGTGTCTCGAACTCGAACTCGAGTCACGAAACGCGACGTGCGTGCGTGACGTGCCGTGCCGAGACGGGCGGAGGAGGAGGAGGAGTGCGCGAGGGCTCTTTCTATTCTCACTCACTTGGAATGACTAGAACAGCAACCCTTATATAGCACTCCAACTCTCTCCCAACTAGCAATGTGGGACTAAACTTTGTCCCCCAAGGCTGTCCCAAGCTGCCAACGTGATGGGCTTTCAGATTTCAGGAATTGTAGACCACATGGGCTGCCTTATTGGGCTGCAGCCCATCTACATTCAACAGTTTGCTCCTAAATTTCTATTGATTTTGAGTTTTTGATCGTAAATTATTCTACTTGTCATGTCACCTATTTCAATTTCCGGGGCCTCCCATCACTACAATACGTACACACGCATCGATTGATTTATCTGAGGTATATTGCGATATTATTCACTAATCTTTACCTTCACATACATGATGCATAATTTTTACCATTCTAAAATTGATGTATTTTTTTCTAGCATCTCACGGTATGATTGCTGCACCCCCATGGGGCTCTCACAGGCGTTTGGATTTTGGGCCGTCCGATCGAGCTGATGTGGAGCGATCTCGGCCGGCCGTTCCGTCCAGGGCGTGAGGCCCTCCCGTGAACCCGCATTATATCCATGGGTCGCTAAAAAGCCCGCTCGGCCCGGCGTCGGGAGAGAGCACGCAACCCTCGTCCTCCTCCTCTCCCCGTACCTGCCGCAAAAGCTCCCGCCGCCGCGCGCCTCTCCCTCCATGCCGTCGCGCGCCTCTCCTCCTCCACCCTAGCCGGCCCCCAATTTCCTCACGCGCCTCCTCAGCCCAATCCCCTGATGTGGCTCTTCTCCTCCAATCCCTCTCCCTCTACTGCACATCAAGGTCAAGGTGCCGTCACCACCACTCACCGTCGAGCCAGCGCGACGGACGGGGGCACGGGAGCCGCCGCAAAATTCAGGAGCTCCAGATCCTACCCACGTTGGTTGTCGTCAGGCGGCATCACCGTCGTCCTGGACAAGAAGCAGCGCGATCTGTCAACTACAATATCCCAGATTTCTTTCTCTTGCTGCCCCTCCCAGATTCCAGGTTCTCCCTTGCGCGGATGCGCTCATCCGTGGAGATGGAGATGAAGCGATGCAGTACTGTGTGAGATAGCTTTTGCAGCTCTAGGTTGAGATGAAAAAGAAGAAATATGTTCAGGTACGCATCCGCCTAGATTCTTGCATCCACAAATTTGTTCTCTCCTTTCATTTGCTCTCCATACGTTACTTGAAGGAATTGGCAAACCAGGCTGACTTGTATGGAATAAATATATGGTGGATGACAGCTGGGTTAGTAGTTCATCTCAACCTGGAACTGCAATTTGTAGCAGCTCGAATTATATGGATATCGGATATCTTTCTGCTACAGAGAATTCAACCAACCAGTTTATTTTCGTGAAAAGCATAGGAGGATTTCATGCTTTCAAAACTTAAATATATTTGTACTGTATCTCCTTCTCTAATTAAATGAAAGTGCATGCTATTTTATTCCTATAAGATTAAGTTGCGTATTTGCATTTTTGTACTTTGATTATTCTGTTTCATACAACCTGCGTAGACTGATCCCATGTACAGTGCATTATAGCATGTATGCAGGTGCAGACTGATCTGAACCAAGAAGTGATGCGTGAACTTTGAAATGTACCAGATGGCATGTATCAATTTTATATTATAGGCAAAACTTCATAGATGATGTAGTTAATAGGTATACATGCCATACCGATGGAGCTTTGTTATCTTTGTAGTTGGAGGGTTATTTCAATGAAGTTCACAAGCTGGCATAAAATAACTCATATTTATTTTTATTAAATCTGCAATTGAAAATAATAGTTGTTGCAATTCATATAAATAGCCAACATTGCTAAGTAACACTATTAGTTTCTCATTTGGTGCAATCTATTGCTCTTTTGTTCGAATTTAGGAGCGTTTATGGACAATCTTTGGTGACTATGTCTTACCAATGCTCTTTTATTGGTTTTTGCAGATTGGTATGGTTGTTTCTCTAAATTATGGACAACCTTTGGTGACTATGTCTTACCAACGCACCAGAGGAATATGTTCAACCATGCGCACATGGCTAGCTGTGTTCTTGTTTGATTGCTGGTGTGGTGATGTTGGGATGCTAGCTTGGTTGTTGCCTACTAGGTTTTGATTGGTGTTGTTGGTATTTTACTTGAGCTATGCGTGATTCATGATCGATTTATGGTTTGGGTGATCTGGTTGGTGATTGTGGCGCTTGGCATAGGGAGCATGACCCGCCGCTTTTCCATGACACTGAGACGAGGTGATCCTCTCTTCCTACTTATTTGCTTCCTTATTTATCCTTTGACCATGTTTTGATTTAAACCTCATAAATCTCATATATATGATATTTGATCTGTTCCTACAAGGTGCTTGAGAATAATACAAAGAGGCTGCATGACATAATTAATCCATGTGACACTTTAATTTGCAAGCTCTAGGTGAGAACCTACTCTATTTATCTTCTTGTGTTTTCCTTTGATTTATCTTGTGCTTTTTTCCATATTCTGATTTTTTTCCTAAAAAGGTTTTTGCACCCATGGGTTCAGTTCTCCTTTCCATTGATAATGCAAATGATTTATCCCTGGCTCCTCTGGAAGAGATATCTAAATACAATAGCTACCACTTGAAAGAATTATGGTTTGTAACATTGCCAAGAAGCTATAACTCCTCTCACCCGCATTGAGTTTATTTATAATTCTACATAAGTAGACCTGCACTGATTATGATTTAAGATTTTGCGTCTGTAGTTCAAAACTTATTAGCAGTACCTAATTATGCTAAATATTCAGTATTTCCGTTTCTTTGTGAATCATTTTAGCATTAGTAATGGAAGGTCTGGCCAATATATTGCCCTTTTGACCTTTCTGGTTTGAAACATAGACCTAATTGGGATCTATATTTTCCTCCTGATCTGCATTAGTTAAGCAAAGTTGATGGAATATTCTATGTAAGTGGTGTTCTTACCCTGTTCAGGATACTGCAGGTTCTCAAGGAAGCGATTGTATTAATTACTTGATGGATAGTGCTGACAGACGAGAGGAGGTCAGGAAAGCAGCCCATAGTCTAAATTTAATAAAAGAAGGAGCAGTATGTCTCTTCGCTTGAACTATGCAAGCTTAAATATTCATTTTGATACTACTGAGTTGTGTTCTACCGCTTCATACAATAAATCAAAGAACGAAAGAATCATTTTGTTTACATACTGTACATCTATACCCATCTAAGATATTCTTTAAATGAGGTTTTTGTTTTGTTCTCCATTTTCTGAATGATAATCTCAATTCACAATATTCCGTGGCTTTTCTTCGTGGTGGCACCATTTTAGGTGTTTTGTACCTTTTCCCTTTTCTTGTCATCTGTATAACTCGACATCCTGAAATTTTACAGATTCTCCATTGTATATTCTCATGAAGCTTTGAATGCCTTACATATATTTTGAAGTGATCTAATGTTTTATTTGCCTCTTTATATTGTGAGAAAAGCTGAATGATGATTATGTAGCTTGACCCAACCACCTACTGATGATGCTTGCATTGAGATTCATGCAGTCTTCTATCCCAAGTTTTGTTCTTTGGCCATCACACTCATCAACACTTACCTACACTGAATCCAACTTCTATGTGACCATGGCCACAAATTGGCCTTCTGCATGCTCGACTAATAACCAGTTGTGGACTTGCTTGGATAATACTAAGCAGCCAGCTAGGAGCTCGATTATCTTGAGTGCCTGACTCTAAATATATAAAATATAATTTTGCCTTCACAGCATATGGAATATGTCCTTTCTGTGCCATCGTGCATTATTTTCAAAACTATCTGTCATGTCCTACTAAAAGTTTGGTGATATATCTAGCTGTCCTTTTGAGTTCACTTTATACATCTCCTGAGCATTCCTTGCATCTGTTTTTCCATACATCTCTGATAGGTCGATGTCCTTTCTGAATCCTCTATGTGATGCCAATGCTGATGCAGAAGGTCGTTGATAATTTTGCGTTATCTTATAGTGTGTTGCACATCACTAACTCAACTATATTTAGGTGTACAGCAAAAAAGTATAGAGCAAGTTCAAATATTGTATTTCCCGTGTTATCTGTTAACATAACCGTTGAATGTTTGGGTTAATAGATAGGTCGCAAGTATGTAAGCTTGTGTACTCCTCTAGGTTATTGTCTGCTGTCTCTAGACCATATGCTACGCCACAATGGACTATCGAGAGATTAGCGGCAGCGAGATGCACCCTACAGGTACTTTCTCCTGTTCTTTCCCCATCTGTGAAGTACTGATGCTCTTTCCCTATTTTGGAAGGCGAACAAATTCAGTTCAGCAAATTATGGCGCTATTTCCTTATCTGAAATGGTGCGTACGAGAAATTTGCCGAAAAAAAAACTACTTAATTTTTCCACTAAATCTACTCTACATCTGTACATATTCCCTATACGACTTGCAACAACTATGCAGAACATAGAAATTAGGTGCAATTATTTTTGATAAGCTATTTAATGAAGTTTCCTTTCTTACAAAAGGCCCATTAGTTCGAGGAGATTGGTCCCTAACAACTGAGGCAGCGATTCAGTCGGCCTGAAGTACATCAACATCAATGGGAGCATTTGTGTCGAAATTTTGAAGGACGAAAGGAGCTCTAACTATTTCCAATCCATTGAAGGTTTGTTCTTTTTTGAGTGGATAAACCCCCCAGTTTCATATGTCAACAATTAGAAATTTAAGAATTACAGTGTTCTTCATATAAATTATGTATAACATACTTTATATATGTGAACTGAATATGTTTCTTCACTATGGAAATATTAAGTTCCCTGATTTACTGGATTAGACCTAAACTTAATTTCTTATACTTACCCTGGTCTTAAAATATCATTTGTATCTGTAGGTCAAGAAAAAAAATGCCAGTTTATAAATATTTATACTAAATATGCTATTTCCCCCAAAAACAACTTCTGGCACGAATGAGACAAAATCTCAAGTCTGAATTCGCTTCTCATTTCGTTTTGCTGGGTAGATAGTGCCCCGCTTACATATGAAAAATATTTTATTGATTTACTGAGAGTTTGTTTGTTAATACACATTTGTTATCGTTGGTCCTTTGCAAATGCCAATAAGAAAGGGCAACCTATCCATGTAATCTGGAATAATAACTTCACTTATAGTACTTTCATGTTTTCATTCTGCTCTATAACTAGCACCTTTTTTTAACTATTCTGCACTATTGACAGAATAGGGAAGACCTCCAGTTCAGTTACTTATAGAGATGGCTGATAATTAATGAGTTCTGAAAGCCCAGTTCAGCTACTTACAGAGTTGACTGAGAAATTTCTTGTAAGTTTTAAAGTAAGAATATGTTCTTAGCTATTAATTTTCGTTGCTGTTTTTAGATTTTCACCTAATGATATTTCTTCAATTTTATTTGGCCATATTGTGCTTCCTGAGTGACTATTCACACCTTTGATATGCTGATTATTTTACTGATGAGTTAATTTTTGGTTGGTACCCTGTATTTTGCTGCCTCTGTTAGGCCTTTCCTACATATGGCTTACATATCTACATTGTATTGCAAACAGTTGTATTGTCAAATGTGGGTAAAAATTACTGAGCTTCAAATATAAGTTCCAGTATATGAAAGTTAATGCCATCAGGTTATTGAACAAGCAACCGAGTCCTTTAACTCTTCATGGTACTAGCAGGGTCTGAGTTGAGATTCTTAGATTCACTTTCTGCAGGTCAAACCACAAATAGTGAAACTAATCCAAGTTATTTTTGAAATCTCATATTCGATTTTCTGAACTTATCGCATGTTATGGAATTGGTTTCCTAATTTATTTTTCAAACATCGTATCTATTTTTATAGGTATCCCAAGAGATTTGAAAGCTTTTATTCTTCTTTGTCTTGCAGGGTGTTGGTTGTACAAGTTTGGTGTGTCTGTGTGGGTTCCTTTGATCACAGACTTTGACACCTGATTAGGGAAGACCCATGTTCCAGATTCAGGGAATGACTTTGCATTGCTACTTCAGACGGGAGCTTCACCAGATAAATCTGATCGCTTTTGACACCGCCATGTTTTCTCGCCCCCAGTCTCTAATAGATTGGACTGATATATGCAAATTTCAAACTGGTTCAAGTTATTATGTTCAAGACAATCTCAGTGTATAACCTGAATATTTTTTGTGATGTGTTTCTGGCCAATTTTGCTTATACTTGTATTCGGTAACACACCATGAATATCAGATGGAGTGGAGATATAAAATGGATCAAGGTTTTTTATTTTTCCCTTTATGATACAAATGTTTGAGTGGAAGTATAATCAGGTACTCATTTCTTGGTATTTTACCTAACTGGTTGTCTACTTATTTTGCACCTAGCTTGCACTAATTTACTGCGTGATTTTCATTTTTGTTTCTTGCTTCAGATGTCATCCGAAGCATCTATATGGAAAGGTGTCCAATAAGTTTCGGAAGCACACTTTCTACTTGGCTTTTTTCGTTTATGAATGAGAAAGTGCTCATTATAGATATTACAAAGCTTTAGGTGTATACTTTGATATATTCTGTCTTACACCTATACACAGGAAAGAAAGCAATGTGGTAAGTTTTAGATTTAGAAAATGGTACAAAAGGATGCAGCAGTAATATGGTGATATAATCAGTATGGCTGCATGAAGATGTTTTCACGATGCCGCTCATTCTGAAGTTGTGCATGCACACTTCACGTTCGTGTCAACCAATTGATTTTTCATTTGTGAATTTGGATGAAAAAAAATACATACATCGCAAGAACTAAGGTGGCACTTTTGCTTTCGTACAAAAGAAGATGGTTTCGCTTATTAGATACGCGAGTGAACTCAACAGGGAACTGCAAACATGATATATATCTCTCTGCCACATTGACAGCTGTGATTACAAGTTCAATTATGAATTTTGACATGTAACTACTATAACGAATCAAAATATATTCCCCTTTACTATTGTTTTACCTATGTTGAGTCTAACATTTTACTATGGCCGACAAAGAAGTCTAACGGTGAATTTGTATCTACATACTTTCAAGTGGGTAGATGGATCGCCAATGTAATTGTTGATCAGCTACAACTAAGGCTTAGCTACAACCACATGAAGAGGTGGCGACGAGTCTGAAGTAATGGATGCCCACCTTGCTGAGGATGATGTATAGTCGACCAAAAAAGCTGTATAGTCACCATAAGTCGATGTATAGTCGTGAGTCGCTGTGATTTTTAGAAAACGACTCGGCGACTATACAGCGATTATACATCGACTCAAAAACCATAATTAATATAGACATAGGGCAACAACGCAGAGGCTAATTATTTCCAGGTTTTAATATCCTTTATGAGTAAGACCATCTACCTTAGTTATTTTGGCCATCACAAATACTGTATTTTAATTAGGAGATTACTGATACATAAAAATTGTTGGTATCAATATAGTGCTCTAAAACAATCATATGCTACCATGATATTGAATAGAGATGGCTGATAGTTATCTGTTGCAACTTAAGTATATTCTTCATAATTTAGTTAACTGCATTTTTTTTGTAAATGGGGCTCTTCACATTTTCTCCATGACTATTTAATAATTATCATTGTTAGCAATTTGCTGCTCCATTTGTCCTAATTTAGTTCTACCAACAACTTTTTTTTTTGTAAAAGCTAAGAAACGTATTATCATATTGATAGTAAATTTTATCGTTACATCGGTATGAGCTCCACGGGATCGTGCGCCAAGGCGCACACCTAAATCTAGTTGTGTGTTATCATGTCGTCCTCGTCCAGAAAGTGTCCATTTGTTATCACTAGCATTTAAAGAGCAAAACAAGTGGCAACCTTGGTACAATAGCAAAAAAGGAGATATTATAAAACTTTTACAGCTAATAGTAGGGCTTCAAAAACCCAAATGATGATGAGTTAGCAATAGTGTTGCCCTCGAGGAGGAGGAAACCCGCTAATGAGATTTTTTAAGGTAATTTTTTACCAAAAATATGTTTTTACATGTATATTCATCATCATTATTATGATGTATATATTTAGGGCCCGAGTTTTATTCTCGCCCTAGGCCCCAAAAATCTCAGGACCGGCCCTGGACGAGAATAAGTTAGCACAACTCGCTTAGATCTAGTCGCATAGCCTAAGACGGCGACTAACCTTGTAATCTCTGTACAATCTACAATCGAGCAGCAGTAGGTCTTTACCTCCAGAGCGAGGGGTCGAAGCTGGGTACATCATATATTAACCCTATCCCCTGGTGGCACTCGAGGACTCTCCACCCCATTCGTAAGTCATCATGTGATGACAAATGCCGCGACTTTCCCATGACAAGATCATGATCATCTAACTCAAGTGGATTGCGGAAGGCAAAGATATTTTAGGTTTTCTATTTTACCGTTATCTTGTTGTTTGTTGGGAGAAAGTGTTTTAGGATCATTAGTCATACTACTAAGAGGGACTTTCGAGTGAGGAACTTGATCGTATAGTTTGGTGAGAGATCAAACCTTTGCTTCATCTGCATCATATTTCTTGGTTGATGGACCTTATCCATGTGAGGTTCCATAGCTTGTGGTTATTCTCATGACATGTTCTAGTTCATCAAGAACGGATTTCGAATGAAAATTTGTTGTGTTTTTATTTTGGAGGTTTTACTAGTTCTTTGTTGAGAGATGTGGGACACCTCTATCTACTTGCTATTTTCTCCCTTATTGGTTCTTTTTATACTATGTGTACTTGTTGTTATCCTCCAACACAATTGGTTTCATATTAATCCGAATTTGCATGCTTAAGATATTGTGTTTTTTTTGCTTTTAGAGGTTTTCCTGTTCGTCTCTTTGAGAGAGGTCAAAACTATCATCATTTGGTTTTATCCTCTGTAGTTTGCCTATGAAGGCCATTCTCCTCCAGCGAGCTATATGATCAATGCTATGCATGGCCACAAGTACACCAAGGGATACTATCTGGCGGATGGGATCTATCTAAGATGGACAACATTTCCGAAGACAATCTCGGGCCCTACTCCGAAAAAAAGAGCTTGGTTTGCTCAGTGCCAGGAGGCTTGCGGGAAGAATGTCGAGCGGGCATTTGGTGTGCTCCAAGCTCGATCTGCTAGTATTCGTTTTGCAGCTCTTACCTGGTCAAAAGATCAGACGACATATGTGATAACTACGTGCGTAGATCTTACACAACATGATCACTGAGAGTGAGCGGGGGCATTCAGTACTTGACCCTAAACCATGGCACCGACAGGGTCCTCTTGCGGAAGTTGGTGGTTAGGTATCACTTGCGTTTCTCACCATGCGGCAGGAAATCCGAGACACAGCTACTCATCATCAACCGCAAGACAATCCGGTGGATCATTTGTGGGTATTCAAAAGAGGGTTCTAGTTTTATGTGATTTAAACCTTCATAAACTATTTCTGAGCTTGTTTTATTATGTAAACTATGGTTCTTATTTTATTTATGTGAATATGTTGACGAGGGGAACATATTTATTTAAACGTGCGGCCAAATGAGCGTTTTGGGAGACTGTCCCCCTCGCCCCTAGATCTCGCCGAATGCCCGTCCATCCGACCGGCAAAACCCTTTTGCCAAACAACGTATAGCCTGAATGAAGATACTCAAAGAAACGATCTGGTAGGTGTAGCATTACTCCGGCTAGAAATGCTATTACAAACCTTTTGACAATGGTGGCATACCAATTACCAATTCACATTTATGGTTTCACAATGGTGGCGACGAGTATGAACATGTGGACAACTTGGGTAGATCTTGTTTTTGATAGGATATATTAAATTTTTTTAAGACAAAAAACATGTTTAAAAATCCTAATTTTTTTTGACAACACACATCTGTGTTATATATGCAACACAAAAAAAAACTGCTGCGTAAAATTCTACCTACATTTAGAGAGAGGTAAAAAGGATAAAATTGGAATGAATAGTGTAAAATAATATTCACCCAAACTGACACTATTCACACTAGAGTTTATCTTTTTATTTCTCTAAATGTTTATTGAGTTTTGAGATTTTTTTTTAGTTGTAGATACAGTCCATAAGTATGTTGCACAATTTCATCCCATTTTTTTGATCTCACCTAAACCTAACTAGAGGATCCTACACAAGTCGGGAGTAGATTTTCTGTCTAAAACAAACCGACATGAACAGTACAGTCGCTCTGGTCTGGCCAACCCGAGCACTGGACAACCCACTAGGCCACGACGCGCACGCCAAAGCCCACACCCACGCCACGCCCGCGCCGTTGCCATCCATCCCGAGCGCCATGGAAGCCGACGGCCGGAGCGCCTCCTCCTCCCCATCCCATCCCGGCTCGACGATGCGCTCCTCCCGCCCCAGGTTCCGCCTGGACGACCGCCGCCCGGAGCCCAGCCCGAGCCCCCGCAAGAGCGAGCGCAAGCGCAGGCGCCGCGCGGCCCCAGAATCCGCCGCGGTGACCGCGCGCCGGCCTCGCGCGCTCCAGGACTCGGCGTCGCCCTCCGCCGCGCGCAGGCCCCGCGCGTTCCAGGAGGCGGCCGCGCTGGCGGTGCTGGCCGCGGGCGCGCCCCGCGCGGCGCTGGGCTCCAGATCTTACGGCGCCGTCCAGCGGCTCTGGAGCGACGCCGACGAGGTCGCGCTCCTGACCGGAGCCGCCGCCTTCCGCGCGCGCAACGGGCACGTCCCGCGGCTCCCGGACATGGCCGCGCTCTTCGGCTACCTCAGGGGCTCCCTCTCCCCGCACATCGACCAGGACAAGGTCTACTACAAGCTCAAGCGGCTCAAGAGCAAGTACGAGCACGCGGCGCCGTCCGCGGCCGCCGGCAAGCACGAGCTCCGCGTCCGCGACCTCTGCGGCAAGGTCTGGGGCGCCCGCGTCGGCCTGTCCGACGAGGACGACTCACACCCACCGGAGGAAGAACAGGCCAGGGACAGGGAGCGCCGCACTGTCCCGGACGCGGCAGCCATGCTCCCGGTAGCGACTGAGGTGCTCGACGCGTACTGGAAGACCAATGGTCTGGCGCTGTCCGGGGTGTCCCTGGAGAAGGGGCTGTCGCTGCTAGCAACCGAAGACGCGAGGTCGATCGAAACCAGGTGGAGGCAGCAGCTTGATGCAGAAGTGCGCTCGCAGATGAGGCGGCACGATCTGGCCAAGGACGTCTATGGCTTGCTGCTCGACGCCATTAAGGGCCTCGGCCCCTAGCTCGGGTATGACTCTCAACCGTCATGTACTCATGTTGCATCTGATCTGCAGCCTGCAGGGAAGCTATGCTGTTTGTTAGTTTAACTTCTTGCTGGGTAATTAGTTTATCACAGTTGCTGCACATTATGTTGTTTAGTGTCTGTTAGGGTCAATTACACTAAAGTTTATTGGATATTGAGTTTTCTTGCTGGTTACAGGAATATTTTGTCAAAAATGATAACACACTAGTGTGTGGTATAACTTACTTTCACAAAATTAGCACATTAACTGCCCCTTCCCAACGCGTGAATATATTGTAAAATTATGCATTATGCTCCCTTTCAATGCAAGAAAGTAACATCTTCTCAAAAATATTGCGAGGGAGCTAAAATAGCTTGGTTTGTTGGAGTTTTAGCTTTTGGCCTCGGCCTTGTACTGAACTATGCTTCCTTTTCTATCTTAATCAATGAAACGGCAAACCTTTTGCCACATAAAAAAAAAGGTTTCGGTTTGTTTGCTTGCCCAAGTCTAGAGCATTTCATAGCTCAATCTCTGATTCAAATACAATGCATCCTGCTTGGATATAAGAGCCTGCCAGCTTATTTATGTATACTGACATTACCTAATATTAAGGTACAACCAACGCAGACACTTTATGTTCGCAATGTGTTACAATCTGTGTGGTGCTGTCTGGAATTCTTGGTCCATGCAAAATCGTAGAAGCATAATCTATCTATACATTGGTAATATTGGTTTCATACTCCTGAGAGCACCTGAGTCATCTTAAAGCCCCAACTGAAATATCTCGTGAATATCTACAGTGCTAATTCAATAATTATAGGACTTCTATCTCTTTTGTGCCTGGCTGCAAGTTTATAGTGAAGTTCATAACATCATAGTAAGCTTTCTTGCATTATCTGGTGAGCAGTCAGCACCAGTTGAATTTACCATCTCATCGTAGTCTTTGGTCAGTGATCCGCATAGTGGAATTCTCGTCTTGTACCTATTTGGAATATGTAGGTCCTTGCTTCAACTCCATTTATAGAGCAGTATTTCCGTCTTTCATAAAACAATGATCCTTGATTTTTGTTACCATCGTTGTTTACTAAAGATTTCATCAGCTTTCATTGACATTGCCGAAGATATTACATCTACTCATCAGGGCTTACTATATTGTCAAGTCCATCAGTTCAATGCCGGTTGCTGGCTATGTTGTCAATGCCTGCCACACAACTCTTAGAAAAATCTGAGCAAACTTTGTGTGAGTCTGTGAGATATCTTCTTCCCTTGTTTGCATCCACTCATGCTGCCCCAACACTCCTGCAGGTAGAAGCTGATGAGGTGTGCCGAACCAGCTAGGTGCGCTGCCGGCTGATCTAGTAGATCTGTATGTTGCTGACTGGCAAGTCCCTATCAAGTAATGATCAGCGTCGATATGCTGAGCAGAGTACAATATGCATATGACTGTCTGTTGCGTCTAGTGACTATCACTTACTTTAGGTTCATATAGGTGCTACTTTTGTTCTTTCTTTAGATTTAGAAGATCATGGAGATGATTCAGATGCTCAACCGATCTGTAAATTGTTTGACAACTTCTGTATCAGTGATGTTAGTTCTGCATTTTTCAATTGTAAGAATCCAGTAGATTTAATATTGTTTGCTTGATGGTGTGGTAAAGATAATTTGATTCATGCATCTTCATCTTTTAATGCGTTGTTGACCAGCAAGAACCAGAGGACATACATTACAGATTGTAACTTGGTGCTGTAGTAGTTTTGGATCCATGTCTTGTTATTTTCTACCCCGAAATTATTCCATCCTTACTTTTCTCTCTGCTCCAAGCTATGTTTTGTGTGAGCTATTGGTGCAAGGACGGCACTGATTGCAAGTACCAGTGAGTTGCTAGTGCAGATTATAAGCTTCTTCAGTGAGTAGCCTGATGATAATAAGATCGTACAAGCAGCAGCAATACAACAGTACAGAGCATAACACAAGACATTACCGGAAACCTGCTTCAGTAAAACATACATTCTCAGTTGGAGATTCTCATGTTCCTCTGTAAGATCTTGCTGTTATCCTGGTGGCTGGTGAGTCTATGCTGCCCCTTCTCAACTTTCGATTTTAGTTCACGCCCCTTTGTTTTCTCGCACATACATGTTTTCTTCCTCAGAAATGCATTCTCGCAAACTACACTCAGAATCAATATGAACTATATGTGCAAACTATTGGAAACTACAAATATTTCTTGTCAATCTTTTGTCATGTTTCTCTTAAAGATTCTTGTAGATCAGTTCCTTGTCTTGTGGCGGATACAGAGCAGGCACCATACCCTGAGATCAACACCATCATCAGTTCCTAATGACTCTGTAGAGCTGAGCCCCTAGTGCCGTCAATTTCATCTATTTATTTCGTTGCTGACCAGCAAGAACCAGACAACATACAGTGCAGATTGCAACTTTCTTGTTGTAGAAATTTTGCATCCCCGTGTGTTAATTTCTACCTGAAATTATTCCATCATTGGTCTCCTTTCTGCTCCCACCAGTACAGTGCAGCAGCAATACAACAGTACAGTGCATAACAAGGAATATTACGTGCTTCAGTAAAACATACATTCTCAGTTGGAGATTCTCATGTTCCTCTGTAGGATCTTGCTGTTATCCTGGATTCCTGGTGGCTGGTGAGTGTATAATGTTGCCCCTTCTCTACTTGCGGTTTTATCACGCCCCTTTATTATCTCGTGCATTACATGTTTCTTCCTCCGAAATGCATTCTCGCAAACTACACCCAGGATCAATATGAAACTAGATGTGCAAAGGATTAATAAGTTTTCACCAATTTATCCCATGCTTTTTCTAAGAGGCTTGTAGGTCAGCTCCTAGCTCCATGTCTTATGATGGAAACAGAAGAGGCACCATGCATTTGATCAATGACGTGATTTCCATCATCAGTTCCGAATGACTCTGTAGAGCTGAGCTCCTAGTGCCGCCAGCGTGATAGGTTTCTGGATCAGACCGTTTATCCCTGACCGACGGCACATCTCACGGACGCTGTCGTCGACACTCACGGCGAGAGCTGCGACTATGAGTAGCCAGCACCTATTCCTGAGCTCCCTGATCAGGAGGGCCACCTCAAACGCATCCATGTCAAGGTCAAGAAAGAGGAGCTGGAAAGAAGAGTCGGCGCTCCCCATTAAGGCCAGACAGTGGGCGCCCGACGAAACCGATACGACCTGACAGCCGAGCTTCTCGAGGAGCTTCTGCGTCACCGCCTGGCTCATGCAGTCGCCATCCGCGAGCAGGATCCTCAGGCCATCAAAGCGAGGAACGGACAATGGGGTTCTTCGGCACACGCCTGATTGTTGCAGCTGGAACTGTAGGATGAGGGTGATGGTTTCTCCATCCAATGCGGATCGCATGCTACCACTCATCATCTGAAGAAATGAAATGAAGCATTCAGGTCATGTGTTAGCTAGCTGAGCAAATTAACAACGGTTAGCTACAAAATTTTCTTCTGGTATTACCAAGTTACAAACCTGCACAATCTTCTTGCACATGCTGATCTCAGAGCTGCCCGGTCTACCGGGAGATCGACTGCACCCAACTGACCTTTCCATCGCAGCCTGAAGCTTGCACATGCTGATCTCAGAGTCGACCGGTCTGCTGGGAGATTGGCTGCACCCAGTTGATCTTTCCATGGTAACCTGAAACTTGACACAGATGCTGCAACCTGGAGACAGATTTGGCTGCGCCGGGATGCAATCCTCTTGGCCCGCAGTGCAGGTACTGACGGAGAACAAGAGACGCCCTGCGTCGCTGCGCTGCTGGGTAAGCAGAGCACCCACCATTTGCAGCAGGAGATGGAAGACTCGCGTCTCATCGCCGACGACCCACGCAGGCAATGAATTCTCCAGCTGGTAGGAGAAACCAACTCCTTCGCAGCCGGCCAGGCATCCCGCCACGCTCATCGTCTCTCTGATCAGGGAGTGGAGGCCGAATGGCCTGCGATCCACCGTCAACGTCTCCGTGGCGACATCGTTCATCAGTGCCAAGGAGAGGGTGCTTGTCCTGGCGATGGCATCGGCCAGAAGCCTCTGCTCGGGGCGCATGTTCTCCACCTGCGACACCATGGAGAGCAGCCCGATGATTGAGTACATCGGCTTTCGCATGCCGTGGCACATGGCGCTCTGGATGTTGTTGATACCATTGGTCGCCATCATGGTTTCCTGCTTGGCGTGCAGCAGGGCCCTGTGCTGCTCGGCGAGCTTATCGCGCATGGCTTGCCACTCCTCTAGGACCGCCGCGTGGGAGAGCGCCACGGCGACCTGATCTGCGATCACCTGCATAACCTCCAGGTCTTGTCTGCCCCATTCTCTGCTACTGGTGTAGCCATCCTGCTTGTTGCGAAGAACCAACACCAAGATGGCAAATGAGCTTGCCACCGGTGCCTTTCTTCCGTCGAAATTGGAGACCTTGAGCATGGGGATCCGTATGGCAGCCACGGCTCCCCGCGGTTGGAGGCCACCGCTGCTTGCCATGGCGAGCGCAGAGCCTGGCCTGAGCACCTTGGCAGCCTCGCTGGCCATTACGTCAGCCACGTCGGGGTCATCCATGGAGATTGGGGCCTGCGAGCCCAGCACGACGCTGACGGGGCCCTTGCCCCTGAGGCTGAGCTGGTGCACAAGGTGGAGATCGTCGCCGGCATCGTGGCCGGGCATCCATACGGCGCAGCTGTGGAGCGCGAGGGCGTCGACGAGGTGGAGCATGGTGGTGTGGAGGATGGTGTGCGCGTCGAGCGGCGGGGAGCTCCGAATGTGGTGCGTGAGCATGTGGACGACGCGGGAGGTGGCCTCGACGCGGCGGCGGACGATGCCGAGGTCGCGGTCGAGCTGGCGGGCCTTGGCGCGGAGGAGCGCCTCCCGGAGCTTTGCGCGGATGAGGCGGGGAATGAAGATGACGAGGGAGACGGCGGTGGCGAAGGAGACGAGGGCCGCGAGGAGCTTGGTGGCGGTGGAGGCGAGCAGGAGGCCGGATGAGTGCGGGTGGATGTGGGAGAAGACGGCGAGCAGGTGGGTCGTGCCGCCGAGCACGGCGAAGGAGGCGAGCTGCAGCAGGAGCCACTTGAGCGGGGCGAGGTCGGCGCAGGAGGCGAAGTAGAGGAGCTCAAGCGGGATGGAGAGGTAGGAGGCGGCGATGAGGAAGTCACTCACCCGCTGGCACTGCAGCATCGCCTGCACCGCGCCGTCGTCCCGGCCGTCGCACGCGCCACCGCAGTAGTATCTCTGCACGACCCCCGCCGCCGAGAAGTGCCGCGCCATTGCTTCACTCTATGGGAGGTAGCTGAGCTGAACTGAGCAGTCAACCGAATGCAACGTGCATATGCTCAATGATTTGGTCGGGAGATCCCCAAAAAGGGTGGAGAGAAAGAGAAAGGTGAAGGATTCTGGTGCGGTGGAGAGCGGGGAGCACGACACGTGTGTACCGGTTACCGAACGCTGCCATGCCCATGCAGCGGCCGGCCATGCTACCATGCCACCAATGCGACTGACACAGCCCTGACTACCTAAACAGCCCAAGCCCAAGCCCAAGCCCAGGCCCAGCCCTTCAGAGGCATGGCATCTACCAATGGAAACAGAGGCCAGAGGTATGGCTATGACATGGATCGACAAATTTCTGAAAACGAGGAGGAATGAGACTCAACTACGTTTTGCCAGCCCATTTTCCCAACTTCCCAGGCAAATAATGCATCGTGACAAAGAACATTCGGTTTGGTTTCCTTCTGAAAAACTTCTCGGAAATTCCTTATTCACTCAATCAGATTATTCCTGTTACAAGCAGCAGGTTCGCAAAGAGTTTTCCCAGATGAAAGAAGCAATGCATATATCACATAAAAACAGCATGCTGAAAGAATGGATATGTTGGCTGCTCATGGACCTAGGCCTTAGGCTAGTGAGAGCTCTCCAGCAGGAATCTTCCTCTTCACCAATTTCTCCCATGATTCATTGGTTTCTTCAATGACCTTGAGTGCATATGCCTAGTCGTGGCAAAGAAGGATACGATCAGAATGCAAAAATATCTGCTGCGTTTCAGGATATAAATGAACAACCTAAGATCAAACTTACCTTGCTTGTGGGCTTGTTGCCGAGGCCAAATCTGTTGGCAGGCTTACCATCTGGTATCTTGTAGTCTCTGAACCAATCTCTGATGGCAGTCAATGTTCCCTGAATAGCAAAGTGCAGGTCAATGCTTACATCAGGCTGTAAAACTGACTGAAATTTGTTTTTAATGCGAACTGTGGAAGTGGTCCCAACTCTAAACTTGCAAACCTAACAACCACAGACAGGAAAAGGCTTCATAGAATTCCACTAGTGATTGCTATAGAAAAACATGTGGGAGATGACTAAGGTTGATTAATTATACCAGGAGTACCATTCTGTTTTTTTTTCAAGGCTATGAATGCAAAACTAAATTTTGCTTTGCTTTACAAGCTACTTAGCCAAGATCAAAACTAGAAACAGAAAACGGTGCTCATGTAACATGTACATATCCTACTTTCCATCAAGGAGAAATAGGCAGCAGATACCAAAGGATAACAAGGACAAGGATATCAGTCATACCGGAAAATGCTGTTCAACATCATCCACATCATTCACAAGAGCTGCTTTGGGATCATCCAAAGAAATGGCCACAATTTTCCAGTCAAGCTCTCCCTCGTCAATCATTGCCAAAGCTGCCAATGGTTTCACCCTAAGAACATCCCCGATGTTAGCTCGTCTTTCACCAATCTCAACAACATCAACTGAGAAAAAAAGTAAAGAGAAAGGTTTATTAGAGAGGCTAGAGCTAACATAAAATCATGCTTATCAAAGATGGTGAACAGAAAAAAATAACTACCAGGATCATTGTCTCCAAGTGCTCCTTCAACATCAGCATTTGCAGCAGTTGGGTCCTCCCATGTTTGAGGAAGTAACCCATAGTTCCAGTTGATGTTGTACCTGATGTAAGTGATCATATCAGGAATCTCCATGCACAAGTCTATAATAGGGGTACTAGCAGCATAATCTCAATGTCTCAATTGCTTCGCCAAGAACGCAAGTTTCACAGTTGAAGCTTATTACAAGTTGAAAGATCGATAAGAACAAAAATCACTTCAAAAAGACTCAAACAAGGCATAACATAGCCGCTTAAGATCTCCTTTGTCAAGAAAAATGATCAAGCGTGGTAAATATTCAACAAGAACACACTTTAACTCTTGAATCAGTTCAACCGAGCTATTGTCAGTTGGTTACACCATCTAAATGTACAGATTTTTCAAGAGCAGCCTAATTCAAGTTCATATAAACCTGAAAAGTATGTCCGCACGAAATCTGCTATTCTGAGATTTGCATACGAGGACAGGGAACCAAAGTAGACTTAAAAGTGACCCCACTGCCAAACATGGGAGAATATAAAACCTTGAAGAAATCCCTAAAATAAAGCATATGACAGCCACTACAACCTTTCTGCATTGAAGTAAAGCTCTCCGAATGCGACTAATGTAAGAATGCCGTGGCCTATCATTTCCCCAC
This sequence comes from Lolium rigidum, assembly GCF_022539505.1. Classification (NCBI taxonomy): domain Eukaryota; kingdom Viridiplantae; phylum Streptophyta; class Magnoliopsida; order Poales; family Poaceae; genus Lolium; species Lolium rigidum. The sequence goes on along the minus strand of NC_061509.1, from coordinate 247,679,309 downwards.
TATAGCACAACAGAAAAGCATTAAAGGAACTACCATTCTCCCAGTTTTTCTTCCGAAGTTACATTTTTTTATAAAACCATAAACTAAAGTTTCCTACAAAAACCATAAAGGTGCCAATATTTTTTATTTACCGAAAGCAAATTATGAGGATGGCATCTGACCTCTCCGTGTAAGGCACTCGGTATTTATGTTGACTTAAGGGTCTAAAACCAAAAACAAAATAGAATTTCTGGTGGCACAGCAGGAAGAAAGAATTGTTACTGATATATAATCTACTTTATTCTTTGTTCTTAAGATGCGAGTGAAAAGCTTGAAAGTGGTACTCCCTCTGATCCATAAAAAGTGTTGGAGCTTTAGTTCAAATTCGAACTAAAGCCCGACGCTTATTATGGATCAGAGGGAGTAAATTAATGCCACTCTCTTCTCACTGACGAGCCCATAACCCTCTACTATTTTTATCGATTAAGCGGTAAATAGGGAGTCGGAGGAATTGGAATGTACCTAGAGATTTGGCTCTTGGTAGAACTGCATGGAAATGAGAAATCCGTATGACAGAATCTTAATTTACGTACATATTTCTCTCTTTCAGTTTTTGGTTTCCACATGTTTCTGTTGGGTTTCATGTCTAGCCTATCCCAACTTGCTTGGGACAAAATGCTTTGTTGTTGAACAGGGCCTCAAGGCCCCCAATTTCATCATGATGAAATTGGAAATTCAGAACAACCATCTAAATTCCATCATGAAATTGAAATTCAGAGCATCCATTTCAATTTCATCATGATGAAATTGGAGTTCAGAACGACCACCCGGCCTGTACTACAATATTTTCAGGATTCCAATTTTAACATGAAAAAGACAAAATTTTCAGTATGATTTGGCTACGAATTTCCGCCGGTTGGAAGTCCTTACGGGTAGTAACGGAGGTTGCCCTTCTTGGTGTCCTGCTTGATGGGCGTGAAGGCCTCGTCGGTAGCGACCTCCATCTTGGCGCTGCTCTCCTTGGGGATCTCCACGATGAAGTGGAAGACCCCGTCCCCGGCGCGCAGGGGCACGTCGTGCCAGGGGGAGAACTTGCGGCCGGCGCCGTCGACGAGGAAGACGCGGTAGTCGAGCGTCTCGGGCTGGCCCAGGTCCTTGGGCTTGAGCTCGGTGGGCCGGAGGAGCGCGGTGGTGGTGAGACCCGGGCGCTGGAAGCGGACGGCGGTGCGGAGGCGGCAGCTGCTGTGCCGGAGGCCCACGCCCGCCAGGCGCGTGAAGCGGGTCGCCGCCGTCGCGGAGGCTGTGACCGCCGTCGCCATTCGCGGTGGGTGGGTGGGAGAGAGGGATGAGGAGGCGGCGGCGGCGGCGGCGGTCAGTGCAGACTGGAAAGTGGAGCTGAGGATGACGAGGCGATGAATTTTTGCGGGTTTCGTGGTGGCTACTGGCTGTGCTGGGTGGGCCCTCCTACTGACAGATCTCGAGAATGTTTGCATGGGCCACGTGCTGGGCTTATTCGTAGGGAAGGCCTAGGCCCATTTGGATGTGTTGGGCTGAGAAATTGGGCTGCCTGTCCAATGCATGATTTTGTAGGAAATTCATTTTCTCAAAGAAAAAAGATACTACTAATAAAAGGTAACTCATATTGTCATCTTTTTAAGACTACTCATAGTGCAACTAATTTCATGGGTAACTTAGCGTCTACTCATTAAATTTGATTTTATGGCAGTGAGTTAATGAGGAGAGAGAGGAGAATAGAGCAACATAGCTAGTTATTCTAACATCACATTTCCCAAGATACAATGAGTCTACAAGCTAATAATGAATCCATCTATGATGTTATTAACCACTAATTATAGTTGAGAGTAGCATAGAGTAGTAACATGCACATGTTACTAATAAACAAGAAACTTCGAATAAGAGGTGTCTTTTTGTGCATAGGAAACAAGATAGATGAATTTCAAAGAATTGAAGGGGGTGGGTATAGATGTAGATGGAAAATGCATTGGACTTATCAAAGGAAAGGTAAATATCCCATTTGGAATAAATAAAATCAGGGAAATTTTAAGAATATAAGTCATATTAGAAAAATTCATATGGTACGTCGAGGACAAAAGAATAGGAATTCTAGATTCCTTTGCAATTTTGAAGGACAACAAACATGAGCTCTGACCTCATGTTTTCATCTCTTTGTGTATACAATTCGGGATTACAATGTTTTGATCATAGGATAGCATGTTTATGTAGAGTCATATTCTCTTTTGTTTTTATATAGTTGATACATGTATGACCATGTGTGCCATGATGTAATATCTTGAAAGTGCTAAACTTTAATAAGGTAATAAAACTATTAAAGGTTGCATGCATCAATCGATGCATAGACCGGGGCTATGTCTTCATTTGGAGGAAAAAGGGGGGAAATCTTGAGTTTTCAATGTATGGAAGGCAAACTGACACTTGTGAAATTTTCTATGGTTTTGGTTCCCGGATAAATCCAGGATATATGACATCTGAATTTCTCGTTTAGGATGGTGGACATGGGCCCACACATAGGAACAGCCAAAAAGAACGAATGATGAATATATCCATCCATTGTACAATTTTTTTTTGGAAGAAATGCCTAGTCCAATTTTGTTTTATGTTATCTTTAGTTGCAATGCCATTATGCCAAATGAGCCGTAACGAACCAAATGGTTAAGGATACAGCAACCACCACACTCAACCAATGGTTGGTTATCGTAGTGCTGCTTATCTATGTGTGAAAATAAAATGCAAATGTCAACACATAGCAGTTTATTTCCGTATACGTTGCCACGAGATATTCTTCTTACTGGGCAGACAACATGTTGATATTTTCTCTCGACAATACTTTTGTATGCTCATAATACACCTAATGAATTGATCACAGTTACAGCAAGAACATCATGATGAGACTTCCGCGCACATATGCTTGATCCTGATTCCTGAAGAGACGACAACAACATGAAGTAGGAACAAGGAAAGCAGATAGCACAGTCCCGTGTTCAGGGAACAGAGAAGAACTAAGAGGGTGCAAAATGACGTTTATGGGTAGACAAGTCTAATATATGCGGTGACCATTATTCAGTTGAGTTAGGCATCAATTGTATATAGGAATCAGGAGAGATGCTGCGCGCACTTCTTCTGGTATGCTCGGCTGCATCTGCATGCCAGGTTCAGTTTCCATTTGCAGGAACATGCTCCATGACTCCGTTCAGAAAAGGTGAGAAAATTCTACTTGGCTACAATTGCTCCCGAAAGAATGTTTGGCCAAGTGCATCAGTCTCTGTGTTGGTTGGCTAATTAGCTCAGGAGGAACCGAGCAACACGTTTGTCTAAAATAAAGCCAATAGTTGAGTTACAACTTTCTAGTGAAAGATAAATTAGGCAGAGAGTACATTAGATGGAAAACGCAAGAACAACAAATTGACCCGTGATAAAATAAAAGTGAATTAATTTTACTTATGTTACATCAATAGTCAATTCCAGTGCATCGAGGAATGTAAAAAGTCAATGCTTTATACATATTCCGCCCTGCCCAAAATATGATGTTTACATTTTTTCGGTCAAGTATAACTTTGTAAAGTTTGATCAAGTATACTACTGTATTAAATATATCAACATCTACAATACCAAATCGGTATTATTGGAACATGGAATATATTTTTATATTATATGCATTTGATATTGTAGATGTTTATATTTTTCTATGTGCGCACTCAAACTTTACAAAGTTTGGCTTTGTCAAATAATTATAGGCCACACATTTTGGACAAGAGGGAGTAGATGGAGGGAATTTAGATAGTACCCCATCCATTTATTTCAGATTACTCTGTGTGTTAGCTTTGACTAGCAATTACTCTATTGCAGTATGTTGTATTTTATATGATGTGAAATTAACATCTTTAAATTGGTATTCCAAAATACTTGTTTGTGTGTTATGATTATAAGTTACATGTTATTTACCATAAAATTATACCATTTTTTAAATACAAATTGAACGTTTTAGTTTCATGGCACATAACCTATATTTGTTTTCTTAGTAAAACAATATGATCAAATTAAGTTGAATCTCAAAATGCATGCGTGTCATGTAAATATTGATGTAGTAAGTAATACAGTAATATTGTTCAAACGCTTCTCATAATGCAAGCTAATATGCATACTAATTAGAAACAAAGGGACAAAATTTTGTCCTTATGATAGCTAATATGCAAAGTGATAAGAAAAAAAAGGAAATCTGGATAAGTAGAAGTAATAAATATTCTTTGAACTGAATTCAATTGATCAACATTTTTTTATCAATTCTTCATCTATCCTTTTGAACAGAATAGGAAATTAAATTTCAGCCAAGCATTTACTACTGGAAAAATGAAGTTTGCCGAGTGTGCAAAATACCCGGCAAAGAATCCTCGGAACACATCAAAGGCTCTTTTGAGTCTTTACACTCGGCAAAGATGACTCGGCAGAAATTCCCTTGGTAATCAGATTTTGCCGTGTGTTTTTGCCCCGAAGCTAGACAAAGTCTTTGCCTGGTGTTTTCTTCCTTCTGCCGGCAAAAAAATGTAATTGATAGTTAGCCCACATTAACTGAGGGGACACGTCTTTCCTAGTGTATTCTTTGCCGTGTGTTTTTTCAGAGTTTGTCAAGTTTGTTTCTTCGCCATGTGTTTTTTCCCAGATTTTGACCGTGGCAATTAATACTTTTTTTTGAACTGATTCAATTGATTAGCATTTTTGATCAATTCTTCATCCATCCTTTTGAGCAGAATAGGAAATTAATTTTCAGCCAAACTTGTGTGCACCTGTCATGCATGAACTAATGGATAAGGAGTGAGTATGCCACAACGGATAGGATGGAACAAAAAACTAGGATCCATTTTCATTCCAACAAAAGATTATATGGTTCCTTCCTGCAAAAGTAAAAGAAAAGCAGATGATATCCCAGAGATCCGCACTCGCATGATAGGCCGGGGTGGCCCTCGAACTCCAGCCACAGGTAGTTTAGGCTGACAGCGCATGCATCTGGAATCAAAAGCCTCAAATCATTGTTCCAAATGACATATCCATCGGTCGCGCGCGGCTGCTCTCTGGCTCTGGATGCGAGCACTGCTTGAGATTGAATATTATATGATTGATTGATATCCATCGCATGTGTCATCATCTTGTAATGACATGGTTAGCATTACCATTTAGTTAATCTAAAGCTGCAAAACTGCAGCCAGAAGCGGCTGGGATTAATCATTCTGATCGACGTCTCTGTTGCTGTCGTCGGTTGTTGCTCATCCAATGACCGATTGATCCGTGTATTGTACGTAGGTATGTAGGAGGAGGAGAAGCTACGCATGCATACGACTAATTTGCTTGGTGGGACGGCCGGTAGTGGTGGTGTTGTTCTAGCAGGGAGCATCGCGGATTGGAGGCGAGTTGGCCATTGGAACGGCTAAACTACTCGCTGAGCCAATTGGTCTACGGGTTTTGTTTTCCATAGCCTTTCTCTTAGACGACTTGACCATTGAGAAAGAAAACATTCTTCGGTGAGTGCGTGCATGGGCAAATCAGATGTGGAACTCAGTCAGGCGGCGTGGAATGTGTGGTGTACCAATGTACCATGGCTGGATTACCTGCCTGTGTATACCACCGTGCCTGCCTTCCTTCCAAGATACGTCCATCTCTGTTTTCCCTTTTCAGGCGACGCGACGCCGACAGGGTCCAAATCGAAAGCGAAATGGTCCTGGGTGCTGCCAGAGACAATATCACCATCTTCAACATATAGCATAATCCGATGTGGCAGAGAGTCACACTATGCTATATGCCAATATCGTTCTGAGATTTCTCAGCCAGATTGCGGCAGTTTCATGAGCTTTTGTCCTTCAGAAAGGGCACTTTATGATCGCTCAAGGGATATTGTGGGAACGATGGTTGGAGCTCCCATCGGCTTCGTGTTTATATAGGCTACCAAAGCAGGTTTCGTACAGAGGAAGAATTACATCACGGGGAGATAGATAGATAAGATCGGTATGATCTTTATAGTTCAGATCATGCCGTGTACATCAAGACTGAAACAACTAACTACCATATCACCATATCTCCTAACACGTGACACACACAACGTATTGTGTTTAACACCCCTCCTCAATTTCAACCTTCCTTAAGGTTGAGATTGTGCTTAAACTCTTCAAACTGTCGAGCTGGTAATGCCTTAGTAAATCCATCTGCCACTTGATCCTTGGTTGAAATAAATCTGATCTCTAGCTGTTTTCTTGCTACTCTTTCTCGTACAAAATGGAAATCAATTTCAATATGTTTCATTCTAGCATGAAATATAGGATTAGCAGAAAGATAGGTTGCTCCCATATTATCACACCATAGACATGATGTCTGTCTGCTCTGAATTCCAAGTTCTTTCAGAAGAGATTCAATCCATATAACTTCAGCAGTAGCATTAGCAAGAGACTTATATTCAGCTTCGTACTTGACCTAGACACAGCTTGCCTGCTTTCTAGCACTCCAAGAAATCAAGTTAGGTCCAAAAATACAGCAAAACCTCCTCGTAGATCTTCTATCATCAACACAACCCGCCCAATCAGCATCTGAGAAGGCACTTACTAATGTTGATGATGATCTTCTAAAGGTTAGACCAAAACTCACTGTACCGCTGATATATCTCAGAATTCTTTTCACAGCTGACCAATGTACAGTAGTTGGTGCATGCGAAACCGGCATACCTTGTTGACAGAGAAGGCAATGTCCGGCCCGGTAAGCGTCAAGTATTGTAAAGCTCCAACAATGCTCCTGTACCTTGTACCATCTTCTCGGTCCTAGGAGCTCTCCTTCCGTGAGCGAAAGCTTTTCCGATGTTGACGGCGGTGTTGGCAATGACTTGCAGTTCTTTAAGCCAACCCTGTTAATCAAATCTAAAACATATTTTTCCTGAGTTAATTCAATACCTTGACTGAACTTTTTAACCTCAATGCCCAAGAAGAAGTGCAAGTCACCAAGATCTTTCAATGCAAATGACGAGCTGAGATCTTGAAGAAGTGATGCAATTGCTTTGTCGGAGGAGCTAGTAACGATGATGTCATCTACATAGACTAGCACAAAAATAATAATACCCGACTTGTTGAATATGAAAAGAGATGTATCTCGCCTTGGATGCCGAAAGCCCAGCTCTTGCAGTTTGGAGCTCAGTTTAGCAAACCATGCTCTTGGCGCTTGCTTGAGCCCATATAGAGACTTGTCAAGTCTACACACATGATGAGGAGCATTTGATTTTTCATACCCAGGTGGTTGCTTCATATAGACCTCTTCTTCCAGAACGCCATGAAGAAACGCATTCTTTACATCTAGTTGCCTCAAACTCCATCCCTTTGACACTGAAATGGCTAGCACAAGTCTAATAGTAGCAGCTTTTACAACAAGGCTAAAAGTATCTTCATAATCTATTCCATACCTTTGTTTAAACCCTTTAGCCACTAGTCTAGCCTTATATCTATCAATAGTGCCATCAGATTTTCTTTTAATTCTATAGACCCATTTGCAATCTATTAAATTTATACCATTTTTATACGGTACTAAATGCCAGGTTTTGTTATCTATCAAAGCTTTGTACTCATCATCCATAGCTTGCTTCCAATTTTTATCAGCCTAAAGCTACTTGCAAATTGTCGAGTTCACTAGTAATGCAGGATAATCCATAACGCAAAGTACCATCTCGTGTAACGCTTTGGTTTTAAATTACCAGTTTTTGACCTTGTCCTGTGAACGACCACAGGTGGTGCTGCAGATCGAGGCGGCACAGCAGATCCCTCCTGGCGCACAGGTGACAGAGATCCTGTCGGAGCAGTGCCAGACGCGCTTTCCCCCGAGGAGCCAACGGGCGAGTGCCGCGTGTCGCTCGTTGATTCACTGCATGTGCTGGTGGATGGCGACGCGGTCGGGGAGTGGCTGGTAGTGGCGGGGCCACGCGACGTGGCGGGGCTGGAATGGTGAGCCGGCGACCGAGGCTGATTCTCTGCCTGATCACCTGGCGCACGCGCAGATCCCGGCGCAGATGCGCTGCCAGGAGAATGTTCGCGCGTGATCCGATGCCGATTCTCCTCGTGCTCAGTGCCAGCCATGCGAGCTTCATTTGAGCTCGTTTTTGCACCGTTTTGCATGGAATTTTCTTCTCCAGTTTCCTGCACACAAGGGCTCACAAGACCAGGCATATTAGCAGCATTAGGTGTTAGCTCAATGCAACGTTTACTCCCCTCATGAGATGACACCGGATTTTGGAGAAACTCGGGTAGAAGAAGGATTTCCCGACGAAGAAGTGAACCAGCATTAGGGTGTAAGTTTGCAAAAGGGAACACTGTTTCATCAAAGACAACGTCTCGGGAGATATAGACTCTACCAGATGTGACATCTAGACATTTAACACCTTTGTGCATTGGACTATAACCAAGAAAGACACATTGTTTTGACCGAAAAGCGAGTTTTCGTTTATTGTATGGTCTGAGGTTAGGCCAACAAGCACAACCAAAGGTTCTAAGGGATAGATAATCAGGTGTCTTGTTAAGAAGTCGATCCATGGGTGTTTGATTATTGATGACTTTGGAGGGTAACATATTAATGAGATATGTGGCGGTCATGAAAGCTTCATCCCAAAATTTTAATGGCATGGAAGCATTTGCAAGGAGAGAGAGTCCTACTTCGACAATGTGGCGATGCTTGCGCTCAGCTGACCCATTTTATTGATGGGCGTGAGGACATGATACATGGTGTTCAATACCAATTTGCTGAAAAAAGGAGTTGAGTTTCTCATACTCGCCACCCCAATCAGATTGTACAACAAGTATTTTTCTATCGAATTGGCGTTCAACAAGGTGCTGAAAGTTGTGGAATATTTGGAAAACATCAGACTTTTTCTTAAGGAGATAGATCCATACAAATTTGCTGAAGTCATCAATGAAGCTTACATAGTATGTGTAACGCCCTACTGAACTAGGTGCAGGTCCCCAGACATCTGAGAACACAAGTTGAAGGGGAGCAGTGGAAACACTATGGGATCTCTCATATGGTAATTGATGACTTTTTGCTCTTTGGCATGAATCACAAACAGACTCAACGCTAATTTTATTGGAGCATGGAAGCTCATGTCTACTAAGGATTTGTTGAACAATTCGAAAAGAAGCATGACCTAAACGACTGTGCCACCGTGAAGCTGAAGGCTTGGTGACACTAAACACTTGCTTATTCTTGATTGGTGATGAAGATATGAAGGGGTAGAGACCCTGGATGCATCGTCCTTGAAGAAGAACCCTCTTCGTGGCCTGATCTTTCACATAAAAGAACCATGGGTGAAACTCAAGAAAAACATTGTTGTCAAGAGTAAAACGATGAATGGAAACAAGGCTTTTGGAGGCATGTGGAACATGAAGAACTTTGTTGAGATGCAAGTTTTTAGAGGGGGTATTAACGATTGCATGACCAACATGACTAATGCTCATACCTTGCCCATTGGCCGCATGGATTTGATCACGTCCCCGGTACTTTTCCTTCATGGTGAGCTTGTTGAGCTCACCGGTGATGTGGTCGGTGGCGCCGGTGTCGCCATACCAATTGGTGTCCACGCCATAGGAGTTGGACACGGCGTTGGCACCCTTTTCTTCCTCCTCTTCTTCATCGTCGTCGGAGTAGCGGTGCCAACACTTCCAGGCTTCATGACCTGCTTTGCCGCAGATCTGACAGGTGACAAGATCGCGGTCCTTGCCGCCGGCTCTGCCTCCACGTCCACGACGGCCACCACCGCCACGCTGGCCACGTCCATGGCCACGGTTGCCACCGCGGCCTCCACGGCGTCCGTTCCGTCCACGGTATCCTCCGCCTCCGCGCCCACGCTGAGCGGAGTTGACAGAGGAGGAGCTGCCATAGGCGCCGTCGGACATCAGCTCCATGCGATTGTCGTACGCAGTCACCTGAGCGTACAGATCGCTCACGGTGAGATCTTCGCCGCCGTTGACACCGATGGCGGCAAACAGCGGATTGTAGGTGTCGTCGAGGCCGGCGAGGAGGTACTCCACCAGCTCCTCCTCATCAATAGGCCGGCCCGCGGAGGCGAGCTCGTCGGCGAAGCCTTTCATCTTGGTGAAGAAGGCCGCCGTCGTCATGTTGTCCTTCCTCGTCTTGGCGAGGGCGACGCGCAGGTTTGAAACCCGCGTCCTTGACTGGGAGGCAAACATTGCCTTGATGGCCCCCCAGACTTCAGCAGCCGTGTCCATCCCGATCACAGCGACGAGGATGTCCGGCGTCAGCGATCCAAGCAGGAAGGTGAGAACCTGCTGATATGTAGCCACCCACGCGTCATAGGCGGGGTTCGGCTCTTTGGTGGTTTTGCCATCTTTTTCCACTACCAGGGTTTCTGGCGGCAGCACCGTCTCCTTGTCGAGGAAACTCAACGAGCGGGCGCCACGGATGGGAGGCAGGACTCCGGGACTGCCATAGGAGATGGTTGGCTCTCGTCAATTTCTCGCTCACGGTGATGCCGGCTAGGGGATTGGTCATGGTGGTGAGGGAGATGGGAGCGAGGCACATAGATGGGTTTTAGGAAGTTGGCTCTGATACCATATGATCGCTCAAGGGATATTGTGGGAACGATGGTTGGAGCTCCCATCGGCTTCGTGTTTATATAGGCTGCCAAAGCAGGTTTCGTACAGAGGAAGAATTACATCACGGGGAGATAGATAGATAAGATCGGTATGATCTTTATAGTTCAGATCATGCCGTGTACATCAAGACTGAAACAACTAACTACCATATCACCATATCTCCTAACACGTGACACACACAACGTATTGTGTTTAACACACTTTTCTTTCATGTGTAGAGCACCGAACAACGGGATATGGTGCCCTTTGTTGGTTATGGTACAGTGTTGCACATTGTATAATGTGGGTGTACGAGTCCTTCTTGACATGTGCATGCATGCCTACCAGCCATCCAGCTTATCCTCCCTGCCATGAAACGGGATGGCACAGAGAAAGCAAGAACCGCAGCCGCGAGAGATGGTATCATGGTATAGCTAGTGGAGAGGCCACTTCGGCCGTCGTCGTGCACCTTCGTGTCAAACCACACTCGCCTGGTATAGGTACCGATCCGGTACACATCTCCTATATCCTTACCCCCAAACCGGAGGCGGTTCCCCGGTACGACCATGGTGATGCATGCGGCCGGGTTAACTGCTTAACTTTCCAGGGATGCATGCGTTGGAAGGATCGAGCTGAAGCTGCAGCGAAAAGTAAACTGAAGTGTTTTCTGTGGGGAGGAGATCGATCCTATGGATGGACGGATGCGGGGATTGTGCATCCTCACCGGAGCGCACCATGGCGCACTTAGTAGATAGCTAGGTGGCATTGCAGCTGGGCGCCGGACGTCGTACGCCCTGATTAATTGCCTCCATTAGCATTAGGTGGACGCCCCTCTCGCGCCTCGTTTGTGCCAAAAATACATAAAGAGACTCTCCGCACCAATCGATCATATCTTAGTTCCGTAGAGGAGAGGAGGAAGACGAGAAGATATGTCTCAGAATGTGGGAGAAGATCGAAGGGACTGGGAGAAAAGGGAGGAGAGGAACGGGGAGACCGGATGGGCTAGAAATGTGCCTTTTCTCCGGCCTTAGATACCCAGGTTGCACTTGTTGAAACAACGATTTGATGTAGTGGTTTTTATCTCTCGAGCTATGCCTTCTTATTAAGAAGAATTTATATTCTCAAAAAAAATCAAGAAAAATATATTAATAAGAACGAGAATCGGTCAGTTAGGCCTTCTTTATTTCTCTCGTATTTCCATCTCCAAAGAGTTGGAGATGAGGGAGCATTTGGTGTTCCTTCCATCTTCTCAAATAATCTTTCCAAAAAGCATTCTAGTATGGTGGATAGTTTTAAATCTAGGAAAAAAATAAAGGAAAACGCTTAATATCCGTCGCCCGATCGAGAGAAAAGATTAGTCATTCTCGTCTCACTTCAAGCAACCCACCGCGAATGACGGGCTTGCCCACGTGGTCATCTTCTCCTCCCGCATCTCGTCTTCCCCGGCATTCCTGTTATGCTGTTGCAAATCATTCTGAAGGCGTGCTGCAGCTGTAGCTGCCCATTGTGTCCATGTGTGTGCTGCTCCTGTTTGTTGCTTTGCCACTTTTACTAATTCCTCACTTCATCTCCATGGATGCTCAGCAACTCAAGTTCAACGTAGCCATGGCCATGGTGGCTACAAATACGAGATCTCGGACCATTTCAATCATGAAAAAAGAGGAACCGGTTGGAATGGATGCAAAGTCGCGGGACCCACTAACGACGGGCTCAGGCGAGCCAGTTTTTTTTGCTGGCAATGCCTAATTTAAGAGTTCAGGACCCCATGGAAGATGATAAACACTAGTTTTGCTTGGTGATTTTTTTCAGTGTTGTGCAGGTTCACATTTTGTAACAAAATGTATTTAAGTTTTATAGCAAAGCACACACGAGATGTTGTATTGTTTACCCGATCATTTAATACAACTTTGTGTTTTCGTCTACATTTTTGACGCTGCGTAAGTTATATAAAAATGTAAGGAACTCATATGAATTTGGTTGGGGCAAAGTCAGATGTTGCAAGGTTTGCTTCAAGTTATGTGTTTACTCAGATTTTTCAGCGATGTCTATGTAGTTTTTAAAATGTTCCAAACACATAATTTTTCGTTGTTGTAATAATTTTAAATTTGTTTGAATATGTGGTAATTATTGTTGTAATTCAATATGTACCAAAGTAAGTGTTTGCTTAACCATTTTTTTCATTGGGTGCAAACACATATTTTGTTGTTGTAATAGTTTATGATTTTTTGTGGTAGCTGCTGGCGATTTTTGTTGCTAATCAATCCGTGGCAAATTTATTTGTTGATTAACCATTTATGTTTGTAACATTAGTTTTAAAAAATGTAACAAATATTTTGTTGTAATAGTATTTTTTTTGTATGCGGAGTGGGGACATTTGTTGTAGTACTCTTTATATTGGGGTAAATCACCACGATGGCATATGCGTTGTAAATGTCCGGATAGTTAGGGCTAGAGGGATATGTCTTTGCATATTTTAAAGTGGAATAGCTCACACTGCGGGTTGGTTTCTGTAAAACCAAGGGAGGAAAATGTAAAACTATGTTTGAACTAATCAGGGACATTAGATCCCGATCGGATGGCAAATAAACGACCACTTTTGGGGCCCTGATCAGGCGACCGATGATAACCACTCGCCAAAAATAAAGTATTCACGGGGATATATCCAGATTATCCCTTCCAAACCCGGATAAGTGAATAAACTAATGTGATTTTCCGAGATTCAGCATAAACCCTCCGACTCCCTCAAATACACTAGAAATAAACAAGCCCTTAATATCGAGAACAAGAAAAAAACCCGGTATACTTGTGACACACTTAAATCGGCCCTAAGACCACATACGAACATGTTGGCATAGCTTCCTTATTTGGGCTTGTGACATTATGATCTTTTGAAGCCTTTTAGACAACATGTGGAAGAGAGTTTACCACCCATTAGGCTTATGAATTTATGACACATGGAAATTTTATTCTTTACGTGTGAGGGAAGAGGGATGTTAAGTCCCAATAAACTCGCAACTAGGTGAGGTGAAAAAAAATCTAGCCTCCATTAAAGAAAAAAACCAAAACCAAGAGGGACGGGAGGAATTTTTTTTTGGAATAGTTTGAGATCAAGCATCATGTGTTCCCCACGATGTTGTGAAGTCTAGACAAACCACCTTGTCTCCTTGAAGCCGTGATTTCACCAATTTTTGTGAGATTATTTCATTCCCAATTTTTAGAGAGGTCATATTATTATGTGGAATAATGTGATGGACTTGACCTAATCAAAGCGTAGCAATTGACCGCGTTACATAGTTCTAATTGTAAAGCTTTCCCGTTGTCATCTATACTATTCCTTTGACCATGAGATTATACAACTCCAGGGTATTGGAAGAATGCATAGCTTGTTGCAAACATCACTTCGTTATTGGGTGATCATAAAGCTATCTCACATGTATTCTATAAGATACTTATTGGGTTGTATGTTATGAAGAGTGGGATTAATGTCCATCCAAGTAACGAAAAGATATTCTTTGGGCCCTCTCAGTAATATGCACTCAATCGTTTTCAAGCTCGTGACTAGGTCACATGAGGGTGCACTATTACGACGAGAAAATAGTACTTACCGGTAACGAGATAAGAACAAGGTATGAAGGTACCAACGATCAAATCTCGGGGAACTAAGATACCGCAGGACATGGGAATTATATATGAGTGACGTAAGTGGTTCCCTTGATAAGATGTTATTGAATATGTGGGGACTAATATGGATCTCTGGATCCCTCTATTAACCATTAGCTATGGACCTAGTCATGTTCGCATAATCGCGAATCCATAAGGCCACGCACTTAAGGTTCGACGCTGCTAAGGATAGATGGTACTTTTCAAAGTTGATTTTGTCCTTTGTACATGCTGCATGGAGGTACCCATTTGTGTTATTCTTGGTTAAAACAAACATGTGCAAGGTCTGTGATAATCTAAAGCATAGTAATATGAGGTGTGGTCTTCTAAGTGTTGGTGCATGATGCGATACTTACTTATCAGAGGTCAAACCCATGAATCGTAGGTGTCTCTGAAACAAAGAGATGCATGGTACCACATCTTTATGAGTATAGTTGACATGAATTGCACATATTAAAGCTTGTTTTATGCTCTCTTTACTTTTTATTTTGTTGGAGGTTTATCACATATATTCCCTACTTACTTTCTTATGGTCGAAAGTCAAGAGTATCAAAAAGAAACAAAAGAGAGGACAAAAAGTCTTGCAAACAATCTCTATAGGATTTTCCCAAGCATTCTTTATTATTCATAATACTTATCATTCATTTTCTTACAATGATATTTACTACTATGCATCTATTTTAGAATGTAAGAGTTATCACTTCATGAGTTCATGTTACTTATTGTCATTCTTTATTGACTGAACCTTATAAGACTTTGCATGGTTACTTAGAAGCAACATAATAAATTCCAAAGTTTATGTTAGTTTTATCACCTTTATGCTCGGGACGAGCATAGGTTAAGCTTGGGGATGTTGATGCATGTAAAATGCATACATGAACTTTGTCCTTTATTAGTATGAATTCCCACATATTTGCAACATATATGATGATAATACCATGTTTTACATTGATTTATGGGAATTTACCAATGATCCCCTTTATTTGGTTTATAACTCTGCAAAACAAGAATTCCCAGTTTTGTGTATTTTTCACTTCCAGAGACCTATACGGAGTCAAATTGAGTTAGGATTTTTGGATGGTCATTTTTCCATCAGGAGAAGCAACCTGGGCCCTAGAAGCACACCTGGAGGGGCCTGAGGCCCAAAAGAGACCAGGTGGCGCGCCCAGATATGTAGGGCGCGCCACCCATGCTCTTTCAGCTATCGATCGTCCAAATCACTTGATTCTTTCGCCCACTGACGTATTTGACTGAAAAACCACTATATATATCCCCCCGAAGAGCTCTAGGGAGGAGAGCACCGCAGAATCACAGAAACACGAAAACAGAGGCTGCAACAACGGAGATTGGAGGGGGAAACTCTACCGGAGCCGCCACTGGAGGGATGCCCACCTTCTCCAACGTCTTCTTCATCATCACCATGATCAAGTGGGAGTAGTCCACCTCTCGACTACGGGTTTGTGGAAATAGCTGGATCTATTTCTCTCATGTTTTTCATAGTTCTTAGTACCATATGAGCTGCCCAACATGATTATGGTCATATTTGTAATTCCTACCACTACTTAATGATAACTTAATGAAAAAGCGGTACAAAAACATGCTTAAAATGCAATCATCAATTAAAAAGGGGGATGATGAAGAGTTGTTGTAGATGTTGATGAAGATGATGAAGATGGCGCTAAGGGCATCTCCAACGGGGGCACCCAAACCCAAAAACGGACGTCAGATAGGTCCGTTTGGGTAAAACCTGCTCCCAACGCGCGGACCCATATTAAAAACGGACTGCTGTGGTGTCCGGCACGACCCAAAGCCGGACCAAATTTGGGAGCAATTTGGGGCGAGCCGGACGCCTGCGGACGTCCGTGGTTATCTGCGCGTGTCCTCCCAAACCCCACATGGCAGCCAGACTAGTCAATCCACCCAGACCCCACAGCCTTCTCTCTCCTCTGTCTTTCTCTTTTCTTTTTCTTCCATGATTGTTGGCTTCGATCCCCACCGGAATAGGGCTCGCCGGCTAACCGCCGCCGTCGAGCTCGCGTGGAGGCTCCCCGCTAAAGACGACCCCTTTTTTTTGTCCATGCCGGAGGTCGCCGCGGCCGAAACGGAGCATGGGCGCGGGAACGGACGCCGGCGGCTTGCCACGCTGTCGTGGGCGGACCTCGCCGCGACGGGCGCGAGCACGGGCGGGCATGGACGGGGACGGAGCTCGCCGCGACGGGCACGGGCGCGGACGACGCCGGCCGCGTCGGCCACGGGCGGAGCCGAAGCTGGCCGTGCGCGCACGGGCGGGGCGGAGGCTCGCTTCGCCTCTCTGGCCGCGCCGCGCGGGGGCTTGCCTGCCAGGACGCCGCCGAGGACGGGCACGAGCGGGGCAGGCCGCGTCGGCCAAGAGCGGGCACGGGCTGGGGCGGGCGGGCATAGGCGGGGGCGCCGCCGGCCGCGTCGGCCACGGGCGAGGCGGGCATGGGCGGGGCGGCGCTTGCCCCGACGGCCACGGCGAGGCGGGCATGGGCGGGGCGGCGCTTGCCCCGACGACCACGTCGCGTCGGGCATGGGCGTGGGCGGGCGGGCACGGGCGGGGGCGTCGGCCACGGGCGGGAGCGGCCACGGGCGGGGGCGGCACCGGCCCGGCCGGCGACGGAGCAGGCCGGGTGCGCACGGGCGGCGCCGGAGCCGGCCGCGTCGCCACGGGCGGGGGCGGGCACGGCCACGGACGGGGCCGGAGCCGGCCGCACGAGCCACGGGTGAACCTGGCCGCGGGCGTCGCCTGCCAGGACGCCGCTGAGCTCGTCGCCGGAGCGGGGCCGAGCTCGTTGTGCTGTGCTGTTTCTTGGCCAACTAGTACTACTACATGGCTAGAGAAGAGGAATAGGGATTTGAGTCACTGCGCGCGTTGGGGAATAAAAAAAGCAACGGACGTCCTCGTCCATCCGCGTCTTCGGAGGCCGACCCAAACAGCCAAAATCGGACGCGGAAACGCGTCCGTTTGGGTTGGAGCGTTGGAGATGCCCTAATGCCTTCA
Organism: Lolium rigidum; assembly: GCF_022539505.1. Lineage (NCBI taxonomy): Eukaryota > Viridiplantae > Streptophyta > Magnoliopsida > Poales > Poaceae > Lolium > Lolium rigidum. The sequence continues at coordinate 247,662,005 of NC_061509.1, read as the reverse complement.
CCGGAGGTGGGTGGAGTCCACCAGAGGCGATTCCGGCAGCGTTTCCCCCCTCCGATCTCCGCCGGCGACGGCCTGCTGACTCTCTGTTTATGTGTTTTGATCAACGCCACCGTAGCCTCGACGAAACGCCCCGGGGTCGTATATATAGTAGTTTTTAGGGCAAACCAAGTTGGTTCGCGAAAAGATTCGGACGCCTGGGATGGGAAATAGTGTCAGTGACGCGCCCAAAGGGGGCGCGCCACCTGGCCTCTTTCCTAACCTATTGACCTCCTGGTTTCCCTCTTCAGCCCAGCGGGTTCGTCTCGAAAATTCCGAAGCGTGGCCCCTAACCTTGCCCTTTTTGGAGTCTCGTAGCTCTTGTAATGTTAAAAACACTAAAAAGTGGCGTTTCCTGCCAAACAGAATTAGAACTGGAGGAGGGAGGATTGTTTAGAAAATCCCCTAAAACATCATAAAACATTGAAACAACATTATATAAGATGAAAATATGTGGTAATATGTCGCAATACAGTGCAAAGTTCATGTATGCATTTTACATGCATCCAGATTTGCCCATATGAATGCTTATCTTATACATGTTAGAGTCATTGTCTTCATATATCTCATTGATAAATTGTATTATTCACTACAACATAAATGAGAGAATAGTCAAGTGAACTGTAGCACCCTACCTTTTAATAAAGGCATGATACCTGTGTATAGTGCTATTCCCGGGATCACTGATAGCACACACATTACAAAATATAGTAATCATTGCAATAGTATCAATTTACTACATCGTTGATCCAAAGGGTAAAGTAAAACCTTACAAATTGCATAGTCACATGGACTAGCTCAGAATAAACACAGCGGAAAGTAAATCAGCAATGAGTCTTCATCATCTTCATGTGCCACGAGCAGATCATGTTGGAATGTAGACTCGAGATCCTACCACGTACTTCTCCTCGTGAAAATCCCGCACGTTTGAATATGCAGCCCCACGAATGGAGGTCAGTACAATGATGTACTGGCAAATGACACTTATATGGTGGCTGTTTTGGGCATGACTATCTACGTGATATTTGGCAAGTGGAGTTTAGGCAAATTTGCATAAAGCCAATTTTATCCTATATTTTATTTAAAACAAAACATTTTATAAAACTCATAATGATGTCATAAACAGTATCATGGTTACATCTCCCATGTACTATCCGACAGTTTCTACTCAAATTTCAATTCATTCAGAAAAGGTGATGAGATTCTTCCGTACATTCCTTGTCCAGGAGCTCAAATTGTCCAGTAACCGGGGACACGGCTAAGATCTTAGGTTTACTCTCGAGAGGTTGTGCACTTTCACCTTACGACCCACCCTTCCCAAGAGAAGAAATGAGACAAGATCTTTCGGAAGGAGGCTTCAACCATAACTAGCTAGACCCGTTCCCGTTTGGCCGTCGCCACATCATCATGTCTAGCAACAAGTTTGACCTCACAACTTACTTAATCCCTAGCAGAGCCCATAATACCATAAGGCTGCACCGGAAGCTAACTAAAACATGGACGACATAGTAATCTCTTTAATCCCGAGTGGCCAACCACAAGTGCACATCTCGAGCGACGACAACCACATGACAAGTACTAGACAGAGTCATGTGGCCCCGAGTAGCCACTCAACTTATGCGCACCCCCGAGCGAAGACAACCACAAGACAAGTACTAGACAGAGTCCTGTGGCCCTGAGTAGCCGCCCACCATTCAACCAATCCACCCAGGTGTTTCATTAAGGTTGTTAATTTTAATTCCCAATACTCACAATCCAGAATAATCAAATCAGCAATGGCATTTTGTTATTGCTAGGCAAACTAAGAATGCTAGCAAGGGTTCATGGTGACTACACACTACCGGGATTGATAAGCATAGCATAACTTTCGAAAACAAATTCCTACCATGCATACTAATTTATAAAACACTAATGCTTAACAAAATAGGTAGGTAATTGAGTGTCACTTGCCTTTTTGGTAGTCGAAGCGCGTTCACTTCTCTTATTCAAAATACGTGCCTCTCCGTACGAACTATAACATAGAATATAGCACAACATAAACACACCATTCAACAACAATAAAACCAAACCAAGCAAACAATCATGTAGTTAATCAATGTGTTTTAATCATCGGTTAAAGAAGATATGGCATGAGGTTTGGCTTGCAAGATATGAATTGGAGATATTGATTGGATGGACCAAATACTTGAAAAAGGAAATGATTATCTAAGTCAAGTTCTTAGAAGAAAAATGGTTGATAAGAACCTATGGTCAATTGTTGTTTGCTACTCAAGGATGGGAAAAATGATATGATCCATGTGATAAAATCACATGAGTCTCAAATGACGCAACTCAAAATATTATTTAGTAAAGTGTGACAACACTTACTAAGTTAGTATGAGTTACACATAGGCTTGGGTATAAACAAATGATACATGACATTACTCAAATTACTCATTTGTAAGTTGAATAGTTTTAAACTAGTCAAAGGAGTGAATGAAAATGCATTTGGATAGACACGATATTAGTTCAAGGTAAAGTGTCTAGTGGTATTGGCGTGTTCTCTGATATGTGCAATAATAATAAAGTTTCCTGGATATTTAATTTGGTTTAGAAAACATTAATTGAGTATCTACTTAACATACACAACCTTATTAATTAGCTACCGCAAGATTTATGTTTAGTAAAAATATAAACTTGAGTTCCCTGGATAGGTTACAGTAGTACAAGATTAGACCAATTGGAATTATTCAAAAATAATTTATAGAATTTGAATTATCGTCAAATTACTGATTTGTATAGATTTTACTAAAGCAAGTTTGTGCACGTGTCAAAGTTGTACAACTCCTATACCAAGTTGAAGTATATGATCTGAGGATTCCAGAAAGTACAAATTTGTTAAATTTGGACCAGTAGATTATTTGATATGATTTTTATAGTGAAAAAGGATTAATTAAATCATTTGAATTATGATTAGAAAACTAATACATAACATATACAGTATTCTTGCATATTTGGATTCTACATGTTATAAGCTTTCCAACGATATAAAGTTTGTAAATTTTGGACCTCTGGATGATTTTATAATGAATTTCTAAGTTAGACACATAATCTGATATTTAAAATTTACATTAAAATGAGTTTGACCGAGTTTGACTGAGACGCTGACTGTATCTGTATAGTTGACTGCTGACTGTACAGTTGATCTGCTGATCGTATCTTGCTGACTGTATCACTGATCGCAGTTTGACTTTGACCGGACTGAGTTGACTATACTGATGTCATGATGATGTCATAAAGTTGACAGAAAAATTTGCTCAAATGGAAAAACTTTCTACATCAAAGTTGTATAGAATTAATAGATCTATCTAACGCACAAATTACTTTTCACAACGGATTAATGTGTTTGACAAGATCTGAGTTATACCTTATAAGATCTGAATTTTGCAACACGATTTTCTCCTTGCTCGGTGAACGAAACAGGGTGAAACTTGTGGCAATTTAAAGATCTTGACGAGAGGAACAACTTCCGTGTTGAGGTCATGACGATTCGAGATCGTTTTAAAACTCGATTTGGCTCCGGTTGACTCGAAATAGATCTGTAGATGAACGATAAATCCGTACGTCAAATCGAAAAACTTTCAACATGAAAGTTGGAGAGGATGGTCAGATCTACATACTCACCAAAGGAATTTGGATTTTGTGGAACGAGGACGAACTAATTAAAGATTCCCTTTGTCAGGTCTGACACCTTACGATGCGAAATTATCCGTGTATGGTGGATGAAAAGGGATGAGATTGGTCGGGATTGAAAGATCTCGACGAGATCTACAACTTTCGTGTAGAGCCCGAAGCGATTCGAGATAGTTTTGGTGGTCAAATCAACGAGTTAAGATTTTGTTGATGTAGGATTTCGAGAAGAGGAAAGGGAAAACGAAACTGCGGTCTGGTGGAGAGTTTATATAGACCATAGGTCGGTGGAAAAGGTGGGGCTCGAAGTTAGGAACGCGTAGAAACAAACGGATCTAAATTCGAAGTTGTGTAGCTTTAAAAAAGTTCGTTTAAGTGGAGATAGATTTCCTATATACGGGATTTTTCGTTCTTGACCGAACCGATGGAACCGATCGATGGTGGCCGGTCGGTCGGCCGGGTGGGCTTGACCTGCCCGCCTGCTGGGCCGGTCGGTCCGGCTGGCCGGCCCACTTTATTTTTTTTCCTTTTCTTTTTCTTTTTCTTTACTTGCTTTTTTTATAAAAGTAGTTTCATAATTTCGATTTGAGTGAAACGAATTTCTACGAGTTTGTAAAATTGTTTTGCTCAGTATAGGACAATAAAAGGATTTAGATTTTATAAATTGTTATTTTATATTATTTTATTACTATTATGCCATTATGGCTATGTGTTACTAGTTTCAACATAAGCATACCAAACAAGTTTATAAAAATTTGTAAAAATCAAAATAGTGTTTTAGGACAACAAGGAACCTGTTTAAAACCATTTGTGAAAATAAAATATTAATTATATGCACTTAGCCTAATTGGCTACTTTGGCAATATTTTACAAATATAGTTTTCTATAGTTTTATTTTCTTAAATAGAAATCCATTAAGGATTTGAAAACTTTGAAAATCAAAATATGTTTGATTTTGAAAATACTTGAAACCAAAAGTAATTGGAGAACAATAGTTTGGAAAATACCTTTAAATAACTTCTAAAAGTTTTAATTCCTTGTGAATTTTTAATCAAGTTCAAACAATCAAGCACCAAATTTATTTTTATTTTACATTCCAAAATTTAGAAAATTTCGGGATGTGACAGACTACCACCCTTAAAAGAAATCTCGTCCTCGAGATTTGAGAAAGGCTAGAGACAAAGGGTTTTGAGCTCGGGTCTTCTAATAGGTTCATACTCACTATTGCTTCTTTTTCGAACATCTCCGGGAGATTTCGGAAGTTAACTTTGGGCTTTGAAAAATTTGACACTAAATCGTATGCGGTCGTACCATCAACTATATCCATTCATATGAGGGTACTCATCCCATGGATATTATCCTAAGTATACTTATGGGGAACTCCTTGTGATACCTTCTCCAATACCATCTCATGCGGCATCTCGTGTAAATCCATAATCGAAGGGTACGACTTCTACCACCCTTAAAAGAAACTTCTGTTAGGTAGTCTTAGGTCTTGGGTTTAGGCTAAGATCATCTTGAATATGATTTGGCACTGGGTCATGGTTTGAAACACCTATGGCTTATGGCTTCTGAGTTAAAATCGAGTAGGCGAATGTTTATTCACATATAGTGAACAACATATCTCTCCAAAGTGACTTGAGTAGGTTTCCTTCATGGTAGGGCTTCTAATCCAAACGGTTGGTTGTTAAACTACTTCTGACACTAATGGTCACTCTTTGGGTCAATCAAGAGACCAAGATGTGTAAACTTCATGTCATCTTTCATCTTTTTCTTCTTGGTGTCTTCGACATCCTTCCGCCACTCTTCATCTAGAGGCTAGATTTTCAAACTAAACGTAGTCCTACGCTTGGCAGCACTTGCCTACTATAAGGGTATAATATTTATCCACCCTAAGGTTTAGGCTTATTCACCGACATCTCTTTTGTAGGTGTGTCACTCTAGATTCGCAAAGTCAATATTACGAAAGTGAATAATAAGAGTAGTAGGAAGGGTGATCAATCCATCCTGCAACCAAATCATTACCCCGTATTTGATTTATTGAATCTCGTGTTCTAACACTTGGTCAACCTCACAAGTTTGATAAACAAACTTCTATGGAGAATTGAATCAATGTTTCAATCCCCATTATTAAATTGTTTTGAAAACACCTCTATCGATCCCTAGCTAGGGTTTTGCGGAACTCCTACTCTACTCTTCTTCATCTTGATAGGAAATATCAAGGCTGTTTTCACTACTGTTGTCTTCATGGCGAGTTGTCGAGAAAACATTCTCTGGGTTGGGTATAGATGAGAATAGATAGAAAGGTCTAAAGAAGATTTCCTACCCAAATACATCACATCAAAGACAAAACATCTTACAAACAACATGTAACAAGCATCAAGCAATATGGTTCAGACACAAACAAACTAGTATGGTCATACCTCAATTTGGTAAGATCAATACTTTCTAATGCTAGCGTTGTCTCAATAAACAGAGAGCTAATAGTGGTCTGGTCTATTTCTATACTGGATGCATCAAGTTTCTATTTTAGTCCTTTGGTGTATCTTTGTGTGTTGTGTAGTCTGCATCAAAGTCTTCCTTCAAATCTTCGTTGGTCTTCTATGAAACACTTCTTGCGGAGTCGAAGAATATCACATGAATCATCTGTTACAACTTCAGGCACACGGTCTTCATCGGTCCTTGTTAATAGTTTTGATAAGGGGGTCATCTAAAGAAAGGAGGAAAACAATTTTGAAAATGGTGTAGATGAGAATACAAGAGGTTTCACAAAGCAAACGTCTCTTTTTTTTTGAAATAGGATTAGACAAATTTTTCATCATAGGGAGTTCCTATTTCTAATCCAAACCTAGGGTCTCGATCCTACAGGCAACACTATGCTCTGATACCATTCTGTAGCACCCTACCTTTTAATAAAGGCATGATACCTGTGTATAGTGCTATTCCCGGGATCACTGATAGCACACACATTACAAAATATAGTAATCATTGCAATAGTATCAATTTACTACATCGTTGATCCAAAGGGTAAAGTAAAACCTTACAAATTGCATAGTCACATGGACTAGCTCAGAATAAACACAGCGGAAAGTAAATCAGCAATGAGTCTTCATCATCTTCATGTGCCACGAGCAGATCATGTTGGAATGTAGACTCGAGATCCTACCACGTACTTCTCCTCGAGAAAATCCCGCACGTTTGAATATGCAGCCCCACGAATGGAGGTCGGTACAATGATGTATCGGCAAATGACACTTATATGGTGGCTGTTTTGGGCATGACTATCTACGTGATATTTGGCAAGTGGAGTTTAGGCAAATTTGCATAAAGCCAATTTTATCCTATATTTTATTTAAAACAAAACATTTTATAAAACTCATAATGATGTCATAAACAGTATCATGGTTACATCTCCCATGTACTATCCGACAGTTTCTACTCAAATTTCAATTCATTCAGAAAAGGTGATGAGATTCTTCCGTACATTCCTTGTCCAGGAGCTCAAATTGTCCGTAACCGGGGACACGGCTAAGATCTTAGGTTTACTCTCGAGAGGTTGTGCACTTTCACCTTACGACCCACCCTTCCCAAGAGAAGAAATGAGACAAGATCTTTCAGAAGGAGGCTTCAACCATAACTAGCTAGACCCGTTCCCGTTTGGCCGTCGCCACATCATCATGTCTAGCAACAAGTTTGACCTCACAACTTACTTAATCCCGTAGAGCCCATAATACCATAAGGCTGCACTCGGAAGCTAACTAAAACATGGACGACATAGTAATCTCTTTAATCCCGAGTGGCCAACCACAAGTGCACATCTCGAGCGACGACAACCACATGACAAGTACTAGACGAGAGTCATGTGGCCCCGAGTAGCCACTCAACTTATGCGCACCCCCAGGCGAAGACAACCACAAGACAAGTACTAGACAGGAGTCCTGTGGCCCTGAGTAGCCGCCCACCATTCAACCAATCCACCCAGGTGTTTCATTAAGGTTGTTAATTTTAATTCCCAATACTCACAATCCAGAATAATCAAATCAGCAATGGCATTTTGTTATTGCTAGGCAAACTAAGAATGCTAGCAAGGGTTCATGGTGACTACACACTCATCGGGATTGATAAGCATAGCATAACTTTCGAAAACAAATTCCTACCATGCATACTAATTTATAAAACACTAATGCTTAACAAAATAGGTAGGTAATTGAGTGTCACTTGCCTTTTTGGTAGTCGAAGCGCGTTCACTTCTCTTATTCAAAATACGTGCCTCTCCGTACGAACTATAACATAGAATATAGCACAACATAAACACACCATTCAACAACAATAAAACCAAACCAAGCAAACAATCATGTAGTTAATCAATGTGTTTTAATCATCGGTTAAAGAAGATATGGCATGAGGTTTGGCTTGCAAGATATGAATTGGAGATATTGATTGGATGGACCAAATACTTGAAAAAGGAAATGATTATCTAAGTCAAGTTCTTAGAAGAAAAATGGTTGATAAGAACCTATGGTCAATTGTTGTTTGCTACTCAAGGATGGGAAAAATGATATGATCCATGTGATAAAATCACATGAGTCTCAAATGACGCAACTCAAAATATTATTTAGTAAAGTGTGACAACACTTACTAAGTTAGTATGAGTTACACATAGGCTTGGGTATAAACAAATGATACATGACATTACTCAAATTACTCATTTGTAAGTTGAATAGTTTTAAACTAGTCAAAGGAGTGAATGAAAATGCATTTGGATAGACACGATATTAGTTCAAGGTAAAGTGTCTAGTGGTATTGGCGTGTTCTCTGATATGTGCAATAATAATAAAGTTTCCTGGATATTTAATTTGGTTTAGAAAACATTAATTGAGTATCTACTTAACATACACAACCTTATTAATTAGCTACCGCAAGATTTATGTTTAGTAAAAATATAAACTTGAGTTCCCTGGATAGGTTACAGTAGTACAAGATTAGACCAATTGGAATTATTCAAAAATAATTTATAGAATTTGAATTATCGTCAAATTACTGATTTGTATAGATTTTACTAAAGCAAGTTTGTGCACGTGTCAAAGTTGTACAACTCCTATACCAAGTTGAAGTATATGATCTGAGGATTCCAGAAAGTACAAATTTGTTAAATTTGGACCAGTAGATTATTTGATATGATTTTTATAGTGAAAAAGGATTAATTAAATCATTTGAATTATGATTAGAAAACTAATACATAACATATACAGTATTCTTGCATATTTGGATTCTACATGTTATAAGCTTTCCAACGATATAAAGTTTGTAAATTTTGGACCTCTGGATGATTTTATAATGAATTTCTAAGTTAGACACATAATCTGATATTTAAAATTTACATTAAAATGAGTTTGACCGAGTTTGACTGAGACGCTGACTGTACTGTATAGTTGACTGCTGACTGTACAGTTGACTGCTGACTGTACTGCTGACTGTACCGCTGACTGCAGTTTGACTTTGACCGGACTGAGTTGACTATATCGATGTCATGATGATGTCATAAAGTTGACAGAAAAATTTGCTCAAATGGAAAAACTTTCTACATCAAAGTTGTATAGAATTAATAGATCTATCTAACGCACAAATTACTTTTCACAACGGATTAATGTGTTTGACAAGATCTGAGTTATACCTTATAAGATCTGAATTTTGCAACACGATTTTCTCCTTGCTCGGTGAACGAAACAGGGTGAAACTTGTGGCAATTTAAAGATCTTGACGAGAGGAACAACTTCCGTGTTGAGGTCATGACGATTCGAGATCGTTTTAAAACTCGATTTGGCTCCGGTTGACTCGAAATAGATCTGTAGATGAACGATAAATCCGTACGTCAAATCGAAAAACTTTCAACATGAAAGTTGGAGAGGATGGTCAGATCTACATACTCACCAAAGGAATTTGGATTTTGTGGAACGAGGACGAACTAATTAAAGATTCCCTTTGTCAGGTCTGACACCTTACGATGCGAAATTATCCGTGTATGGTGGATGAAAAGGGATGAGATTGGTCGGGATTGAAAGATCTCGACGAGATCTACAACTTTCGTGTAGAGCCCGAAGCGATTCGAGATAGTTTTGGTGGTCAAATCAACGAGTTAAGATTTTGTTGATGTAGGATTTCGAGAAGAGGAAAGGGAAAACGAAACTGCGGTCTGGTGGAGAGTTTATATAGACCATAGGTCGGTGGAAAAGGTGGGGCTCGAAGTTAGGAACGCGTAGAAACAAACGGATCTAAATTCGAAGTTGTGTAGCTTTAAAAAAGTTCGTTTAAGTGGAGATAGATTTCCTATATACGGGATTTTTCGTTCTTGACCGAACCGATGGAACCGATCGATGGTGGCCGGTCGGTCGGCCGGGTGGGCTTGACCTGCCCGCCTGCTGGGCCGGTCGGTCCGGCTGGCCGGCCCACTTTATTTTTTTTCCTTTTCTTTTTCTTTTTCTTTACTTGCTTTTTTTATAAAAGTAGTTTCATAATTTCGATTTGAGTGAAACGAATTTCTACGAGTTTGTAAAATTGTTTTGCTCAGTATAGGACAATAAAAGGATTTAGATTTTATAAATTGTTATTTTATATTATTTTATTACTATTATGCCATTATGGCTATGTGTTACTAGTTTCAACATAAGCATACCAAACAAGTTTATAAAAATTTGTAAAAATCAAAATAGTGTTTTAGGACAACAAGGAACCTGTTTAAAACCATTTGTGAAAATAAAATATTAATTATATGCACTTAGCCTAATTGGCTACTTTGGCAATATTTTACAAATATAGTTTTCTATAGTTTTATTTTCTTAAATAGAAATCCATTAAGGATTTGAAAACTTTGAAAATCAAAATATGTTTGATTTTGAAAATACTTGAAACCAAAAGTAATTGGAGAACAATAGTTTGGAAAATACCTTTAAATAACTTCTAAAAGTTTTAATTCCTTGTGAATTTTTAATCAAGTTCAAACAATCAAGCACCAAATTTATTTTTATTTTACATTCCAAAATTTAGAAAATTTCGGGATGTGACATGAACCAATGAACCCGGTCCAACTTTTATCAGAAGAAACACCTTTCCATCACTTTTATCTTACTTTTTATTTGCAGCAATATTTTAATCCGAAAATACGAAAATATTTTTCTTTCATATTTACACTCAAAATCCCAAAACAAACAAAACATTTACCGCTTTTACTTAGTTTACTTGAGTTGCATAGTTCACTTTACTTTAGTTACTACTTTATTTATATTTACTTACAGGAAACCTTGTGCTTGACAACCACACTGTGGAGTTGGGGAAACAAAACTTTATTTTATTTTGCAGGATTGCCAGAAAAAGGGAGGGAGAGATAACTGTTTACGCCATTCCCCGCGAGTTCGATATAAACCCTCGAGTCACCCTTGTGGAAAAAAATTTAGCTGACACAACACTCTACACTTGGAGTCCCAACGTTATCACGTGGTGAGACATATAGACCATCGGGTGGCCAAGTTACCGGATATTACGGAGGTAGGATCCAGCCTGAAGGCAAAGGTGTCAGATCTGGCCCATTACCAAAGGCGGTCGGATCCGTGACGCACAAGATAAGGAATCTTGTACGTAGTCTAAGCTTAGTCATAAACAGCTAGATCTGTATCTCTTGTAACCCCAGATCCGAAGCCTTTATAAGCTGGATCCTGGGAGCCCTTAGGGCAAGACACAACTCATTGTAATCGCGCACATGTTGCCTTATAGTGAATTATAGCAGCATGTAGGATCTCACCTCCATTGCGAGGTCTGAAGCTGGGTAACTCGCGTGACCCCGTCCCGGTGACTCCTCGCACTATGGCCCCTTCTCTCTCTCCCCACCGTGAGGCTACCCTCACATGAGACTCATCGAGCATGCAACGACATGTTGCCTTCCTAGTACCCGACTGATGACGCTCGTGTATATCGTCAAATCGTTGGGACTCCAAGCACAGAGTGTTCTAGAAAGTGTTGTTTTCCCCCACAAGGGCGATTCGAGGGTTTATATCGAACTCTCGGGGAATTGGCTTCGAGTTATCTCCTCTTCCTCCTCTTCCATCAATCCTGCAAAGCAAAGTTTTGCCTTGTGTCCCCAACTCCACCGTGTGGCTGTCAAGCACAAGGTTTCGTACTAGTGGTTGTATATAAAAGAGGTATTGAAAGTAAAGTAAAGTAAACAAACTAAGTAAACTAGATAAAAAAAGCGGCAAAAGGATAGTTGTTTTTGAGTTTTCTGTGTGTTTAAGTAAAGAAAATATTTTTGTATTTTCGGATTAAAATATTGTTGCAAATATAAAGTATCATAAAAGTAATGGGAAGGTGTTTCTTATGATTAAAATTGGACCAGGGTTCATGGTTTCACTTGTCTACTCTCTTTTTAAGTTGTAGTGGACACTAGCAATTCATCAATGCCATAATATTGGTGGAACTTCAATATGTGTTTGATGAGCATTCATATGGGCACCATATCCTAACATAGGGATGATGCAACACATCTCTATTATACTCCACAAGAAAGAGAAAATTCCAAGCAATCTTGTATTAAGAATTAACACAACATAGCCTTTAAGTATTTTAACATGATGTGTGGATATCAAATATGCTACCTTGATTCAACAAGATTATCACAATTGTCACATGTGCATTCACGTTATCCCTAGTGAGGCAGCAAAGAAAAAGGTAAAACCATAATAGATCATGAATTTGTTGTCACTATTCAACCATGCTACTCCATCTAATACACACTTCTCCCCACACATGTTCTTGCATACAAGTTGGACCGGAACAAGTACTTAAGAATGGGATACATGATATGCATCTATCAATACATCTTACACATAATAGATTCCAATCTCATATATAAATATCATAGAGTAAAGATCCACAAACCAGGAATTACATATATGACCATAGAGAGTGCATCTGCTACCCACGTAGGTAGCTACGCATGCGTGCATCGCCGTCTGATGTGCGCGGAGATTACATCCTGGTACCTGCGCGCGTTGACCGTGTCTTGAAGCTGGTAGCTAATCATTGGTGGTTAAACCAACCAAAAACACCGGATAAGGAAATCCTCCACCTAACCCACGAACGACTTCATCTCCTACCTCCGCCTCCCACAGTCAGCGGGCGCCGTGCGTAGTCCCTGGTGGTACACCGGCGAGAGAACGTCGGCCTACATCAGCCTGCCTTCTCCCCGTCCCGTCCCGCCATCTCCCCGCGAGCATCCGCGCCCCGCCTCCTGCTCCCAGAGCTGGCGAGCCCATCGCCACCAAGCCTCTGGTGACATAGGCATCCCCAATGGGCCTGCCGAAGATGGTACCCGGGGTTTATTGAAGGCCCATGACCCGAAGAACAAGAAGATTCGGAAGCCCAAGATACTGTTAAGGAAAGCTAGAGTTGTATTAGGAAACCATACTTGTAATCTTACGGGATGGGTCAGAAACCCTCCCGGATTCTGTAAACTTGTGTATTACGAAACCCTCGGCTCCACCTCCTATATAAGGGGGAGTCGAGGGACAAAGAGAGGATCGAATTTACTGTCAACACAACCCTAGATTTATATTCGTCGAGTACTTTTCGGCTGAAACCTTCGAGATCTACTTTCCCTCTACATCCAACTAAACCCTAGTCCACAATCCGTAGGCATTGACAAGTTAATACCTTGTCAATTGGCGCCGTCTGTGGGATCTAGAGGCGACAAGGAGCTGATCTCGATGGCACGTTCAAGATCGTCGACTTCGTCGATAGCAAGCAACATCATGGACAGAGGTAAACAGATCGAAGCCGGTCTCGTTGATTTTGTTCCTCACCCGCCCTCCCGTTTGGATGCATATGCGTATCTGGAGGAGCCCATGGAGATGACGTTTGGAGAGTTCCACTTCTGCGTCGAGAAGGAAGGATCATATCGTCTCGAAATTCCGATCTCGTCGGGATTATCGGCGGTCGATCCAGATATTTCGGACTCGGCATCGTCAACAGAGTCAAGCGATGGAGAAATTTTGTCGCCACGCTTCATCAGCACCCGGGCAAGTGAAAAGCTCGCCAAGATCTTCAGCAACATATCCTTCGGGTCATCTGCGGACTCCGATATAAGCAATGACTCAAGTGGCGTCGACAGCTTCAACTTCATCGACAGATCCACATCTGTGGGCAAGGTCTTCACCAATCTATATGATGGTGTCACCAAACCCGACAAAGTTCAGAATCCAAGATATCATCAGATCTATGCAATTGGAGAACCAAGTCGGTCAGAACCAGCGACGTCAGAGGCTTTCGACGATGCAGGAAATCCGTATGTCGATCCCGCAGATCTCACGCGAGGTTTGGGAACAAAATATATCGGACCAGGAACACGAGAGATGGTACGATTTCCGCGAGCGGTGTGGGATCGAGTCGCCAGAGCTATCGATGGTACAGAACCAATGACCATTACGACGACACTCGAGGAGTTACAAGCGTATCAATATAGGCTCGCGCGTACCGGAAGAGAGCTCGAGAAGCGGAAAATCGAGTTAGACGAGGAGGCGGAAGCGGCTTCCGCGTCAAGCAGGCGAAGAGCTGAACTAAGCCAACACTCAAGAACTTTGGGAGATAGCCACAGAGAAGCTCGAAGGAGAGCAAGATCTCGACTGCAAAATATACCCGAAGCAGAAAGAGAGACTCTAATCCAAAACCTCGACATGTCTTTTATGTCAATCGACACGCGGGGGAATATCATTCCAAAAACACCGGAAGCAGGGTACATGGCGACACAAGCTTTCATCCAGGCGTCCAGGCCACCTCCCGGAGATCCAAGAGAAGCGTTGTATAACATGGCCAGGGCAGGATGTGGAGCCATGGGAGCAGCGTTCGCAGCTACACCTCCCGAAGGAACTGCAAGGCAAAATAGTCCGAGACCTACCGCAACAGTACAAGATCCACCGAGAGCAAGTGGAGTTAGGGACGCAACGACTCAGGCCAGAGTGGATAGAGCGCGACAAGAAAGAAGGGAACATCGGCATTCACCAGAAGTTGCTGAGGAAGATATGTGTGGACTCCCGTGTTTTACGAGACGAGTTCGAAAAACTCGAGTCCCGTCAGGATTCAAGTTACCCGATAGTTTCAAGAAATTCGATGGCCTGCAAGATCCTGAGGATTGGCTAGTCGATTATCTAGAGACGGTGAAATTAATAGGTGGCACCAGGGAAACAGCAATGCAGAGTATTCAGATACACCTGAGCGGAGCCGCAAGATCCTGGATAAAGAAACTTCCTCCGGGGTCCATCGACAGCTGGGACAGTTTTGAGGATGTGTTCGTCAAGAACTTCCGATCAACTTGCAAAAAACCAGCATCACTTGAAGAGCTGAGGTCGTGTCGACAAAAACATGATGAATCGATGAGAAAGTACATTGATGTCTACGGGTGCTTCTATTCTTGTATACAGTGTTGGGCCTCCAAGAGCAGAGGTTTGTAGAACAGCAACAAGTTTCCCTTAAGTGGATCACCCAAGGTTTATCAAACTCAGGGAGGAAGAGGACAAAGATATCCCTCTCAAGCAACCCTGCAAGCACGATGCAAGAAGTCTCTTGTGTCCCCAACACACCTAATACACTTGTCAGATGTATAGGTGCACTAGTTCGGCGAAGAGATAGTGAAATACAAGTGGTACGAATGAATATGAGCAGTAGTAACGGCGCCAGAAAAGTGCTTGCTGGCGTGCAATTGATGGTAGTAATATTGCAGGAAGTAAAGATGCGATAAAACGAGTAAACAAGCGATGATTGCGGTATTTGGAAACAAGGCCTAGGGATCATACTTTCACTAGTGGACACTCTCAACATTGATCACATAAATAAATAAGTTCTCTTCCTTTGTGCTACATATACTCTTGTTTGATAATGAACATCATTCGTTGTGTAGGGCTACAAGAGCACCTCAATGCCGGAGTTAACAAGCTCCACAACATTCAGCATTCATATTTAAGTAACCTTTAGAGCATAATAGATCTTTGCAATTTAAACTGAGTACTAACATAGCATACACACTGTCACCATCACACTATGAAGGGGAAATAAATCACATCAATACTATCATAGTAATAATTAACTCCATAACCTACAAGAGATTATGATTATAGCCTACGCCAGGTACTACACGATGCACACACTGTCACCATTACACCGTGAAGGAGGAATAGACTACTTTAATAACATCACAAGAGTAGCACATAGACTAATAGTGATACAAAACTCATATGAATCTCAATCATGTAAAGCAGCCTCATGAGATCATTGTATTGAAGTACATAGGAGAGAGATTAACCACATAGCTACCGGTACAGCCCTTAGCCTCGAGGAGAACTACTCCCTCCTCATGGGAGACAACGAGCGTTGATGAAGATGGCGGTGGTGTCGATGGAGAAGCCTTCCGGGGCACTTCCCGTCCCGGCGGCGTGCCGGAACGGAGACTCCTGTCCCCGGATCTTGGCTTCGCGATGGCGGCGGCTCCGGAAGGTTTCTCGTACCGTGGTTTTTCCGTATCGAGGTTTTAGGTCCGGGATCTTTAAATAGGCGAAGAGGCGGAGTCGGAGGGCCGACGAGGCGGTGACACGAGTAGGGGCGCGGCCCGGGCCCCGGCCGCGCCACCCCGTCATCCGGTGGCCCTGTGGCCCCCTCTCGCCGGCTCTCGGGTGTTCCGGAAGCTTCGTGGAAAAATAGGATGCTGGGCATTGATTTCGTCCGATTCCGAGAATATTTCCTTACTAGGATTTCTGAAACCAAAAACAGCAGAAAACAGGAACTGGCACTTCGGCATCTTGTCAATAGATACGTTTGAGACGTATCAAGCATCCCCAAGCTTAGTTCCTACTCGCCCTCGAGTAGGTAAACGATAACAATGATAATTTCTTAAGTGACATGCTACCAACATAATCTTGATCATACTATTGTAAAGCATATGAGATGAATGGAGTGATTCAAAGCAATGGTAAAGACAATGATTAAACAACTGAATCATATAGCAAAGACTTTTCATGAATAGTACTTTCAAGACAAGCATCAATAAGTCTTGCATAAGAGTTAACTCATAAAGCAATAGATTCAAAGTAGAAGGTATTGAAGCAACACAAAGGATGATTAAGTTTCAGCAATTGCTTTCAACTTGTAACATGTATATCTCATGGATAGTTGTCAACATAAAGCAATATAACAAGTGCAATAAGTAAACATGTAAGAATCAATGCACAGTTGACACAAGTGTTTGCTTCTAAGATGGAAGAAGTAGGTAAACCGACTCAACATAAAGTAAAAGAATGGCCCTTCGCAGAGGGAAGCATGGATTACTATTTTTGTGCTAGAGCTTTTCATTTTGAAAACATAGAAACAATTTTGTCAACGGTAGTAATAAATCATATGTGTTATGTATAAGATATCCTATAAGTTGCAAGCCTCATGCATAGAATACTAATAGTGCCCGCACCTTGTCCTAATTAGCTTGGATTAACACGGATTATCATTGCATAACATATGTTTCAACCAAGTGTCACAAAGGGGTACCTCTATGCCGCTCGTACGGAGGTCTAAGGAGAAAGTTCGCATTGGATTTCTCGCTTTTGATTATTCTCAATTTAGACATCCATACCGGGACAACATAGACAACAGATAATGGACTCCTCTTTTAATGCTTAAGCATTTAACAATAGATAATATTATCATAAGAGATTGAGGATTGATTGTCCAAACTGAAACTTCCACCATGATTCATGGCTTTAGTTAGCGGCCCAATGTTCTTCTCTAACAATATGCATACTCAAACCATTTGATCATGAAAATCGCCCTTACTTCAGACAAGACGAACATGCATAGCAACTCACATGATATTCAACAAAGGTAAAAGAGTTGATGGCGTCCCCGAAAAACATGGTTACCGCTCAACAAGCAACTTACTAAGAAATAAGACACATAAGTACATATTCTTCACCACGATAGTTTTTAAGCTATTTTTGTCCCATGAGCTATATATTGTAAAGGTAAAGAATAGAAATTTTAAAGGTAGCACTCAAGTAATGTACTTTGGAATGGCGGAGAAATACCATGTGGTAGGTAGGTATGGTGGACACAAATGGCATAGTATTTGGCTCAAGGATTTGGATGCACGAGAAGAATTCCTTTCAATACAAGGCTAGGCTAGCAAGGTTGTTTGAAGCAAACTCAAGTATGAAATGGTGCAGCAAGACTCACATATAAACATATTGTAAGCATTATAATACTTTACATCGTCTCCTTGTTGTTCAAACACCTTAACCAGAAAATATCTAGACTTAGAGAGACCAATCATGCAAACCAAATTTTAACATGCTCTATGTAGTTATTCATTAATGGGTACAAGGTACATGATGCAAGAGCTTAAACAAGATCTATATGAGCACAACAATTGCCAAGTATCACATTATTCAAGACATTATACAATTTACCACATGCGGTATTTTCCGTTTCCAACCATATATCAATGAATGAAATAGTTCAAATTTCGCAATGAACATTAAAGATAAAGCTAAGAACATATGTGTTCATACGAAACAGCGGAGCGTGTCTCTCTCCCACACAAAGAATGCTAGGATCCGATTTATTCAAACAAACAAAAATAAAAACAAAAACAAACAGACGCTCCAAGTAAAGCACATAAGATGTGACGGAATAAAAATATAGTTTCACTAGAGGAACCTGATAATGTTGTCGATGAAGAAGGGAATGCCTTGGGCATCCCCAAGCTTAGACGCTTGGGTCTTCTTAAAATATGCAGGGATGAACCACGGGGGCATCCCCAAGCTTAGACTTTTCACTCTTCTTGATCATATATCATCCTCCTCTCTTGACCCTTGAAAACTTCCTTCACACCAAACTTCTCATAAACTTCATTAGAGGGGTTAGTACTCAAAAAAAGTTTAATCCACCTTGGTCCTGTAGTGACACATTGCAAGAACTCAATAAAACATTAGCTACAGCTCTCCACGTCTAGAAAGCCTTACTTAAAGTCCACAAGAGACAATGCAAAAAAAAACAGAGATAGAATCTGTCAAAACAGAACAGCCAGTAAACACGAATTTTTAAGAGTTACTTCCGTTGCTCAAATCAGAAAACGCAAAACTAATGAAAGTTGCGTACATATCTGAGGAACACGCACGTAAATTGGCAGATTTTTCTGAGTTACCTACAGAGAGCCCTGCCCAAATTCGTGACAGATAGAATTCTGTTTCTGCGCAGTAATCCAAATCTAGTATCAACCTTCTATTAGAGACTTCACTTGGCACAACAATGCAATAAAATAAAGATAAGGAGAGGTTGCTACAGTAGTAACAACTTCCAAGACACAACAAAACAGTAGCAAAATAAAGACATGGGTTATCTCCCAAGAAGTGCTTTCTTTATATCCATTAAGATGGGCTCAGTAATTTCAATGATGCACTCGCAAGAAATAAGAGTTGAACCAAAAGAGAGCATCAAAAAGCAAATTCAAAACACATTTAAGTCTAACATGCTTCCTATGCATAGGAATCTTGTAAATAAACAAATTCATGAAGCGTAATGCAACAAGCATAGGAAGATAAAACAAGAGTAACTTCACAAATTTCAGCATATAGAGAGGTGTTTTAGTAACATGAAAATTTCTACAACCATATTTTCCTCTCTCATAATAACTTTCAGAGGCATCATGAACAAACTCAATAATATAAGTATCACATAAAGCATTCTTATTCACATGCATAAAAGTATCATTACTCTCCACATAAGCATAATCAATTTTATTAGTTGTAGTGGGAGCAAATTCAACAAAGTAGCTATCATTATTATTCTCATCAAGTGTAGGAGGCATAGTATAATCATAATCAAATTTACTCTCCATAGTATGCGGCACCAAAATATCACTATCATTATAATCATCATATATGGGAGGCATATCATAATCAACATAAACTTTCTCCTCAATACCCGGAGGACTAAAGAGATCATTTTCATCAAAACCGACCTCCCCAAGCTTAAATTCTTCCATAGCATTAGCAACAAGGGTGTTCAAAGCATTCATACTAATAACATTCCCATTAGCATGCATAAGTTCCATGGTTTTTTTAATTTTCTCTTCAAACACATCATGTCCTAATTCAAGATAAAGTTCATAAAGATCTCTCATTTTGTTGTTGTCTTCCATTAAGCCTTACTAGTGAAAATAAAAACAAGAGACAAAAAGATGCAATTGCAGGATCTAAAGGAAATAGCTTCGAGCACACACACAACGGCAACAGAAAAGTACTTAGTTACACGGGACCGGAGTATGAGTGCCTTTTACCTTTCCTCCCCGGCAACGGCGCCGGAAAAGTGCTTGATGTCTACGGGTGCTTCTATTCTTGTAGACGAGTGTTGGGCCTCCAAGAGCGAGAGGTTTGTAGAACAGCGAGCAAGTTTCCCTTAAGTGGATCACCCAAGGTTTATCGAACTCGGGGAGGAAGAGGACAAAGATATCCCTCTCAAGCAACCACCGCAATCACGATACAAGAAGTCTCTTGTGTCCCCAACACACCTAATACACTTGTCAGATGTATAGGTGCACTAGTTTGGCGAAGAGATAGTGAAATACAAGTGGTACGAATGAATATGAGCAGTAGTAACGGCGTCAGAAAAGTGCTTGCTGGCGTGCAATTGATGGTAGTAATATTGCAGGAAGTACAGATGCAGTAAAACAGTAAACAAGCGATGATTGCAGTATTTGGAAACAAGGCCTAGGGATCATACTTTCACTAGTGGATACTCTCAACATTGATCACATAAATAAATAAGTTCTCTTCCTTTGTGCTACATATACTCTTGTTTGATAATGAACACCATTCGTTGTGTAGGGCTACAAGAGCACCTCAATGCCGGAGTTAACAAGCTCCACAACATTCGGCATTCATATTTAAGTAACCTTTAGAGCATAATAGATCTTTGCAATTTAAACCGAGTACTAACATAGCATACACACTGTCACCATCACACTGTGAAGGGGGAATAAATCACATCAATACTATCATAGTAATAATTAACTCCATAACCTACAAGAGATTATGATCATAGCCTACGCCAAGTACTACACGATGCACACACTGTCACCATTACACCGTGAAAGAGGAATAGACTACTTTAATAACATCACAAGAGTAGCACATAGACTAATAGTGATACAAAACTCATATGAATCTCAATCATGTAAAGCAGCTCATGAGATTATTGTATTGAAGTACATAGGAGAGAAATTAACCACATAGCTACCGGTACAACCCTTAGCCTCGAGGAGAACTACTCCCTCCTCATGGGAGACAAGCAGCGTTGATGAAGATGGCGGTGGTGTCGATGGAGAAGCCTTCGGGGGCACTTCCCCGTCCCGGCGGCGTGCCGAACGGAGACTCATGTCCCCCGGATCTTGGCTTCGCGATGGCGGCGGCTCCGGAAGGTTTCTCGTACCGTGGTTTTTCCGTATCGAGGTTTTAGGTCCGGGATCTTTAAATAGGCGAAGAGGCGGAGTCGGAGGGCCGACGAGGCGGTGACACGGTAGGGGGCGCGGCCCGGGCCCCGGCCGCGCCACCCTGTCATCCGGTGGCCCCGTGGCCCCCTCTCGCGGCTCTCGGGTGTTCCGGAAGCTTCGTGGAAAAATAGGATGCTTGGGCATTGATTTCGTCCGATTCGAGAATATTTCCTTACTAGGATTTCCGAAACCAAAAACAGCGAGAAAACGAGACCGGCACTTCGACATCTTGTCAATAGGTTAGTTCCGGAAAATGCATAATAATGACATAAAGTGTGTATAAAACATGTGTGTATCATCATAAAAGTAGCATGGAACATAAGAAATTATAGATACGTTTGAGACGTATCATACATCCAAAGGTGGAACATCATCAAAAACTCGGCAGAGAACATATCTGACGAGAGAGCGATAGATGCGTTTGTGGCAGGAATTCGGCGAGGAGATTTCGTCGAGGACTTGGGGAGAACTAACCCAAGGACATTGTCAGCATTGATGGAGATAGCAAACAGATGGGCAGACGGAGAAGATGCTGTTCACAATAAGCGACACAGGTCACCAGAGGAGGACCGTAGCCGAAACTTTCAAAATAGAAGGCGATTTTCTCGACAGTTCTCGAGTTACGATGCTCCTGGCCAAATATCGGCTGGTTTTCGGGGAAACAACGGAGGAAACAACAGAGACGAATATCAAAGAAGTAATGAGCGACGGGCGACAACGAGAGATGATTCTCGAAATAACATGCAAAATAGCGGGTCAAGGTTTCAAAGACCTTTCGTAACTCCCGAAGATATGATGAACGGGCCATGCCAGATGCATTTTTATCTCGACAACAATGGAAGAAGGCAGTCAGGACATCTGCAGAAAGACTGCCGTAATTTTCAAGCAATGCTGCGAGTAGCAGGGATAGCCAATGCACAAGCAGCAAATAGAAACCTTCAAGCCCTAACAAACTAGTGGGGTAGGCGTCGCCAAAGATACCTTGGCGACATCATCAAAAAGAACAAAAAGAAAGGGTGATCTACTTGACCTCCGGCTTGGATGCGCTTGGAGCAGGAGTTGGTTTAACACCAAGGAAGGAAAGGATTGGCTTTGAGGGAGGCTTGGCAGTTCTAATTAAAGATTGCCATTTCTTCGTTTCCATCTCCCCTATGTCGCCAACCTTGGTCCAGTCGACGTTTTGCTGGCTATTGGCAATCAGCGCGATGGTGCCTTCAACGCCAATCTTCAGGCCCTCTTGGCGAAGTTTGAGCCCAAGATCTTCCGGCACGTTGAAGGCTTTGGCAAGAGCAACGAAAGTATTGGGCTCCTCTTTCTTCGGGAAGAAGTAGGGGATAAGCTTCGACAGACCTGCATCAGCGTCAGCAAGGCCCTCGCGTGCTTCATCCCCATGAATTTCAAGAAGAGTCAGCGCGTCGAGCAACTCGTCGCCTTCAGGACCATCCACTTCATAGTCTTGATGAGTTCTCCCTGAAGACAAACAAAGGATAGCTCGTAAATAACGTGCTCGGAAAATATGAAGTAACCCGAGAAAAATAGTAGGCATCAAAACACTTACTAACAAAACGTCGACTCTGCGACTCCAGGCGAGTGAGGATTTCTGTCTCTCGAGCAGATTGTTGTTCTATATTCTCGCTCAAAGAGTTTTCCGCGTCATGAAGTCTTTTTCGAAGATCTTCGACAGCGGCAGCATCGGCTTCAGCTTTCTTACGGGCCTTTTCGCTCTGCTCCAACTTGGTAGCAAGAGCGTTAGCACGCTTATTGGCTTCCGCAAGCTCTCCTGGCAAAATAAGCGACAATCAAATATCATGACAAAAATAGTGGAGTGCATGCAACAAAGGAGGCGGATGAAGATAGTACCTTCCAGTTTCTTGGTATGATCACGATACCCGACGAATTGGGTACCGAGACGAATAAATTCCTTCATTAAAGGCTGAAGAGAGAACCAAAAGAAAACGAAGTCAATATAGCTAGTCTAAATTCGACAACTTATCGCAAAAAACAAAGGAGAGATGAAAGTACAAAAAGGCTCAGAACATGAACAAAAAAGAGCAGACTGAAACACTTACGTCATCTAATGAAGGTGTCGAAGAACTACCAGGGAACTGGATGGGTTCCTTGGATGGCTCGACCCTTGCCCTCTTTGGCGAAGAGGCACGGGGGCTTGCAGGTGGAGTCGAATGCTCGACGTTTTGTTGAGGAGGCAAAGTTTCCTCCCCATCACGCTGAGTTTCGGACATAACTAAAGTACGCGACGTACTCGTTCGAGCAGCCGCATCAATAGGTTGTTCTTCTTCTTCGTCATCACTACAATAAAAATGGCGACAGTATAAGAAGCAAAAAAGCTGAAAAACGTCAAAGAGCAAAAAGGTAAAGGTTAAGGAGTAACTTACGAGCTGACGAGGGCATCGGTGTATGGATTGAAAGCTGCCTTCCCATCTGAAGGATCAGCTTCTTCGGCTTTGGAGGTGCCGGAATCTTTGACTGCATTCCTCTTCCTCTTGTTCTTTGGAGAAACAGGAGGAAGGGAGTGCGTCGAAGCAGTGGCTTCAGATTCAGCAGAAGCCGCGGATTTGTGAGAACCCGCGACATCACTGGCAGGGCGCGAGGTGCCTTGGTTGTCATCGTCGACAACAGTACGGTCTTCAACTTCTCCACCTTCAGGAAGAGGAGGAAGAGAAGCAAGGACGGGGTGGTTCTGAGGTAAAGAAAGAGTGTCGACAAAAAGGCGTTAGCAAGGCAGTAGTCGACAAATAATAAAACTCGAGAAGACAATATAGCAACTAAAAGGAAATATTGCCTCGGGAAGGGGATTGGCGCTACTATACGGCGCAATGAGGCAAGAGGATGGAACTGGATCCTTCTTGTTGAGCGATGAGATTTTGCGGATAAGCTTTTCAAAATCCTTCAAAGGAAGATCTTTTGAGAGCCTGTCGACATCTTTTTCACCAGCGTATTTCCAGAAGGGATTTTTGCGAGCCTGGAGAGGCTGCACTCTAGTCCTAAGGAAATAGGCAGTAATCTCAATACCCGAAAGTTCCTTGACGCGAGTGTTCTGTAGCTCGTGGATGCGAGTCATCAGCGCTTCTGTCGCCAACTTCTCAGCTTCGGTAACTTCAGCATCCCAGGAACGGCGGTGAAGGATTTTGGCTTCTCCATCAAAAGGGGCGATGTTGTCCTCCACTTGATTGGAGCTTTCTTCATGGATATACAACCACTTCTTCCGCCAACCTTGGACGGAGTCGGGGAATTTGACGTCGAAATATTCGACGTCAGAACGAACACAGATAACAACGCCGCCAATATTGTAGGCGACGTTGTGGGAGCCACTACGGCGGAGGCAGAAGATACGCTTCCACAGAGCCCAATTAGGTTGGACCCCGAGGAAGCACTCACACAATGTGATAAAAATCGACACGTGGAGGATGGAATTGGGCGTCAGCTGATGCAGCTGAAGCCCATAGACAAAAAGGAGACCACGGAGAAACTCGTGGATTGGGGGAGAAAGACCTCGGATGAGGTGGTCAACGAAACTGACCCGATAATCGATTGGAGGCCTTGGGTAGTTCTCCTCCTTGGGGAACTGGAGCGAGTTCTCCTTCTTGCTGAATCCCATCTTCTTCAGCATGTTGATGTCTTGGGCAGAGATCTTGGATCTCTCCCACTCGGCGCTTCCCAGATCCGCTGTCGCCATCTTCGACTCTGGCGTGCTGTGCCTAGTCAAACGGATGCGGGGCGGCATCAATGGGCTTGGCGGCGAAGGGTGTGAATGTGTTTGAGCGCTTGAAGCAATGGCAGCAATGGAGGATTTTGCAGCGGAGAAGTAGAGATGCGGCGCGAGTGAAAAGACTAGAGGAGGAAGACGATGCCTTTATATAGAGGTGCGGCGAACCGATGCGCCGTTCGATTGAGAGATTGCGGGACAGATGGTGTACACGTGGACAAGGGGTAAAAAGTAATTTCATATAGACGGGAAAGTGCAGCAGCTACAGTATGCGCCAGGAAAAGCGGAGGACGTGTGTCCCCCACTTGCGCGACGTGTCAAACTGGTACGAAATTTGGGTCCACAAGACAGAGGGAGAGAGGTTCTCGTGTTTTCCCGATATAGTAATCGTGGCTATCGTCAGCAATGATGTCACCTTGGTAATAGAAAATCTCGGATATGACAGTTTGTAAGAATGGCGGCAACAGAAGGTTGTTTCGAGAGCTTTTGTACAAATACAAGTTTTTGCCCAAATGCTCGGGGGCTACTTTGGAAAAAAGAAAAATTCGAGTATGACAAAATAGAAATGTCGAGAGCCTATGACCAAATACAAGCATTTGTTCATAGCCTCGGGGGCTACTCCCATCGGGAGCGCTGGTCGCGCACCCGATAAATATAAAAGGTTCGAGAAAGAATGAAAATATATTGCCATGAGGCAATAAAATGTTGAGCCTACAACCAAGCACAAGTCCTTGGCTGTAGCCTCGGGGGCTACTCCCATCGGGAACGCTGTTCGCGTGCCCGATGAAATTATAAAAAGAGAGAGAAAGAAGAAAAAAGAAGAAGTGAGCATATTTCGAGTTATACAAATAACTCTACATATACTCCCATCGGGAAGGCAAAATAAGTCATACATTGACTCGATAAAATGTGCTATTCCAGCAGCCGAAAAAGCACTCGACAATATATTCTCAGAGCGCCAAAGTAGTGAATAATCTCTGAATGCCGCAAAACATTGCGAAGGTAAGACCCCAGATCCGTTCTGAGCAGCGTAGCGCCGTCTCTGACGTCGGTTTGATACTTTTTCCGTATCAACAGATACGAAGAAAAATCCCAACGGACGCGTTAGGTACCCGATAAAATATGACTGGGACTCGACAGAATGGTAAGACCTTAAGCGGCACATGTCGAAGTTTACACCAGTATCCCGAGATCATGTCCAGGGACGTGATCTTGAAGTAGGTTTTTGCGGATTGCCACTAGAGCAGCTTAACTAGTACCCGATCCGTCGGATGAACTAGCCCCAACTACCATTATCCCTGTACAATATAGAATTGCATATTTAAAATATATGAGATAAATTCGGCAGATGTATTGAATGGTTAAAGTTGGAGATTTTCCCTGACTTTGCAATTCAAGCAAAATCTCGGGGGCTACTGACATAGGCATCCCCAATGGGCCTGCCGAAGATGGTACCCGGGGTTTATTGAAGGCCCATGACCCGAAGAACAAGAAGATTCGGAAGCCCAAGATACTGTTAAGAAAAGCTAGAGTTGTATTAGGAAACCATACTTGTAATCTTGCGGGACGGGTCAGAAACCCTCCCGGATTCTGTGAACTTGTGTATTACGAAACGCTCGGCTCCACCTCCTATATAAGGGAGAGTCGAGGGACAAAGAGATGATCGAATTTACTGTCAACACAACCCTAGCTTTATATTCGTCGAGTACTTTTCGGCTGAAACCTTTGAGATCTACTTGCCCTCTACATCCACTAAACCCTAGTCTACAATCCGTAGGCATTGACAAGTTAATACCTTGTCATCTGGTCACCGTCGCGTACTCCACTTCCGCAAAAATCAAAGCGCCGCCGCCCTCTAAACGCCACCTCCTCCCTAGCGCCAAGCCTATGCTCCTACGAGCGGGTCGGCCCCGAACCGGTGCTTGTGCGCCACCTCCTCCCGAGCGTCGCCACCACCAATGCCCCGTCGAGCGTCTGCGGAGCAAAGGACGATGGCGATTTGGGCCGCCATGGCCGCCCCCGGTACCCGTTTAAATCGATTTGAGCGCCCGCCCAAGCGGTTCCTACCTGCGACAGGCAACCAACGCCAACGAGGTCGGGTCCCGCTGTGCCGCTGCACGCTGCCGCTGTTAATGGCGTCAAACAGAGGAGGAGAGGG